>NW_025767491.1:90000-508093 GCF_003918875.1 Haliotis rubra | reverse complement strand
CATTCCAATGATAAGAAATCTGATCATTTTATTAAAATATTAACTTGGTATTTATTTCTTTTCTGATTTTCTTGACAATTGTTCCCCTTACTTTCAGCCATGCAGTTACAGACATGAGTTGTGTCATCTGTCAAGGAAGTGCTGGTGAGGTGAAACTGGGAGACAAGGGGTTCAACTCTTTGCTGAAAGTTTCCGCACAACGCAATGATTCGCTATTTGTAACGCTTGGATCAGAAGACAGCAAATATGTTCATGAAAAATGCCGCAAGGCCTACACCTCAGCATTTAATGTAATAAAGGCCTACACCTCAGCATTTAATGTAATAAAGGCCCAGAAGAGCAACACAGATAATATACAGCCGTGTGTTCTGAGGTCTGTCAGATCTGATGGAACTGATTTTGATTTTAAGACTCATTGCACCATTTGTACCAATAAGATTGATTTTGATGATCTACAAAAACATAGAAGCAGACATTCCGGCATAAGCCATGTTGAGATTATTGGTTCTGAAAAGAAAAGCTTACTACAGGAAACACTTCTGTCTATTTGTAATGAAAGAACTGATGACCAGGCAGCTGATATTAAAGCCCGCATCATTGTCGCAGGAGACATCCGAGCAGCTGAGGCAACATATCACAGACATTGTATGCAGTCCTTCATGTCTCAGCACGATAGGAAGATGAACATCACCTCTTAGGAGTCAGGTAGGGATATCCAGGACAAGACTTTCAAGTCATGGTGTGAGGAGCTCCCGGTAATGATGGAGCATGGGAAACAGTCTACGGTTCAAGACCTACTAGATCAGTATGCAAGTCACCTTCCACCAGAAATTGCTCCGTACAGTGTTAAACACTTCAAGCGAAAACTTATAAAAGAACTTGGAACTGATGTTACTATCGCAGAAGTTGATGGAAGACCAGATATTGTTACACTTAAACATCAGGCAAGTTCAATATTGTCTGAGTCATACCATGATGCATTTGATACATTAGCTGACCAAGACATTAAGACAGCAAAGGATCTGGGAAGAACAATTAAGGATCTAATAAAAAATGTAACGACTGACTCTGAAAGGTATCCGGAGCCATCTGAAGTTGACATCAATACTCTTGAACACCAAATTCCTCAAATCCTCCATGAGTTTATGCAAAGCATCTTTGACAAACCTCGTACAACATCAGCATCTCTCAAACAACGGATACTGATAGCATCTGTGTGCCATATCCTCATGCAAGCCTCGCATCAGTCATTTACATCACCACTTCTTCTGTCGACTGGACTATTCATTCACCAGACCAAGAGTTGCTCTCAATCTCCTGTCATCACTGGGAGTAAGTGTGTCTTATGACCAGGTTATGGATTTTCAGAAGGCTGCTGCTGTAAGTCAGGCCAACATCAATTCAACTGAATCACCACCCAGAGATGTTACCAGCCATGGGTTCTCTCAGTGGGTGGCCGATAACTTTGACCACAATGAAGACACGCTAAATGGGCAGCAGTCAACTCATGTGATGGGTATTGTCACCTGCCAGACTCCAGCGCAACATTGTCCAGTGAACATACCTAGGAGAAAAGTTTCATCATCAGATGTACTTACAGAGGGCAACTTTGGAAATATTGTTCGTCCGTATAAACAGCCTCTCAGAAGTCTTATGTCTGACATGATATTCAAGCAAATGCCAAACATCACCATTTCTTTGCAGAACTTTCTTGAGCTAGATACACTATGGCTGCTGTCTAGTGTTTACCTGAACTCAACACCAAATTGGCAAGGGTTTTATGTCAGAGATTACCAGTGGCCATTGCATATGCACTTCTGTGACCTATAATCCAATGATACCACTGAATCCACAGACCAATGAAGCATCAACAGCACAATGAAATATGTTGACTCCCAGAGAAGACAACGAGAGCAGTGTTGTGCCCAACTCACTTTTGACCAGCCACTTTATGCCAAAGCATACAAGATAAAGAGTGACAATCAAGATGAGTTTTCTCATATTCAGTTGCGTCTTGGAGGCTTTCATCAACTCATGTCATATCTAGGTGCAGGCTGCAAAATTATGGAGGACAGCGGCTTAGAAGAACTGTGGGCAAATGTTTATGCATGTAAAAGTCTCCCCAAAATGGTAGATGGAAAATCTTACACTAAGACACTCCGTGCTTGTCTGTTGACTGATGCTGCACTCCATGCTGTACTTACTGAGTCTGTCAAACCATCACTTGACAATGAATGGAGAGATGATGAATCTATATTCTCGTACAGTGACCTATTTCTCTCAGAAGAAGCAAAAGGTAACCTTGCCACACTGCAACAAAAGCTATTTCAAAGAAATGATGAAGTTTCAGGCTCAGAAGAAACACTCAAGGAGATTCACCTGAAACTGTTGAACCTGAAAGAGGAAAAAAGAAAAACGAAGACAAGTAAACTTTGGCTGATGTTTATGGACTTTGTTTCAAATGTGAGAATGTTCATCCGAGCTGAACGATCTGGTAACTGGATGTTGCATCCCAAGGCCACTGAAGATATGCTTCCCCTATTTGCTGCCTCAGGTCACAACAATTATGCCAAGTTCTGTCGCTTATATTTGCAAGACTGCCAAGATCTATGTCAATGTCTGCGTGGTCCGATGGAGAGAGGATTGTTTACAGTCAGAAGGAATCCCAAGAGATTTTGGAGTGGAACCTGGAGCGATATGACCATTGAACAGTGCCTCATGAGAGCAGGGAAAACACAAGGAGGGTTAATCAATATCACCCATAAGGACTCTGCCAGAACAAAATGGTTGTTATCAGCTCACATTGTTGCACAATACACTGATGCACTGCGACTGATGACTGGCACGACAACAGAGGTTACAGATCATCACAGAGATGTCAACCCAGGCAGGATAAAGCAAGATCTGGCTGATTTGCAAACTTTCATCACTTTTCTCCGAGCACACAACCCTTTTGACACACCTCATCAAGATCAGCTGAGAAATATTGCTACTGGTGTGGTTGCAATCGACAAGGTTAATGCTCATGATGCAGCTGAGATTGGTCACAAGATTCAAGCAAATCTGACTGGAAAGAGATTTGGAGATGTTGTCATGAAGAAATCTGATCAAGTGGTCACATTTTGCTGTCATGAAGAAATCAGTACGCCTCTCTGATGGAGAAGAACTGCGAATGTCATCAACAGAGCTCTACCAACGACTGTTGGCAATGACTCTCGTCAATGGTCCTCCATCACCAACTGTCTTCTCCTATGAGCTAGCAGCAGTCAATGAGTCGCCACACTGCTCTGTTTAACGATGACGGGTCAACTGACTGACTGACTGAGTTTGTCAAAATATCCACACTGGCTAATTTCATACTTGATAACCACCACACGAGGAAATTTAACCATGCATGCTGCTGAAGCAGGAACAGTGATCGACGGATGTGCACTTCTTCAACAACTACAGTGGCCAAAGATTGGATGCATTGTTGATCTTTGTCAAATCTTCATCGACAATGTTAAGCATAGAACACTGAGGCATCACCCATTATATGTTGTATTTGACAGCTACCTAACATCAACCACCAAGGAACCAGAGCAGAAAAGAAGAAAGTTCATGAAGGTATCATCACCTGACATTGTAGTTTCAGCTACAACACCAGTTCCTCAAGACAAGTCTGCATTTTTGTCAAACAAGCACAACAAACAAGCTCTGATCAACTTCATTGGAGAAAAGCTTCAAGAGGATGGCATTACTGTCGAACATGCAGGCGATGAAGGTGATGCCGATGTTGTTGTTGCCCGAAAAGCACTGGAAATGGCTGAGGCCACTGCTGAAGTTGTTGTTTTGGCTGATGACACAGACATCCTTGTCTTACTCCTTCACCACAGCAAACCAAACACCAACATTTTCATGAAGACCAAGAAACAACTAGTCTCTGTCAATCAGTGCAAACAAGGTTTGGGAAATGATGTATGTCGTTTGCTCCCTTTTGTACATGCCATGTCAGGATGTGACACCACTTCAGCAATGTTTGGGATTGGAAAGGTTAAACATCTCAAATTGTTGCAGAAATCTCAACCACTCAGAAAGACTGTGTCAAGATTTGGAAATCCATCCTCTTCAAAAGAATCTGTCATAGAAGCTGGAGAAAAGTTTGTGAGTTCTCTGTATAGCAACACAGATGACATATACAGGTTAGATGATTTGAGATATCTCTTTGCTGTCTCAACAAAATTCACATCTGTTGAAAGAATGCCACCAACAAGCCGAGCATGTGCATTCCATTCCCTACGAGTGCATCACCAGGTGTGTACATGGATCCATCTCAAGACTGTCCTGGACAAACATGAACATGGCTTTCAAACTATCTGCAACACTGTTACACCTATAATAACTGATAAGTGTGCTGCCCCAGCCAACCTATTGAAGGAAATCCGATGTTCATGTATAGCTGGTACACAACTGTGTAATAACTGTACATGTTCCAAGAAGAGAATTCCTTGTAGCATCCACTGCAAGTGTAGGGGATCATGTTCAAATCCATCTTCTATTGTTGGAGCTATCTCAGAAGAATGACTGGACTTGGCCCAGCATGAACTGCACCTCAGGGAATACAAAGGGACATATATATGGTCTGACAGTTCCATACACTATTTCAGAACAAAGTGACTAATTGTGTATTGGATAAAGTGATATATGTTATTTCAAAGTTAAATGTGAACAGAAGTTGTTCAGAATTATGTCTGGGACAGTCATATAACAGTGACAGTGATAACTTGTGATACCATTTTCTGCTGGAATGAACATTTATTCAGATGGTTTTCACAGCACCAGAGTAATATTGGTGAGTGGTTCTGTATGTAACAGCTTTTAAAATAATACATTATTAAGGAAAATATAAACTTTTCCTGAAATCCTTTTTGATTAAGAGTTTGTAAATAACCTTTATAGAGACATAGAAATTGTCTGAAAAATGGAATAGAACATTGAAGCACATGATTTTATGATTTTCAGCCTTTTCAAAACTAATTAATATGCAGGTATCAGAGAAAATGTTTGTATCTTTTAACATTTTTAATTTTCTGAATGTTTCAATAGTGATGTTCAACTTTTGAATTTGTTATATCTGCTATTCCATCAAAATACAATGTACATACTGGAAGTAAATTTGCAGGATCTGTGAATGTTGAGAGAACGGACCATCTTGAATCCAAGATGGCCGCCATGGTATATAGGTCATGTGATTAAAATACACATTTTATTTTTTTAATACAGTTTTAACTTTGCCCTGCAATTGCTAAATGTGAGTAAGGTGGAAAAGTAAAAAATAACAATTGTTTTAGAAATGCACAAGACTAGCAAGTGCGAATATTGGTATACATTTTCAGAAAAAATCATTTTTTTCTCTCGTTACAAAAGACTGAAAAAAATATATTTCCCCACTCTTGATTTTTCTTGTGTTTTTTTTGGTGAATCAGTAAACATCAAAGTATGAAAAAAAACAAAAATTGGCCTGTTATCAGAAATGTCTAGGTTCAGTGCAGTTTCTACTGGCCTAATAGTAGCTGTGAACAATGTTCTCGGCGCGTGTGTCAATCCTCAAATGGAGGGTGTGCGGGCTCCAATATTTCGACATTGACCGCCAGAACATGGCATCAGTGTCAGAGGTGTTGTCACGGCTATAAACTCGTATCTCATGGATATAACCCCGTGAAAAAATAGTTTAAGCCTTTCTCTTCCGATGCTGCGTCAAAGTAGGATGATCTGGCAAAAATGCAACAGATATTGTGTCGGGAACTGTCAACAGACAAACGGTGCCTGACAGTGTATCCGCCATTTTGACAGCTCGGCATCACAAAGCTTGGGGGGACGTAGCAACAGTAACCAAGGTGGGCGGAGCTTGGCTCGGAAGTCGGAACTATGAATACGAATGTGTGTTCATTAAATTAGTCCTTCCTTAATATATTTGTTTATTATTCGCCCGTGGAATATACAGCAGTGTAACAATTTCACGGCAATATTACACGAGTGTAAAACCGCTGAACGTATGACGTGATAATGCTTTAGTTATGACGTCACAATAATAATACCTCTGTCACAATGGTATTAGACCTTGCTTCACTCACGGAAAGCTGAGAGTCATCACACTGTAGGCAGTTTCTATCAATTTATGTTGGAGAGTAATAAACAATACTAAACTCGCTTCAGTGAAATAACATTTGTATTAAATTCGTGAAAGATTTAGCATCAAACTCGCTTTCGCTCTTTTGATGCCAAATCATTAACTCATTTAATATAATGGTATTACATGGAAGCGAGTTTAGTATCCTCTATTTATAAGTATAGTTAGTATTTACAGCCACACCAAATTAACAGTCACCATGCTGATTAGCATCCACAAGGTGAGAGTGTTTCGCTTTGCCCTTTTGCACCTGAACGTAAACAGACCCAAATTGAAGACATGGTCATCAACAAAAATATCGCTATTCGGATTTTCCCGACAAATGGTCACAAAAAAGAAAGTACTCGTATATGTTGCTGTAAGCTGCTTTAACATTCTTCTACCAACGTTTCGAAAGGGTACACCAACAATGAGCCTAATTCATTGTAGTACTACTCATATTCTGAGTAATGAAACCTCAGTCAAGGTTACGTTTTGATCACTAGACTCTATGACTGCAGCTGGACAAAATGAGCATATCCATGATGCATGCATAAATGCAGTGCTTTACAGTTGAGTAGATCAGAATAAAAACTATTCTGTCGTTAAACAAGTATTTGATACGGCCCATAATAGGGAGTGAATGCTCCTGAATACCGCGTCAGCAATTTTGCATCAGCTGTTCGCCGCGAGGGAGAAGTGTATGTTTCGCCAAGCTGATTTTTAGATAACCATCGAAAGATCAGTGTGTGAGCGTGTGAGTGAAGGCGTAAGCCGTTTTAACAATAATCACGATGGGGGCCAACAAACAAAGAGCTGCAAACTTTGTAATGGAATCTAAACCGGGCCTTCGGCATGACTGGCCAACACTTCAGCTATCAGCAAAACACATGGCACTTATAAAGAAGAGCAAAACAGATACTTCGGATTTCGCTAATAATTTAACAAATGCTGTGGTGCATAAGAAAACATATTTATCCACCTGAACTTGAAATTAAGGAGATAAGTGAGACTGCCTCAACTGTTTCATATTTACTTAATTTTATATGCATAAAGATTCAGAGATTCAGACAAAAAATAAACTCTCAACAAGGCTGTATGACAATACGGATAATTTGAACTTCCTAATAGTCATCTTTCCTTTACTCTTACACATGTGCTTACATATACTCTGCTAAAAGAGTAACTTGACATGCTGTTTTGGAGTTTATTTACTGAGTGCAAACATGAAATCATCACTCAATTTCAGTAAAATCATCCCTTTACAAGTTTTCAAAACATGATTATCCAGAAAGTGTTATGTGAAACCACCCAGGGCTATTAAAGTAAAATGTCAGTATCTGGTGAGACCACCATGAGCATCGATAACAACTTGGCAGCGGCGGCCCATAGAAGAAAGGAAACGTCGAATGCTGTCTTCGGGAATGTTTTGATACTCTTGCTAAAGTGCTGCGTGGGGGACAAATCGGGTGATAGAGAATTTCATGGCAACACCTGAATGTTGTTTTGCTGGAGGCAAACACGTACGCGTGGTCCTGGTAAACACGTTCAGCGTGAGGTCGAGCATTGGCATGCTGGTAAGATCCACGTTGATAAAGGGAACGACGTGACGTTCCAAAATCTCGTCTCTATGGAGAACCCCGTTCAATGCACCTGCCACGTGCACAAGAGCTGTCCGGCCATTAGTATGGATACCTGCCCACACCATGACACTTTCACTACCAAATCTATCGATCTGCTATACACAGTTATCGGAGTAACGTTCGTTCAGTCTGTCTGTATACACGTGAACGACCATCAGCACGTCTGAGAAGAAACCAAGACTCATTTGAGAACAAAATTGTCCTCCATCTTGGCCGCGTCCATGTCACTCGTTGTCTGCACCATTGTGCACTGTGTGTCAAGACGTTACGTCGAACTGGTCTTCTGGCAAAAAGTCCGCCTTCCCGTAGCCGATTGCGCACTATCTGGTCGCAGATTCGGCGCAGTCCAGGGATTTGGGTTGCTGTGGATGTTGCGGTCGTGGTGCGTGAACGAAGATATTTCAACCGGACGTAGCGATCCTGGGCGGCGGTGGTAACTCTTGGCCGACATGACCTGAGTCTGTCAATAACACTCCCAGTAATGTTGTATCGGGTCCATAGGTTTGAGATGGTCTGTCTGGAGGAAGTGCCTTGCCATCTCATGCTGTGATGCCCCTCCTTGTAAACGGCCGATGGCGTTGTGTCGTTGAGCTTCTGTCAGTCTTGGCATTTTTTGTCTATACTGGCTTAATCTTTTCCCGGTGTTTACCTCTGAGATAAATGCACACAGAGCAGCAAAGATGAAGACGACACCAAACAGGATCCTGGCCACCTTCGGCGACTTATAACAGCATATGGTGACGGCGTCTTTGACGTTAAACGATTCCAAGTAGTGAGCCATGTCTTCCCCAAATGATATCGTGGACAAGCATGTCGAGCAACCAACATCCTGAACAGTCCACACAAACGTCGCTGCTCATGCAATATCGATACCAAAATGAAGACTAAGGCAAAGGAAGTCGGTAATGCAAGGACAGAGGATGAAGAACTGATGTTCGGCGTTCATGTTTTCAGTAACGACACGAGTACTGCAACGATTGATAGTACAGGCGTTGATGTTTATCCTAAAGTGTGGTGTATTGAGTAGGAAGTGTCTCTATTTTGTTGAAATGAACCAACGCGGGTATGATTTGGAAATTATCTGTACATATAAACGAGAGTAGAGAATATATTGTCATACAGTTTTATTCGTCATTCAATGATGATTAGAAGTATTTACAACATATGTCTGGGGCATCCTGCGCTGAGCTCATTAGCGTCTTCTTCATAGCGTTTTGTTCGATGGATCATTAGCCCTGATTATAATCCTTGATTTTTCGACATATACCACCTATAAACGTAACTTTCATCAATCGTGAGCTATCAACATTTCCTTCTCCTTCAGTAAAATGACACACCGTCAGCAGTGCCCATCCCCTTCCACTCCTCACCCACTCTACAGCATTACTTGCGCTTCAAGTTTCATTTTCTTTCTTCAAAATCCACCATTTACAGAAACACGCGTGTTTTTTCTAGTGCACGTGGTGTTAGGTGAAAGGTGGTTACCTTTGAGTTCAGTATAGTAACCAACTGATTAGTCTTAGCCATGAAGAAGGCCCATTTCACCGAAAATTGGTTGTCTTAAAACGCAAATTTGTATGTGATTTACACGTTTACATAGGCCATCAAACATGGTGAGTATTCCCAAAATGGAGAAGATATTCTGTGAAATATGAAAAAGCAGTGTGCAACTGTGTATGTTTATTTTTGAGAAGTTGAGACAATAAAAAAGTACAATAGAAAGATGAATAATTTAGGTTTGTAACAAAACATGACTAATCGTAATCATGAATACAATATATGACGAAACTTTGAAGGTGAGGTGAGGTGAAATTGGGTTTTACGTCGTGCTTGAAAATATTTCGCTCATATGACGACGTGCATGCGTGTGTATGTGTATGTGCGGCTGCTTGTACTAGCCCAGACTGAAGCTGGTTTTATAGTGCTAGCCCACTGAGATACCGTGCCGCAGTGAAGCATGAATACCCCACTCAGACACATTATACTGACTCCGAGCCGACCAGTCCTTGTTGTATCCATTAATGCCGAGCGCCAGGCAGGGACCAACAAGTACCATATTTTAATATCGATCCCGCGACCTTCCGCTCTCCGGGCGGACACGAAATTTGAAGAATATATAGCAATCAATGCAAATATAATATCTAATTGACAGTGTTACTGACACGGAATACAATCAACAGGCTGGACATGTATATGTATGCATACAGCAGATGTTTCAGTATACAGACTATATACAGCGAGCGAGGGACATGTCATGTATACGTCAAAACACTTACTCATGCGACCTGTTACGATTGGGCAGCTTCAATAAAAGCAGCCCTGTTTGTGCAAGTTGGCCTAGGACGCACTGGCCACCATCTTCACCATCTTTCAGCAACAAACACTGCAGATAGTTTGAAAGGGTAAACATATGAAGATGTGTGTTAGGCAGATGTGTAGGAAGACACCCAATCATGTTTCTGTCACAATGCAAAGTACAATTTATTGTTTGTTTCATAACACACTGGAATTTCCATGGGATTGTGAATACTGAGTTTATGGTCGAATATCATTGAAGCCAGTATTAGAGTGTGTTAGAATAGGCCATTAGCCATTCCGTTAGAAATCTCAGTAGGTAATGTCCATGCGAAATAAATATATATCATGGTTATAGAAGAAGTTCCACTATGAGAAAATAGATATGACAGGTAAACATCGGTCTTCATTTTGTTCCGGTCATTGTTTGGGATTGTGACCATTCTGACCTTTACAGTCCAGAAGTTCTTTCCCTCCGTCTGCCAATGCAGTTGAATATGGCTGAAAATACAAAACAATTCATGAAATACATTAAAGATGTAAAACACAGATTAGTATGTCAACGCTTCATAAATATTCAATATTACTACCATATTTATTATTGCCAGAAAATATCTTCATAGAGTAGTTATAGTCTGTTTGCAGTGAAAACGTACCGATGAAATTCACTTTAAACAAAAATGTAAATCAAATAAAGAGAAATTAAGATTGCGAATCCTCATAATTTTACCTTGCCATTTCAAATTTAAATCTCAGATTTTTATTCAACTTAGGATAAAAGTTGTTTAACAAACGATCATAGTTTCAAATCGGTATTATTGGTTTGCATTACAAGGGGGTATGCACATTAAATGAAACACCGAGAACAAGGAGGGTTGATCTAAGTTAACGCTCATCACGTACCACACGTGCATTTGTTTCACTGTTCCAACTACTGCGCTTACCCCCTTGTAACACAAACCAATATAAGCGATTTGAAACAATGATTGTTTGTTAAACAACTTTTTTGTTGAATAAAAATCTAAGATAATTTTTGAATTGGCAAGGTAGAATTATGAGGATTCGCAATCTTAATTTCACTGTATTCGATTTACATTTTTGTTTAAAGTGAAATTCACCGGTACGTTTTCACTGCAAACAGACTATAGTAAGAGTTGACAGAACTGTGTTCAAATGTACTGTCCACATTATTATCCCCTGCAACCTTTGGAGTTGCAAATGAGTGCTCTCCGCCATTCACATATTACAAGTCAAAGACCATTCCGTATTTATGATCATACTTTGTACAGGGGGGAGACTAACTATAAATTGGTGCATGTAGTTATTGGGGAACTTTGGATCAAAGTGATCAACTCAAGTGGTCAACTGTTTCCATGTATGTTTCTAACGAGCATAAGGCACCACTTTATCCATTGATGGTCAATGCCCTAAGTGATCTCTTAGTGAGTAAGTGAGTGTGTGAGTTCAGTTTTACGCCGCACTCAGCAATATTCCAGCTGTATGGCGGCCGTATCTTAGTAACACCATCTCATGGTCAATGAGTGAGTGAGTGAGTTAAAATGTATCGTCACATCGGAAATATTTCAGTTATATCGTGACGAGAAGAATTATTTTTTATACATAGTAATTAATGGCAAATTGTAAAATCCTGTCAACGAAGGACAGTAAAATAACTAGATTATCACAGATTTGAATTTAAAACTAGTAAGTAGATCTAAAACAGTTTAACTATAGATGACAATACAAGGTAAAAACAGGCCATATATTGCCAACAACTGAAGGTAGATCACCACACTAGGGACCATCTCAATGAGATTGCTTAAGGATTAACATGGTGGGTATAGATAAAGTAATAATCAGAGTGCCACACGACTTTGACTCCGACTCATCAAGATAAGAGCATGCAAGGCCTAAGTGAAGCTTTCAAACTTGTTTTTTCAAACTTATTTTCAGGCGAACAATTGACTTAACCTAAATATTTCCTCTTAAGATATATTAAAAAATGCATGCATCCCACTGGTGAATAAGGACACGAAAATAGATAACACTGTGTTACAAAACATACTCCTTATGTTACGTACCATATATGAAGGGGTTAAGACAGGGGGTTGCAGTCTCCAGGCAGGCTAAGACTGTAAAGACGGTTATTGAAAGCAATCTGTGGTGCCGAATAGAAAATACATATTGACATGTCACATTAAAATTCACACTTTGGATGAAAACAACATATGATTAATTATGTGTCGGTCGCATACGTTTTATTATTGAGGTTTAAAAAACTACCCATGCTCTTACCAAACAGTTCATATTTCATACTATATATGATCGTATATTAAGCTATCATCGCTATCTTCTTCTAACATGAAACGATTCAGGAATTCATGGCTTCTCCTTCAGACAAACTTAGGTTTGTCAGAGCCATACACGTGCTCACGGTTTGTACCACAGTGATCAACGACGGACATGCGTCACTTCTGGCATCCCTTCCTCTTTGAGATTGAAACCCGTGAAGATGCACGTAAGTTAAATACGGCTCCACACACAAATCACCTAATGGAAGGTGTGTGTTTTTTCCATAAATATAACTTATTCTCTCTCTCTCTCTCTCTCTCTCTCTCTCTCTCTCTCTCTCTCTCTCTCTCTCTCTCTCTCTCTCTCTCTCTCTCTCTCTCTCTCACTCACACACACACACACACACACACACACACACATATATACATACATACATACTTAGTAATATTTGTATAGCACCAACATCCAGCTCATCTGTTCAAAGGCGCTTTGTTTTTCCTCGATCAATGGATGTCAATCTCAACGGCGCATCGTATTTTCAATCTCAACTCCAAGTTTACTGCACGTTACCGCAGTTACCGTTGTAGCCGCAGCTAGGTGTTTGCACTTATTCATTTACCAGCGGATTTGCGGGTTCTTTTGTGTACTGTACACTAGGGGTTGTGGCAACACTGAAAGTGTGCTACCATGGCCAAGGATTTTGTGACACGCGGTCACAGGTAGGCTCGATCCTGGCGCCTTAAGCTCGCTAGATCACTAGCCTGGCGCCTTCGACAGCTCGCCCACCATGCCAACCATTCTTGATTCTAATATTCATTCAACCAATATACATGATACAGTTTATCCTAGATTGTCTGATTATTTTTTACACAGCAACATTTCACCTCTGTGCCTGTCGTTTGTAAATAATCGAGTCGAGACATCACAAATATCGATCTACGCACTAAGGATATGATACCATGATATCCAATGGCCTGATTACCTGATCGCGGTAGTCGCGTGTCAAGACAACCATGGGTTGATCGTTTATGTAAATTATGTAACTCACCCGCTGTCGGTGATGAGTTTCACTATCTTTTCAGGTGCCAAACTCTTCACCAACAGCGGCAGCTGTACATACCTCAGTACGTCAATACCTGGCCCAACCTTTATACACTCAATAGATTACTTTGTTCAAAGAAAGCTCAATATGTTAAAGAATTGTCAAAATTTATTAAATGTATCAATAGAAGTTTAGATATAAATATATGTAATTAAATGTTTGTATCATTCTCTAATGACACCCTTGTATATATGAATATGTATGTACATGTATATTGTATTGTACATTATCCTACCTCAATTATATCTCTCCGATGTCATCTTGGTGTATATGTGTATATAACGTTTTTCCACTTCACTCATGTACCACCGTTGGTGGAAGTTGAGGAAACAAAAACCTTCGAACCTTCGCTAGCGATCATTTTTACCCAGATCTTCATCAGACAGTTTAGACAGTTACATAATCGAATCTAGACCAAACTATCTAATTGATCTACGGAATTGGGTTACGATAACATGGTACCCGAGGGTCAGACTATCCGATACTGTACGTCGGGTTGCACGGGTTGCAATAGAGCACTTCTAAAAAGTATTTTTATTGGTCAATTAAATTATATATCAAAGTGATAGGTAGTTGTGTTCCAAATGTTTTCAGATAAATAAAATGCCACATTACCCAAAGAACCAATAATACACAATGAAGGGGCCAATGCAGAGGAAGAATACCACATCTGAAAAATATATTTGCATGTTCTTTAGATTCTCGAGCATCAACAAAACAACATCTGTATGTTATAATCCGGTCTGATTGCGTGTTCTTGCAAATAGATTTAAACGATTGCATATCATACCATAAAATCATTTTCATTATTGTTACTCTGAACTAAGCCATGGTATAACTGCAGTACACTTCACAGTGGCATTTTACTCAATAACTCCTCCCCTCACTATACTCAAGTACACAAATTTAAGGCGATGCCAGATATCTTCACTTTCTTTCACTTTCAAGAAGGCTACGGTTGTAACGAAATCAAAGGAACCACTGGTTTTTAGTTTGCGTTAACAACGTCAGTCATCCATACCGTATGCCAAAACTATTCCAATATCTCTGCCGATGAACTGAACGTCTGTGGAGGTGTCATCATCACTTATCGTCTTCTCATAGCTGAGTGTTCCTGAAGAACGATCACCACACATTCTGTCTTGAACCTTGACTTCACAACATTACACCATCTTAAACGACGAGATATCGGAGATCGATTATCGATTGACTTCTACATAATCGACCAATTCTTTAATCGTGCAATATCGTGAAACAGCATAAACTATGCATTCTGAATATCCTCTACAGATTTAAGATATGGAGCATAACAATACTGTACTAAACTCCAAGAAAAATATTTTTTAAAGAACACGAAAAGCTAAAAATGTCCATATTGTTTACCTTTTTTACAGCACCATACAAACAAAGATGGTAGCCCAAAATGTAACATCATTAGTAATGGGAGTAAGAAATAGATCACCATGTCCACCAATGGTAGTAACACATAGATCACTACTGAATCCAAATCACAATAATATGCCTCGTTACTGTGTCCCATGGCTTTCAGCTGGTAGAAGTAGAACTGAAATGAAACGAGACTGAAAGTCAACTCAAGAAGCATTCGGTGTACTTTTCATTCTGTCATTGATATTCAAAATACTTAGAGAGCTCTCGCCAGTAATATTGTATACGTAATTAAACGTTCAAATCAACTGTAATACCGGTTTCAAATAGACAAAACAAAACAAGTGATGGTTGCTTTTGCCAAATGATCAAAAGGTCCGCTCATAACACTGCAAATAATGCTTCGATTCTCATTATGGGTTACAAAGTCAAAATCCTGTTCTTTCCCCCACCTCGCAGGGTTATGGATTGTATACAACATAGGGCAATGAAAATACATTTCACGATATCATTTTCCAATTTTTCTTACCTTAACGCCACTCATAATGAAGGCAGTTACAAAGGATAACAGTAGGAAGACGATACGTAACGCCTTGATGATGCGACTGCAGGCGATGGTGAAAAGATTATCGATATTGAATCCAGCCAGGATGAGGTGGGACATAGTACCTCCAAACATCTGAAGACCTGAAAATATTTTACATCCGTAATATCCACCCCTCCATACAACGGTCGCAAACATCCCGATGTTGCCACCGCATCGGATGCACAAACCCAGCACGTCAGCAACACAAATGGCAAGGAGATAGAAATGCATCCTGCTGCCTGTCTTCCATGATTTGTAGAGAGACCAGATCATCCATATGTTGGTACAGACTCCAATGTACAGTAGAACGCTGTTCACCACAATTTCCGTCGTGTATGTTGTTGTCTGTATAAAACTATCGTAATCATAATCGTATGTGTAGTTACTTGAGTTGGCAAATTCCATATCCATGTTTAAGCACGAGACGAATATCCGTCACGCAGTTCATACACGTTCAAGGCTTCTGGTGTGGAATGTGTTCAACAAACTGGATGACTAACAAATACAAGAGGTAATTGTAGATCATTAAGGTTGGCAGGATACTTGGGTGGGTTAAACACGACATAATGTTGGTCATGGTAATAATTATTTGCTTGGCATTTCAAAGACGTCGACACAGTTACATTGCAGTGTGAAAGGTTATCATCGCATGCTTCTAGAATAGAATATAGAATTATATAGAGAGTGAACTGGGTTCAATGCTTTCTTGAATTGGCGTATGAGTATTATGTCGCAGGAAAGTTAAACCTGATGCAGATCTCAGACGTTTACCAATTTGCTGAAATCTGGAGCTGGGATATTTCGCTGACAGACCTAGAAGCATAAATGGGGATTTGACCACAGTGGCGATGCATCTTGCATGCTCAAGGGGCAAATGAGCCATCCGTGCCCGCTACACGGTTGGAAGAGAGTGTAGGACATCAGTTTAGTTGCATCGAAGCCGGTATTCACTGATTTTCTTGTGACGATACCTTATAACATGTAAGTTATGCACCTGGGTTTACTTTCGTCTGTAGAGCATGATAAAAAGAGAAAATCAACAATTTGACTAATTAGTGGCAAAAAGTATGCTTGTTGATCTCCCTATTTTGACCTGCTAAGCATGTTCTTGTACCGTGCCTTTTACATATGTTTGTGACGGATGCGACTGGTGGGTCAGGACAAGCTGACATGTTCGCGATCACCAGTCGGTGTCATCACTATATGACAGTGAGTCATAAACACTTACCTGTGGACGGAACAGTACAATCGCACACGTTTTTTTCAGAGAGATTTCAAAGGACGCCCCATGAACCTTGTTCAAACGTTGATCAGAGCTAGAAATAACATAACAACATTGTTCCAAAACTACTCAACTGATATACAGAGGCAGTTTTGCCTTTTATCGAGCAATATTCCGACGGCTTTTGGTCTCTACGCTTCACAACGTTGAAGTTCCATCACACACGCGCCTTCCACTGAGATTTCAAAGCGTCATTATTGCATCATGGTTTGCTCTGCAACATAACACACAGCACCTCCATGTGCATAATGTCCTTCAGAACGAATTCTGTTGCTCCATATACACTTTCCATCATAAGGGATAAATATTTCAATGTGAAAACAGTTAAGGATCTTTTTACCACGGTTAATTTTCAAATGACGTTAAAGTATCGTAAAATTATTGTCCTCCTGAGAGGGTACGTAAGTCCTAAACTTTCGAAGTAAAAAAATAAACTTACCACATTTTTAAACGTAGTATGTTAAACGTAGTCGGATAAATTTTCCTACAATCGCCAGTGGCTGAAGGGATGGTGTAAATCCAGCTACGGTCCATGCAAGTAGCAAAAGTAATGTAAGTCCCCATGGTTCCTAGCATTGTGATCTACCTTCAGTTGTTGGCGATCTGTAACCCCTGTTTTACACTGTATTGTCTTATTTAATCAAACTCTTTTAGTTTTACTCGCTAGTTTTATATTCATATATGTGATTCTCTAGTATATTTACTGTTCATCGTCGACAGGTTTTAATCAAAAGGTTTTCACTTTTTGATTGAATAAATTGTTTTCGTCACGATATGGCTGATATATTACCGATGTGACGTTAAATATTAACTCCCTCCTTTCATATAAACTTCAAATAGGGTGAGTGAGTGAGTGAGTGAGTTAAGATTTAAAGTCACATCGGCAGTATTTCAGCCATATTGTGACTAAATCAAGTTGTAAATATATTCACAATTTAAAGTGAATTATAACATGCAGGACAGTAGACAATTAGATTATCACAGATATAACTTTAAAACTAGTAATTAAATCTAAAATATTGAACTATACATGACAATACAATATAAAAACAGGCTATATATTGCCAACAACTGAATGTAGATAACCATACTAGGTACCATGGGGACTTACAGTACAATTGCTTCCTGCATGGGCCCTAGCTGGATTTACACCGTCCCTTCAGCCGTTAGCAATTCAGCGATCTAGCCGTATATTAAAAGACACGTATTCTACGATTAAAAAGTGGAACGTTTTAATTAACTTCGAATGGTTTTGGACTTACGTACCCTCTCGGGGGGACAATATTTTTACAGTACTGTAACCCCCCTTTGAGGATAACTTCAAATGGATTATGAATATCTAAACGTCCAGACGGTTGATACAGCACATGATGAACCGCTATATATTTCTTTAACTGAGTAGATCTCTAAACAGCCACAACTCCAAATGTATGGTTTGAGCAAGCAGGAGTTATTTGTTTCTAACGCCGTTGCAAACATAAAGTGAAATGTTCACTTTAACAGAAACATTTTCCAGTGTTTACCTCTGAGATAAATGCACACAGAGCAGCAAAGATGAAGACAACAAACAGGATTCGACGACTTATAACAGCATATGGTGACGGCGTTGTTGACATTAAATGATTCCAAGTAGTGAGCCATGTCTTCCCCAAACGACATCGTGAACATGCATATCGTGCAACCCACATTCCGAACAGTCCACGCGAACGTCGCTGCCCATGCAGTATTGATACCAAAATCAAGACAAGGTAAAGGAAGTCGGCAATGCAAGGACTGGGAATTAAGAACTGATGTTGGACGCCCATGTTTTCACAGCAACACGCTGCTTAGTACAGGCGTTAATGTTTATCCTAAAAAGTGGTGTATTCAATCGGGAGTGTCTTCGTTTGCGGAAATGAACCAACTCGAATATGGTTTGTACATCTTCTATATGTACATGTAAACGAGAGTATATAATATATTGTCATACAATTATATTCGTCATTCATGAAGATTAAAAGTATTTTCATATTCAATAAAATTGGGAACAATTTAAGTCCAGTATGGGGCTTCCTGCGTTGAGCTCATTAGCGTATTCTTTATAACGTTTTGTTCGATGGATCATTAGCCCTGATTAATAATCATTGATTTTTTCGACATAGTACCTATATACGTGGTTTTCACCAAACATGTGAACTATCACTATTTCCTTCTCCTTTAGTAAAATAACACACAGTCAGTAGTGCCCATCCCCTACCACTACTCACTCACTCTACAGCATTACTGGCGCTTCTAGTTTCAGTTTCGTTCTTCAAAATCCACCATTAACAGAAACACGCTTGTTTTTCGAGTTGTTTAGTGCACATGGTGTTAGGTTACCTTTGAGTATAGTATAGTAATCAACTGATAGTCTAGAAAAGCACCGAAAATTGGTTGTCTTCAAACACAAAATTGTATATTATTTAGACGCTTATATAGGCCATCAAACATGGGTGAGTGAGTTTTATTTTACGCCACACTCAGCAATATTCCAAACATGGAGAAGATATTCTGTGAAATATGAAAACGCAGTGTGCAACTATGTATGTTTATTTCTGAGGGAAGTTGAAACAATAAAAAAGGAGAATAAATTAGCTTTTGTAAGATTGCATGACTAAAAGTAATCATGAATACAAAATAGGACAAAACTTTGAAGAATGTATAGCTATCAATGCAAACATAAATCTAATTGAAAGGCCAGCTGAAAAGGAATACAATGAACAGATTTGACATGATCTGTACGCTACAAGTGGTCACAACTGACGTGTATGCTGTATGTTATTTCAGCAGTGAAACTATAATTCTATTTCATTAATTAATTGTTTTATTGATTTGATAGAGCGTAAATATACGTAATCCAGGCCAGGAAACAGAGAGTATGCAGATCTATTGCTACGAAAGGCTGTAAGAGACGTTAAAGTGAAAGTAGTAACTATACATGTATACAACCGTTTGTCTTATGTTCCATGGAGACGTTACCGTGGTATCATACTATGTTGACACAGAGCATGTCGTTCAGTATACAGAACATTGCGAGTGAGGGGCATGTAATGTATACGTCAAGAAAACTTACACATATGGGGCATATAAAGGTGGGGCAAATATCATAGAAGTAGCCCTTATTTTGTGTAAGTTTGCCCAGGATGCACTTGTCAACATTTCCACCATCTTTCATCAACACACAGCACAGATAGTCATTGGAAAAGTGAAAAAAACACATATGAACATCTGTTCGAGGCGAACATGTTGCCATAAAAGAAATGGTGTTTCTATC
The DNA here is from genome assembly GCF_003918875.1 of Haliotis rubra. Classification (NCBI taxonomy): domain Eukaryota; kingdom Metazoa; phylum Mollusca; class Gastropoda; order Lepetellida; family Haliotidae; genus Haliotis; species Haliotis rubra. The sequence continues at coordinate 488,067 of NW_025767491.1, read as the reverse complement.
ACAATGCAAATACAAATTATTTTTTGTGTCGTAACACACTAAGTGAGTGAGTTTAGTTTTACGCCGCACTCAATATTCCAGCTATATGGCGGCGGTCTGTAAATAATCGAGTCTGGACCAGACAATCCAGTGATCGCAGCACGCGCAATTAGGAACCGATGGCATGTGTCAACCAAGTCAGCGAGCCTGACCACCCGATCCCGTTAGTCGCCTCTTTCGACAAGCATTGGTTGCTGAAGATCAACATTCGAACCCGGACCTTCACGGATCTAACACACTAAGCATTCCATGGGAATATGGGTATTGTAGTTGTAGTAGTATATCGTCGAAGCTTGTACAAATCCGTGTTAGAATAGGCCGTTAGCCATTCAGTAAGAGATCACAAACGGGATCGGGTAATCTGACTTGGATGAAGCTTGACATCGTAGCTCATTGGAGTATCTAGTCAGGACTCGATTTTTTACATATGGCTGGGATATTGTGTGCGGTGTTACATCTTTGGAGGCTGCTTTCTGTGAAGCACAAACGTCTTCATTGATACAAAAAGATACTCATGTATGTACAAAGCTTCAGTAGGTATTGTTCTATCGGAATGAATATTTATCAGGGTTATAGAAGAAGTTCCACAAAGAGAAAAGAGATTTGAGATGTAAACATCGGTCGTCATTTCGTTCCGGTCATTGTTTGGGATTGTAACTATTCTGACGTTTACAGTCCAGGAGAAGTTTTTTCCCTCCGTCTGCCAATGCAGTTGAATATGGCTGAAAGTACAAAGAATTCAAAAAATAATTTGGAGATGCAAAACACAGATTAATTTTGTCAACAATTTATAAATAACCAATGTAACTACCATACTTATTGTAACCAAAAACATCTTCGTAATGCAGTTTGTAAGAGTGAAAAAAAATGCTTGTTTGTTACTGTGGAGACAATATTGAATTTCCCAAATGTTTTTCAGGCGAAAACCTAACTGAAAATATATATTTTCTCTAAAGATATAGTTCAACTGCGTGTATTCCTTTGGCGATTAAGGACAAAAAACTAGATAATATTTGGTTAAAAAATAACCCTTATGTTACTTACCATATATGAAGGGGTTAACACAGGGGTTTATTACCCACAGGTAGCCTAAGATTGTGAAGACGGTTATTGTATGCCATCTGTGGAGTAGAAAATAGATATTAACAAGTCACATCATATGACGAACTGTGTGTCGGTCGTATACGTTTATTTAATGTGGTTTAAATAAAACTGCCAAAGCTGTTACAGAGCAATTCATATTTCTAATTGTACATGATCGTATATCATCGTATGTAAAGCCATGACGAAGGGGTTAAGACAGGGGTTTGCAGTCTCCAGGTAGGCTAAGACTGTATAGAAGGTGTCTGTGGTGTGGAATAGAAAATATATATTAACATGTCACATTAAAAATCACACTTTGGATGAAAACAACATATAATGAATTATGTGTCTGTCGTATACGTTTTATTAATGAGGTTTAAAATAATGCCAAAGCTGTTACCGAACAACACTATCTTCTTCTAACATGAAAAGGTTTAGGAATTCAAGGGTCCTCCTTCAGACGAAGGTTTTTCAGAGCCATATACGTGCTCATGTTTTTGTAGCAGTGATCAACGACTGAGACATGCATCACTTCTGGCAGTAGTTCCTCTAAGAATTTGACACAACTCGCTTGAGTTAAATTTGGCTTCACACCCAACACGCTCTCATCTAACGTTACCTTCTGCTAATATGAACAGATTTTAGTATTCGAGGGTCAAACTTCAGACAAAGGTTTGCAATACTTCGGGATTTCCTCCCCTGTAAGCTGTACCACAGTCATAACACAACTTGCATGAGTTAAATGCCCAACTCTCTTATTCGAAGGTGTGTGACTGTGGCACTGAAGTGATTGTTGATAACCACGCTACTATTCCCAATTTGGAAAAGAACTGACATGCCAGCTTTTATGTGGGAAGGATGGACAGTAGAAGTGGAATCCCTCTGCATTACGGCTGGTACGGACGCGGAAAGGTTAGGACATGTGTTGTCGATGTCATGCCCACTAGATCTAAACCCGGTTTGAAGTATGGCGGAATACAGCCGCGTTTGCGCTGCTGACAAATCAGTGTATATGACGACAAATTCTGGGAGTTTTCAGTCCTGTGCCAAGTAATCTTAACTATTTCCCTTGTTTCAACCCCAGTGTAACGGTGGTGAAAGCGCCGATGTCCCGACATGTTTGCTTACAAACAAAAGGGTCAACGAGTTCATTGTATTCATACGCGGACAATCGGTCGCTTTAATTAGCGGTCCTTAACTGCCAATCAAGTATGTTTTTGGTGAGCTGTCAGCCAATCAGAATCAAGTATCACAAAACGTCGAGATGGAATGTATATTGACGGTTGTTTGATGTTTCTACCCGAACCCCTTCGTCACGTCTTACGACAAACACGGGTAACTATAGATCAGTACGTTAAGGTAGCTGTATTGGGCAGTTTTTTCTTTTATATCTAGCTAAGTAACAGGAAGTGATCTTCCAATTGTATTCAGATAAACAAAACGTCACATTACCCAAGGACCCAAAGTACAATGAACGGAGCAATGCAGAGGAAGAATACCAAATCTGAAAAATATATTTGCATGTTCTTTAGATTCCCGAGCATTAACAAAACAAAATCTGTATATAAAATTCGGTCTTGCTGCATATGCTTTCAAATACATTTAAATGTTTGCATAGTAGTAACATAAAAACATGTATATTGAAACAGAAAATCACTCTCATAATTGTTACTCTAAACCTAGCGGTATAAGTTATTCCTCCTTCTCATCATGACACGGACACCAGAATTCTGACGTGGCACGAACAACTCTTACAGGTGTGCATACTTTCAGGTGAACCCAGTGTTTGCATCGATGGGTGTGTGCATTCTGCCCATGAGACAAACACGATGCTCTGGCATCCTTCGAGTTCCTGTGGTGTAAAATCTGTGACACTGACAGCAAAGTTCATCATCTGTGATCTCATTTTCTTCGTCAGAAGAATCAACGACAGGATCGATTCTACGGGAGTAAATGCCTGATGTACCTGGCTGAGGAGACGATGATTTATCTGTCATGATGTTTTGTCTCGATTTTGGTGTTTTATTTGCAGATTTTTCTTTTCTTCACAGGGGATTGCTAACTTGATGTTCTCTAACTTTCTCCATAATTGAATCCTCTGTAATGGCCTTGCCACCGACGACCGCACTAAGAACTTTCCTCTTCTTTGTAGACTGTGATTTATCAGTCAAAACGCTTTGTTTTGAAAAAAGAAAGTTCTTGACAGACGATGTTGTTGTTTTGTCGTTAGAATTGTCGACACGTTCGGATCTATCAGCGTCTTCACATGGGGTGTGAAAACAGTTGAAGGGCAAAGTTAACGCGACTTACAGTACTGTTATCAAATGGATAAATCCCACACGTCTTGAACGATGACTGTAGATTGGATGGAGTTAATGCCAAGGAGTACGCTTTACATGCCAGTTCACAAACGGAATGTTTTGCAACAGCAACGATGGAATTGTTCCTCATGAATTTATGTCGGAGATTGTTGTAAATCTTGGAAAAAGGTCCAAAACAGCAGACGTCCAAAGGTTGTAAGACATGTGACGTGTGCGCCGGTAAAACAAACAATATAATGTTGTGTTCACGAGCCCAGGTTATCAGTGATAATGACACATGCGATCTATGTCCATCATAGAGAATAAGCAAGGGACGATCAACAGACGCTGTGACGGAATTCTTCAGGAAATGGTGTTCAAGATATTGACGAAATATTTCGGAATTCGACCATCCAGAATCAGAAACGGTTCCGGCTGCTCCTGGTGTCGATCCTGTCATGTTTTCTTCACGCATTCTTTTCCCCTTGAAAACAAAATACGGGGGTATTACGGCGCCTGAAGCACTACCGCACCCTATAATCGTAGTAGTGCTAGATCTCGGACAAGTGACAGCATATGGGGTGGCCTGACTTGACGATACCACAGACGGAGGAGTGTGGTTTTCCACAATTCCCTTCTCATCAATGTTGTATATCCGATGTGGGTTATCCTTCAAGTTGTACTTGTCAAGAATCTGTCCAAGTTCTTTGAAGTAGTGTCCGACCGTTTCCTTGGACGTAGCCTTCGCGCACTGTAACTCAAGTGATCTTGGTTTTTGGACTTTGAGATCAGGCAAACGCGACAAGAAATTATAAAACCATTGCATAGACAGTGGTTTGTCGGTTTTGGATTTCTTCCCCAGATGAATTGCTAAATCAGTAGCAAGGTCGGCAAATAACTGCAATACTCTTCACAGTGATATTAAACTGTGTTAGCCTCATCATCAACACTTTCAAGAGGACTATAGTTTTTATTGTTGTTTATTTTACTCTGAACCTAGCCATGCAAGACTCTTCACAGTGGTAAGTTCACTAACTCCGTCCCTCCATATCCTCAAATGCACAAAGCAAAGCGATCCAACATATCTTTATGTTTGACGTATTCTGTGTCAGCCTCATGACCAACATTTTCAAGAAGGTTACGGTTGTAATAAAACCAAAGGAAAGACTGGTTTTTAGTTTGCGTTAACAAGGTCAGTCATCCATACCGTATGCCAAAACTATTCCAATATCTCTGCCAATGAACTGAACGTCTGTGGAGGAGTCATCATCACTTGTCATCTTCTCATAGCTGAGTGTTCCTGAAGAAAGATCAACACTCAGTCTGTCAAAACTATTCCATGAGCCTAGACTTCACACCATCTTAAACGACGTATCGAGATATCAGAGATCTTTTATCAATTGACTTCTATATGGTCGACCAATTCCATAATCATGCAATATCGTGAAACAGCCAAAACTATGCATTCTGAATATCCTCTACAGATTTAAGATATGGAACATAACAATACTGTACTAAACTCCAAGAAAATTCATTGTGAAAGACGCGAAAAGCTAAAACTGTATTTCCGTATTGTTTACCTTTTTTACAGCACCATACAAACAAAGATGGTAGCCCAAAAAGTAACATCATTAGAAATGGAAGTAAGAAAAAGACCGCCGTGTCCACCAATGGTAGTAACGCATAGCCAAATGCTGAACCGAAACCGCAATAATATGCCTCGTTACTGTGTCCCATGGGTCTTAGCTGGTAAAAGTAGAACTGAAATGAAACGAGACAGAAAATCTAAACATAACATAACATTCGGTATACTCTTTTCTGTCAGTGATATTTAAAATAGTTAGAGAGCACTCACCAGTAATACGGCTTACATAATAAAACGTTCAAATCAACCATTGCAGCAACACTAAAAGGCAAAAGGTTCGCTCATGACACTGAGAATAATGTTTCGATTCTAAGGGTGCAACGTCAAAATCCTATCCTTTCCTGCACCTCGCAATGTTATGCATTGTATACAACACAGGGCAACTTAGATACATTTCTTGAAGTCATTCCCAAATTGTGCTTACCTTACTTAACGCAGAGTTATGGCTTGCATACCGCTTAGACTAACTGATAAGACTTGCACAAACTCATTCTCAACATGTGCTTACCTTAACGCCACTCATAGTGAGGGCGGTTGCAAAGGACAACAGCAGGAAGACGATACGCAACGCCTTGATGGAGCGACTGCAGGTGATGGTGAAAAGATTATCGATATTGAATCCAGCCAGAATGAGATGGGACATAGTAGTTCCAAACATCTGAAGACCTGAAAATATTTTACATCCGTAATATCCGCCTCTCCATACAACGGTCGCATTACTGCCGATGCTGACACCGCTGCTGATGCACAAGCCCAGCAAATCAGCAACACAAATGGCAAGGAGATAGAAATGCATCCTGCTGCCTGTCTTCCATGATTTGTAGAGAGACCTGATCATCCATATGTTGGTACAGACTCCAATGTACAGCAGAACGCTGGTTACCACAATTTCCGTCGTGTGTGTTGTTGTCTGTATAAAACTGTCGTAATCATAATCGTACGTGTAGTCACTTATGTTGGCAGACTCCATATCCATGTTTAAGCACGAGACGAATCTCCCTGACGCAGACCTTACACTTTCAGCGCTTCTGGTGTGGAATGTGTTCAACAAACTGGATGACTAACAAATACACGAGGTAATTGTAGATAATTAAGGTCGACAGGATACTTGGGCGGGTTAAACACCACCTAATTTTGGCAATGCTAATAATTACTTGCTTGGCATTCCACGTTGCAACGTGAAAGGTCATCATCGCATGTTAGAATTGTATGGTGAGTGAACCTTGAACAGGCGTGTTAGTATTATGTCGGAGCAAAGTTCAATCCGATAAAGATCTCAGACGTTTACCACTTTACTGAAATCGGCAGCTGGAATATTTTGCTGACAGACATGGCACCATAAATGGGGATTTGAACCTAACGAGTGGACCTTCCGTACGGTACACGGCTTGAAGGGAGTGTAGGAAATCGTTTTAGTTCTATGATTATCAATGACAACATGCCATTAGTCAATATTGTCTAGCGACGAGTTAGCTTTCTTCTGAATGGAGAGAGAAGTAAAAAGTTCATAACACGTAAGAAGACATTGATTTAAGATAACTAGACGTGCATTAGTAAACCAGTCATGGGCGAAGCATACATGCCGTATAAAAAATTATAAGCGCGCTGGTTTACCATACATGAGCTACCCGGCTTGAAGAGAGTGTAGGAAATCATTTTAGTTACACAGTTATCAATGACAACACGCATGCCGGTATTTACTGATTGTCTTACTATGATACCTTATTACGTGTAGTTATGTAGAGCATGGTAAGAGAGAGAAATTAAACAATTTTACTAATCAGTGTCTGACAAAAAGGATGCTTGTGGATTTCCCTATTTTCATGTTCTTGTACCACGCCCTTTACATCTGTTTGTGACGAATGCCACAGGTGATATAGTATTTACTGACATGTTCGCGATCACCAGTTGGTGTTATCACTATATGACGGTGATTCATAAACACTTGCCTGTTGACAGAACCTTACAATCGCACAGGTTTTGTTAAAGGGAAGTTTCAAAGGGCGCCCCATGAATCTTGTTCAAAAGTTCAGAAATGACATGAGAGCAGTTTTGCCTTTATGTCGAGCAATATCGTGCAGCCCACATTCCGTGCAGCCCACATTCCGAACACTCCACAGGAACGTCGCTACCAATATCGATGCCAAAATGAAGACATAAGCAAAGGAAGAGGGCAATACAAACACAGGGGAAAAGAACTGATGTTGGACGTGCAGGTTTTCAGTTACGAAATGAGTACGGCAACGTTGGCACAGCAACACGCTGCTTGGTACAGGCGTTGAATTCGTAACTACTCGTCCCTTTCCGTAACCTGAAAGAAGACTTGTACCCCTCTCGTAGCCATGTCCGGGAGAAATATTCCCCCAGCCAATCAGAATGAGCGTCTATAGAGAAGAAATTGGGTCAACATAGTTTGTTGAAATAATTTTCATTTCGGCTTGCAAATTTCTTTCACAGACATTTCAAGTATATTTTAGGTATTGCACAATCATCCGGGGTTTTCTGAATTTTTATAACCAGGATATATCAACATTATGGCGTAGGAAAGTATTCACCGTCTTTAAGCATGTTAAACATACCCATGTTTGTTTTCCAAATAAACTAGAGTTACATGCCCTTGAAAATAGTGAGGCGACTAGACTAATTCCTTCTCTCTGCGCTTTTGCGCTCAGACAGAGCCACGTTCAATAAAATGGCTACGAGAGGGGTACGAGTCTTCTTTCGGGTTACGGAAAGCGACGAGTAGTTACGAATGCAGGCGTTTATCCTAAAGAGTTGTGTATTCAGTAGGGAGTGTCTCCATTTTGCGGAAATGAACCAACGCGAATATGCTTTGGAAATTATATGTACATGTAAACGAGAGTAGAGAATAGACTGTCATACAGTTATATTCGTCTCTCAATGATGATTAGAAGTATTTTCATATTTAATGAATTAGGAATTTAAGTCCCAAACATATGTATGGGGCATCCTGCTTTGGTCTCATTAGCATATTTTTTTAAGAGTTCGATGGGTCATTGATGTTTTCGACATAGTACCTATAAACGTAGTTTTCACCAACATGTGAACTATCACTATTTCTTTCTCCTTCAGTAAAATGACACGCCGCCAGTAGTGCCCAGTAACAGAAACACACTTCTTTATCAAGTTGTATGTTAGTACACGTGGTGTCAGGTGAAACGTGGCTACATTTGAGTTCAGTATAGTAACCAATTGATTAGTCTCAGCCATAAAGACTTAGAACTAAAAGACCCAGTCTTATAACACAAAACTGTATGTGATTTAGACACTTATATAGGCCATCAAACATAACTATAGGTGAATGAGTGAGTGAGTTTAGTTTTAAGCCGCACTCTACAATATTCCAAACATGGAAAAGATATTCTATGAAATATGAAAACGCAGTGTGCAACTGTGTAAGTTTATTTCTCAGAAGAAGTCGAAACAATAAAAAAACACAATAAAAAGATGAATAATTTAGCTTTTGTAAGAAAACACAAATAAGCGTAATCATGAATACAAAATAGGACAAAGCTTTGAAGAATATACAGCAATCAACGCTAAGATAATTCTGATTGACAAGCTAACTGAAGAGGAATACAATGAACAGATTTGACATGCATCTGTATGCTACACATGGTCGCCACCGACGTGTGTTGTATGTGTTTTCAACGGAGTAACTATATTATTTTGAGGAATTTTATTAATTGATTTGATAGAGCGTTAGTGCACAATTCAGGCTAGGAAACAGTGAGTGAGTGAGTGAGTGAGTGAGTGAGTTAAGATTTAAAGTGACATCGGCATTATTTCAGCCATATCGTGACTACAAACATGTTATAAATTTACAATAGATAAAGGTAAATTATAAAAACCTGTCAGCGAAGGACAGTAAAACAACTAGTTTATCACACATTCCAATTTAAAACTAGTAATTAACACTAAAACATTTTAACTATAGATGACAATACAATATAAAAACAGGCTATATATTGCCAACACCTGAAGTTAGATCACCATACTAGGGACCATGGGGACTTACAGTACATTTGCTTCCTGCATGAACCCTAGATGGACTTACATCATCCCTTCAGCCGTTAGCACTTTAGATAAATCTAGCCATACATTAAAATAACATATATGCTACGATTATAAATAGTAGTAGGTTTAAATTTACTATGAATGTATTGGGACTTACGTACCCTCTCAGGATAGGAGGACATTAATTTTACAATACTCCAACCCCCTTTGAGGGTACAGCCACTAACAATCACAGTTAAACTAAACAACCAATAATAAAATATTTCGCTATTTACAAACCATTCGTCAAAATTTATCTAATAATTCTATTTCCTTTAAAAATTCAATAATTAAATGAAAATTAACAGTATTAAAAAGATCCTTAACAATTTTTACATTGAAATACTTATCCCTTGTGGTGGAAAAATCAATGCAGTCAAGGTTAGGAAACAGAGAGTGTGTAGATGTATTGCCAAGAACGGCTGTTAGAGACAGTGAAGTGAAATCAGTATACATCTATACAACCGTTTGTCGTATGGTTCCATGGAGACGTTGTAGTAATATCATACTGTGTTGACACATAGCAGATCGTTCAGTATACAGAACATTGAGATTGAGAGGCATGTCATGAATACGTCAAAAAACATACACAAATGGGGCATATAAAGGTGGGGCAATTATCATAGAAGTAGCCGTTATATTTGTGCAAGTTGGCCCAGGATACACTTCTCAACATCTCCACCATCTTTTATCAACAGACAGCATAGATAAGCAGAGAAGTGAAATAACAACATATGGACATCTGTGTGAGGTGAACATATTGCCATAATGATATCGTGTTTCTATCACAATACAAATCAAAAGTTATTTCTTGTGTCGGAACACACTAAGCATTTAATGGGATTGTGAGAATTGTGTTTGTAGTTGCATATCATTGAAGCTCGTATAAATCCGTTTAAGAATTGGACAATAGTCATGCTGTAAGAGATCACCAAAGGCAACAAGTGGTCTGACCTTAATGAAGCTTTTCATCATAGCCTTATATTTCACTGGATTATCTAATGAAAATTCAATTTTGCCTTACCAATATTCCAGCATTATCACGGGGGACACAAGAAAGAGGCCTTACACAATTGTACCCATGCGGGGAATCGAACCCGGGTCTTGGGCGTCACTAGCGAACGCTTTAACCACTAGGCTACCCCACCGCTCCTTTTAAACAACAATCAAACTGTTGAAGTATACTTTCTGTGACCCCAAAATGTGTGTATAGATACAGAATGGTACACATGTATATACAATGCCTCAATAGGTGGTGTCAATTCAAAATATATATATTTCGGGGTTATAGAAGCAGTTCCACAAAGAGAAAGGAGATTAGACATCGGTCGTCATTTCGTTCCGGTCATTGTTTGGGATTGTGACTATTCTGACTATTACAGTCCAGGTGAAGTTCTTTCCCTCCGTCTACCGATGCAGTTGAATATGGCTGAAAAGATAAACGGATTTATCCAAAACATTAAAGATGTAAATCACAGATTAGTGTGTCATCAATTTCTAAATACTCAATATTACTACCATACCTATTGTTACCAAACAAGCTTGCTAATGTAATTTGTAGGCGTGAACAAATGTTCATTTGTTACTATATTCCATAATCAATTTTGTTAACCGTGTGCTGTTTCTTGTTTGCCCTTGGTGTCGTTGTTGACATTTATCACCATATCACAATAATGCCAAACCGGGCGTCCTATGACCTATGCGTCATGTTTGTCTCTTTACTATATTTTGTTTTAACTGATGGAATATGTGTACGCTCAAAGCATAAGTTGTATTCTGTTACAGACAAGAACAGAAAAGATGCTATATACATACACTGGACAAGAATGTGTTTTATGTCATGAATCTGTACACAGAACATAATATAGGTACGTTATGGTGCCACATTGGTACCTTCTTGCATAATAGCATACGTTAGTCTGTCTGATAACCCTTGACGTAATAGAACATAACTCAAAGAACATTCAACACTTTGCCCAGAGGAGAGTCTAGCCATGAACTGTTGCATTTACCTATTGATCAACTTCGGACACATATTTCAGGTTGTAATGACATCAAATTCCATTCAGTCAAATTCGTATGTCTTCCCTCTTGTGATCATCTGTATTAATTATGTTTTAACAAGTACAATCACCATTTTATTCACTGATGGTCAATGCTTCAGTTGTTCCTATCTTAGTAACACCATCTCCATGGCATTGTAAAGATGTCAATGGGCCTTTGTCTTAATGACACTGACTCTTATTCGTTTAGGAACTTGAGTGAGTGAGTGAGTGGGTGGGTGAGTGAGTGAGTGAGTGAGAGTGAGTGAGTGAGTGAGTGAGTGAGTGAGTGAGTGAGTGAGTGAGTAATGATATGGTGACCTGAATACATATGAAGTGAGTGAGTGAGTTAAAATTTAACATCACCTCTGCAAACTTTTAGCCATATAGTGACGAGAAATGTTTTGCACAATAAATACAGTTGTTAAACAACCAGTCACCGAAAAAATAACTAGAGTATCACAGACGGTGTATAACACTAGCATGTAAATATTTTACTATTTTACCACTGAAGATAATACAATAACTAAAACAGGCTATAAGTCGCCAATAGCTGAAGGTAGATCACCACACTTGGGACCATGTGGACTTACAGTATATTTGCTACCTGCATGGACCTTAGCTGGATTTACATCGTCCCTTCAGATGTTGGCGAATATGACAACTTTTGCCAAAGATATAAAAGAAACATATTCTACAAATAGCATGTGGTAGAGATAAATACATTTTGAAAGACGTGGTCTTATGTAAGCTCTCAGGACAATAATTTACGGTACTTCATCCTCCCTTGGATAACGCCACTAACAATCGCAGCTGCTAATTTATACTACCAGTACCATTTATAGTATGACCAGAAATTATTTAGAATTTTAGGAATATGTTTAATTGGATTTCCAGTATAAACAACCTTGACCAGCTATCAAGTGCTTGGTTTCATTCAAGAGAGACAACTCCGTTAATCCTTTTTCATTAGTTTCTGAAGAGTTATCCCCTTTTGTTTACTTGCTAGCAGACGACATTTTCAGTGATCCTCAGTATGGATGATTTAGAGAAGGGAAAGTTGATTTTAGAGTATTATAACAAGGACATCAGATCAGCTAAAGTCATTTCAAGTAGAACAGGCATCCCTTTGTCCACTGTTTTATCGTGTTTTGAAAAATATTGCAAATGGATATGGCATTGAGCACCAGGGAGGCGCAGGTAGGCCCAGAAAATTGACTGTCGGTGACAGGAGGCGGCTTGGTATTCTTGTTTCTAAAACAAACGAAGGCGTTTAGAAAACTTAAGGCTGGATATGATTGATAGAGGAACTGTGGTTGCCTGTAAGGAGATAATTAGAACTGAACTACAAGCAATGGGTTGGCAGAAAAGTCGAGGAATTCCATCACCGATCATGAAACCTGAAAAAAAGGGGCGAAGATTGAACTGGTGCTTATAGCATAGAAATTTTAACTGGGACAATGTGATTTTCTCAGATGAAAGTTCTGTGTGGCTGTTTCCTAATACACTGAAATACTAACTGTTCACCTGTCTTTGAATCTTGAGTTATGTTCTGCTATTATTCACATATTTAATACGTGAGTAATGAGTGAAAAAAATTAAACAAATTACAATCTTAAATTCTCAATAATTTCTGGTTGTACTGTATAAAATACCATGGATACATTGGCGAAGGATATGGGTGTTAAAGAGGGTGCACTCCTCATTCTGTGTGAGGCCTTGGAGCAGTGATTCTTCAGAACTATTGGTATGGATTTCCGAAATGTATGCATAACGATCTCACATGCTTGTGTACTACTCTGGCTACATAGTGTGGCAGAAGGTTGACATACGTACATTTTGATACATGGACATAGTGTTGTTGTTGAGATCTCTTTCCACCTGGAATGCTATAACTTATCACCGATTGAAAGATTGATTTCTAAGTTTTTAGTGAGTAATTGAACCTAAATCCTTTCTTTTGAGATATACGTGTAATACAAATGCGGGTGTCCTTCTGGTGAATTAGGACACTGAAGTCGTGAAGTCGTGTCAAAAAACCCGATTAATTTTTCATGCTACTTACCATATATGAATGGGTTGAGACATGGGTTTGCGGTCTCCAGGAAGATCGTAACCATGTGTGCCGGAATTGAATGAAACCTGTGGAGTGAAATAGAAAATAGACATGAATATAATAGTGAGTTAAACTTTCACCTCGGCAATATTTCAGCCATAAAGTGACGAGTAAAGATTTGCATACATAATTATTACATTACATATTATAAAAGATACAGGTTGTTAAATATCCAGTCAAAGGACTGTAAAATTACTAGAGTACCACAGATGAAGGTAGATCACTACACTAGGGACCGTGGGGACTTACTGTGCTTTTGCTACCTGCCTGGACCCTAGCTGGATTTCCATCGTCCCTTCAGATGTTGGCGAATATGACAAATTTAGCCAAGATATAAAATAAACACATATTTTACGAATACAAATGTGGTAGAAATAAGACACTTTGAAAGAAGTGGTCTTATATCAATGATATTACGGTACTTCAACCTCCCATGGGAGCTGCTAAGTTATACTGCCATTTATAAAATACCATTTATCTTTTGACAGAAGATTTCGTTCAAAATTATCTAACAATTCTATTTTCTTTAAAAATACAATTAGTAAATGATCCTTAACAAGGTAAAAAGGTCCTTCATTGTTTTGACACTGAAGTAGTTATCCTTTGTGATGGGAAAACATGAATATAACACATGAAACCTACATACGATGAATTACGAAAAGCATCACATTGGGTCCCACCTCCTACTGTAAGATGACACTTTATACAGACTTACACGGATTTACATAGACTAATGCTTAGTCTCTGAATATATATAATTTTGATAATAACAAACAAGCCCATTTAAATTGAAAAGGAGCCCTAGAAGCACCAGAGATTCAGAACCTGAGGAAATCTAGACTTGCTTTATTTAGGGCTCTAGCACTGCAGAGAGGGCTTGGCAGTAGGGAAAATAATGTGGTTCAGGGACTGTGAGACAGACTAGGATTTACACTAACTGCTCTGTAACACCGATTAATGATTTTATGAATTCTTCACTCAGTTTATCCTACCAGATTTACCTCCCTAAGTTTAAATATTCGCGAAAGAGATAGACTTGTGAGCCGTCTGCTTTCAGCAGCTCATTTTTAGAAACCATTAATAAAGAAAGTTAGACACTTACACAGTCCCCACAGAGTAAGTTTTATTTCTTTTATCTCAGTAAAGCTTCTTGTCACTTTCATTATTAGTTTTAGTAAGGAAATGAGTATTAAAAGTGATTTTAAATGTTTTGAACTTTTTCTATGTTTTGACCCCACTGGCAGACGACATAGAATTTTACTTCACTGAAAATACGATTGGATTCTCTCTTTATTAATTATTGATTTAGGAATTATTTCCATGAATTAAATGCATTTCTTGTCTCAAATTAGAATGGATGATGTAAGAAATATAAATAAGCTTAAATATTTTTCACATATTTATGTCAATGACTTTTTGAACTGTCAATTCATTACTGATCAATCTATTCATTGTTGTGGAACTAGTTCGATCTTTTTATGTCCATTTCAGTCTTTCACCGTTTATAACTATTAAGACCTACCACATCAAAATACCAAAGTGGTTCATGTCAAACTGAAACATCATTAGCCAACTGTAAATGCGGCCTGACACTTAACTTACCAACTCACTTATTCAAAGATGAGCCACTACGGCATAGTGACATATTCATTGACATTACGTGTTTGTATTCGACACCAGTAACGATATAATTTACATTGACGGTTTGAATATACGTATTTACAGACACTGTTTACAGTCAACTCTAAATGTAACTTATTCTTGGTTGTATAATGTATTCAACAAATAGATAAGATGTAGATACGTTCTTTTTAGTATCTCTGTGTTGTTGTAGATGATGATGTAGTCCGCCCGATTACCTGACCTCGCGTCTTACGACAAACATGGGTGTATCAATTCTTACCCGGATGGTCATAGGCCACTTTGTCTTATCTATCATACGTATCAGTAACAGGTAGTGATCTTCCAAATGTATTCAGGTCACTATAACCTTACCTGTAGAGCCAATTATATCCAACAAGCGGAGCACAGCAGAGGAAGAATACTACATCTGAAAAATATATTTGTCCGTGCATTAAACTTTTAAATAACTGTACTCTATAATCCGGTCTACATATAGGTTCTTTGTATATTGATACATGTTTGTAATTATCCTCTTAACTCTTGTTTGTCAGTCTCATGATCAACCATTTCAGGGACACAAAAAGATGCATTCAGTGATACAAATATTCACATCGAGGTCAGTCACCCATACCGTAAGCCAACACTATTCCAATATCTCTGCCAATGAACTGAAGGTCTGTGGAGGAGTCATCGTCACGTGTCATCTTCTCATAGCTGAGTGTTCCTGAAGAAAGAGTAACACTAACACACTGTAAAGAGTATTGTACTTACACTTGCCACAAAATACTTATTGGACCTTAAATTAAAACCATCCTTAACGATATATCGGACTATTAGAGATATATTGCCGATTTTTTCTTGTCGATTGACTTCATTATAATCCCTATTATAATCGCTATTGACGAAAGAGCAAAAAATATGCATTTGTGGATGCATGTACAGTAGAGAGCAGAAAAAATGCGACTTTTCACATAAGTAAATTTAAAGATATTTTACATACACTTACTTTGGATACGTAAGTTTAAGAATATTCAAGTTAATAGTCTGTTAGTGCGCCGTTTCTCTCGATACACTGTTCGGGCGCGGCGTTCCATCCTGTTTATCAAATTTCGATGTATTCCCCTGGGGTAGATCTACCCATATTTAACTGATGAGGTTGGACAATTCTTTGGTTTTTCTAGTTTGTCTTTCCTTATCTGCCACACATTTTCAATGGGGTTTGACTCCGTTGATGCTGCTGGATGTTTATGTGAAGTCACGTGATTCGTCTCAAACCAGTTACAGGTGTGTCTTGAGTTGTTTAAGTGATTCTACTATATTGTATAAGTTGGCAGTACTTGAGTGAATTCACGTTTCCTGCGATAGTCAGAAGAGGCGTTACTCCGAGTTTTCTAATACCACCCCAAATCATGATACTTGGTGAGAACTTTGGAACCATTCTACAGCAACGACCACCTCTTGACCATCTTTTTCTGGTGATGCTATGAAACTGGAACTTTGATTTGTCCGTAAAAATCACATTTGAAAAGTCTTTACTCTGCCTTTCCGTACATCAGCGGAGCTTTTTCTCGTCATTAACTGGATTTTCTTTGGGACTCGCTTGACACACCCAGATTGCTGCAAATATCTTCTGATAGTCCATTCTGATACAACAGGGCTTTCTTGACTTATATAATTCACAACAAGTTGCAGACCAGTTTGGGTGTACACCTGCAAGACGCACGATCGCCTGTCGTTCACACCGAGACAAGCCTTTCGCTCTGACCCAAATCCAGTTTAAAATGTCTTTAAATTGCGGTAGATTGAAGCCCGATGTACATTTGTCAAATCCACAAGTTTAAATCTACAGATTTTATACCAGATTCATAAAAGGCCAGGAATGGATTTCTGCTGTGTTGTAACGTAATGCTAAAGTTTCGGCATCGTTTGCAAGCAACGAGACCAAGCCGTCTGTGAACTCAAGGGAGATTATATCATAACAACGGTATAAGCTACATAAAGCTCAAAACACATTATTTGGGCTATTTCATGAGTGGCACCGAATCCGAGGAAAAATATGTTTGTCGCATTTTATCTGCTCGCTACTATATGTGTGTGCATGCGTGCGTAAGAATGGATGGATATCTCCTACATAGTACAGTCTATGGAACAAAACAATACTGTATTACAACGCCGAGTTTGTACGAAGATACGTGTAAGTACAAGAAATATATTTTAAATTATTCACCTTTTTTACAGCACCATACAAATAATGATGGGAGACCAAACAGTATCATCATGAGAAGTGGAAGTAAGAAATATACCGCCACGTGAACCACTGGAACTGCAAGATAACCAGCTCCTGAATCTATAAGGCAGTAGTATATGTCATCACCTTTGTACGACATGTTAACCAGATGGTAGAAGTAGAACTGAAATGAGACAAGGAGGGGGAACTAAAACTCAAAACGCATATGGTATACTTTCTTTCTGACAGTTATATACAAACTACTTAGAGTACAGCAGTTAAACAGTAATAGTTAATATGTATTTGGGACAGAATTAAATGACAGAGTTAGAAGTTCAAATCAACAGAAATTGAACATCAGCCGTACTGCTGACACGGAAAATACAATTTCGATTCCGCGTAGAGGTACAAAGTCAAAATCCTATTAGTAATATTTCCCCTAAATCATAGTGATATAGCTTGTATACCTCATAAAGCAACATTTCATAACGTCATTCTCAACATGTGCTTACCTTAACGCAACTGATAATGAAGGTAGTTACAAAGGATAACAGTAGGAAGACGATACGCAACGCCTTGTTGGAGCGACTACAGGCGATGGTGAAGAGATTATCGATATTGAATCCAGCCAGGATGAGGTGGGACATAGTACCTCCAAACATCTGAAAACCTACAAAAAGTTTACATCCATAATATCCACCTCTCCAAACAACGGTTGCCTGAACGCCAATGTTGACTCCGCATCGGATGCACAATCCCAGCAAATCAGCAACACAAATGGCAAGGAGGTAGAAATGCATCCTGCTGCCTGTCTTCCATGATTTGTAGAGAGACCTGATCATCCATATGTTGGTACAGACTCCAATGTACAGCAGAACGCTGTTTACCACAATTTCCGTCGTGTATGTTGTTGTCTGTATAAAACTGTCGTAATCATAATCGTACGTGTAGTCACTTATGTTGCCAGACTCCATATCCATGTTTAGGCTCGAGACGAATCTCCTTCACGCAGTTCTTACACGTTCAATTCTTCTGGTGTGGAATGTGTTCAACAAACTGGATAACTGACAAATACAAGAGGTAATTGTAGATCACGGCAGGATTCTTTGGGCGGGTCAAACTAACATAATTTTGGTCATGCTAATAAGTACTTGATTGGCATTCCACTTACACGGTTACATTGTAACGTGAAAGGTCATCATCGCATGCATCTTGATGTTAGAATTGTATGGTGAGTGAGTTGGGTTCAATGCCTCTTTGAACAGGCGTACGTGTCAGTATTATGTCGGAGGAAAGTTCAATTCGATGCAGATCTCAGGCGTTTACCACTTTGCTGAAATCTGGAAGCTGGAATATTTCGCTGACAGACCTTGTACCATAAATGGGGATTTGAACCTCATGATGATGCATCTTGCATGATCAAGTGGCGAATGAGCTACCCGGCTTGAGGGGAGTGAAGGAAATCATTTTACTTACACAGTCATCAATGGCAACACTCATGTCGGTATTTAATGATTGATTAGCGATGATACCTTATTAGGTGTAGTTATGCACCCAGGTTTGCTTTCGTCTGTAGAGCATGGTAAGAGAGAGAAATTAAACAATTTGACTCATTTGTGTCTGACAAAAAGGATGTTTGTGGATTTCCCTATTTTCATGTTCTTGTACCGCGCCCTTTACATGTGTTTGTGACGAATGCCACAGGTGAGATAGGATATTCTGGCATGTTCGCGATCATCAGTCAGTCGGTGTTATCACTATATGACGCTTGTCTGTTGACAGAACCTTTCAGGTTTTGTTCCAGGGAGTTTCCAAAGGGCGCCCCATGAATCTTATTCAAAAGTTCAGAAATAACATAAGAGCAACATTCTTCATAAACTACTCGATTGATAAACGGAGGCAGTTTTCCTTTTATGTCGAACAAAATCGTGCAACCCACATTCCGAACACTCCACACGAACGTCGTTAACCATCCAATATCGATACCAAAATGATGACAAAGGCAAAGGAAGTGGGCAATACAAACACATGGGATGAAGAACTGATGATGAACGTCCATGTTTTCAGTAACGACACGAGTACTGCAACGTTGGCACAGCCACTCTCTGCTCAGTACAGGCGTTGATGTTTATCCTAAAGAGTGGTGTATTCAGTGGCAGTGTCTCCATTTTGCGGAAATGAATCAACGCGTATATGCTTTGGAAATTATATGTACATGTAAACGAGAGTAGAGAATAGATTGTCATACAGTTATATTCGTCATTCGTCATAGAAGTATACTATCCAAAAAAAGAAACGCATAGACGTTTTGTATTTTTTTAAAATCTATTAATTACTTATTGTGTTCAAACAATCGTCAAAATATGTACCAAAAGTGTTGATAACATGATTTTACACAATTGCACAAGTACAAAATCGATTTTACCTGAAAATGTTGATTTTGCTGAGATTTCTTACAAGGATGAAAAAAGCATCTCCACAACGCAACAGAAATCGCCTTCTAGTTGAAATTGTGCAGCAAAGAGCATGCACTATCTGACTATAAAAATCCAGATTACTTTCGGAAATCGGCACTCGTTTTGAAGAAGTTTCAAAATGTAATCACTACGCCACGTCATGACGCTGCGACACGGAACATCGCCATTGAAAGAATGCACCCTGGAGATTACCAATCTTCTGTTGCCAGGCGTCTGAATGTTAGTCTGAGCACGATTTTACGGCTTACAGCTTACAACCAAACAGGTATAACAAATGACTGTCCCTGTACAGGCAGACCTCGAGTCACCACTGTAGCCAAAGATTGGTACATCCGGGTACTACGTTTGCGTGATCGTACTGGACGGGCGAGAGCACAGCAGCCAGGGTGCCTGAAATTCGGAGGATATCCGGTCAAACTGTACGGAACAGGTTGAGAGAGATTGGACTGAGAGCCAAGAGATCCAACGTCGGACCCGTGCTACGTCGTCACCATGGAGCTCAACGTCCTCCATTTTCTAAAATGATCCACTTGGTTGTATAGACATTTCCTTCCGATGCAAAAATTCATTTCCTAATGTCTATTTGTGGACGAATTTTACATGTTTGAAAATACAACATTTTCGCAACAGATTTCTGGGTTATGCGTTTCTGTTTTTAAATTGTACATTTTCATGTTCAATGAATTAGGAATATTACTCCGAAACATATGTATGGGGCATCCTGCCTTTGGTTCATTAGCGTATTCTTTGTATAGTTCGATGGATCATTAGCGCGGATTATAATCCTTGATTTTTTCGACATAGAACCTGTAAACGTGAAGGTCCGGGTTAGAATGAACCTCCAGTAACCCAAGCTTGTCGTAACAGGCGACTAACGGGATCGGGTGGTCAGGATCGCCGGCTTGGTTGACACATGTCATCGGTTCCCAATCGAGCAGATCGATGTTCATTCTGTTGATCACTGGATTGTCTGGTCCAGACTCGATTATTACAAACCGCCGCCATATAGCTGGAATATTGCTGAATGGTGCGTAAAACTCACTCACTCACTCACTCACTATTAACGAGGTTTTTATCAATCATGTGAACTATCACCATTTCCAGTAAAATGACACACCATCAGTAGTGCCCATCCCCTACCACTCCTCACTCACTCTACCGCATTACTGGCGCTTCTAGTTTCATTTTCGTACTTCAAAATTTACCGTTAACAGAAACACACGTGTCTATCAAGTTGTATGTTAGTACACGTGGTGTCAGGTTAAACGTGGTTACCTTTGAGTTCAGTAGAGTAACCATCTGATTAGTCTCAGCCATAAAGACTAAAAGACTCAGTCTTAAAACACAAAACTGTATGTGATTTAGACACTAATATATGCCATCAAACATAGGTGAATGAGTGAGTGAGTTTAGTTTTAAGCCCCACTCAATACTATTCCAAATATGCAGAGGATATTCTTTGAAATATGAAAACGCAGTGTGCAACTATGTATGTTTATCTCTGAGAAGAAGTCTAAACAGTAGAAAACACACAATAAAAAGATGAATAATTTAGCTTTTGTAAGAAAACATGAATAGGCGTAATCATGAATACAAATTGGGACAAAACTTTGAAGAATATATAGCAATCAATGCAAAGATAAATTCTGATTGACAGGCTAACTAAAATGGAATACAATGAACAGGAGTACACGTGGTCGTTACCGACGTGTGTGTTGAATGTGTTTTCAACAGAGTAACTATATTTTTTTATGAATATTAATAATTGATTCGATAGAGCGTTAGTACACGTAATTCAGGCTAGGAAACAGGGAGTGTGTAGATGTATTGCCAAGAACGGCTGTTAGAGACAGTGAAGTGAATTCAGTATACATCTATACAACCTTTTGTCGCATGGTTCCATGTAGACGTTATCGTGGTATCATACTATGTTGACACAGAGCAGGTCGTTCAGCATACAGAACATTGCGAGTGTCCGGCATGTCATGTATACGTCAAGAAAACTTACACATACTGGGCATATAAAGGTGGAGCAATTATCACAGAAGTAGCCGGGGTTTTTGTGTAAGTTGGCCCAGCACAGATAAGCAGAGAAGTGAAATAAAAACATATGAACATCTGTGTGAGGTGAACATGTCGCCATATCAAATCGTGTTTCTATCACAATGCAAATCAAAATTTATTTTTGTGTCGGAACACACTAAGCATTCAATGGGATTGTGAGAATTGTGTTTGTAGTTGTATATCGTTGAAGCTCGTATAAATCCGTTTAAGAATTGGGCAATAGCCATGCCGTAAAACATCACTAAAGCAAACGGGTATTTCTGACTTATTAATAGCCTTATTTCTCACTGGATTATCTTATAATATTAGCATGCCTGTAATGCACTATTTTCCATGTATAACATGTTCAAAGCGCAAGGCATAGAAGTATGTACAAAACCGACACTAAGAGAAAATGAAAGACTACAGATACATGGAACACAATTCAATGGGTTATTGTTTGTACTCATGGGCTAATCTGAAGAAGTGAGTCTTTAGTAGGAATTTAAAAGTAGAAAGTTTTGTACAGTCACATAGATATTGAGGTAGTTGGTTCCAGGTTGTAGAGGCTGCATACAAGAAGGACCTTTCACCATATGTAGAAGTCCTCACAGTGGGGATAACGAGCAAACGTTTATCCTGAGAAGGGAGAGAGCGATACGGGCGGTTCTGTGTGAGGGACTGGGCCAGATACGAAGGCGCAGATCCAGACAGACAGCGGAAAGTGAGGCACAGAAGCTTGAATTGAATCCTGTAGTGAATGGCCAGCCAGTGTAAAGAATGAAGGAGTGGCAGAGCGTCATCAGATTTCCATGATTGGGTCACTACACGTGCAGCAGCGGTCTGCATACGCTGTAGTTTCCTTATCTGTGCCTTAGTGGTAACAGCTAGAAGAGAGTTGCAGTAATCAATCATGCTCATAACTAGAGACAGGAGAAGAGTGGTGGCCGATTCGGTGGTGAGATATTGGTCGGATATGTTCAGTAGTGCGCAGTTGAGCAAAGCAGCTGTGAACTAGATGGGAAACATGATCATCCAGTGACACATCTGAGTCGATATTCACACAAGGTCTTTGACCTTGTCAGCAATTTGGATGTTTGTATTATTAAACTTGACAAATGTAAGACCACACTGTGATCTCCTTTTCTGTGGCCCCAGGACAATGCATTCCGCCTTGTCACTATTCAGATTTAGTTTGTTGTGATACATCCACGCCTTGATGTCTCCACAACATGTGCTCAATTCTCTCAAATCTTGTATAGATTTGATTTTTTCTAGATTCAAAGATATTCACATGATATTGTCACAATTGTTCAATCGACTCTGCTTTTAACAGAGATTTCTTCTGGAAGTAGAAAGGGTTTTGTCGCTCCTATTAACAATACCCAAACTTTAAATCGTTGAAGTATACTTTCTGTGACCCCTAAACGTGTGTATAGATACAGAATGGTGCACATGTATATACAATACCTACATAGGCGATGTCCATGCGAAACAAATCTATATCATGGTTATAGAAGAAGTTCCACAAAGAAAAATAGATTTAAGACGTAAACATCGGTCGTCATTTCGTTCCGGTCATTGTTTAGGATTGTGACTATTCTGACTTTTACAGTCCAGGAGTAGTTCTTTCCCTCCGTCTGCCAATGCAGTTGAATATGGCTGAAAAGATAAAAGGATTTATCCACAACATTGAAGATGTAAATCACATATTAGTGTGTCATCAATTTCTAAATACTTATTACTACCATACCTATTGTTGCAAAACAAGCTTCCTAATGTAATTTGTAAGAGTGAAAAAATGTTCATTTGTTATTATATTCCATAATTAATTTTGTTAACCGATTGCTGTTATTTGTTCGTTTTTGGTGTCAAAATCACAAATTAGGTTGTCATTAATTTCACAACACTACTACCATACATATTCATAAGCTCCCTAATGTAAATATACTGAGTCAAAAAAGAAACTTCACAAAATGTAATTTGAAAAATAATGAATAATTTTTCTCTGATGATACATCTATGTATCCGAAATGGGATCCCTATCTTTCGACTCTAGAAAAACGTTAGCAAAACCCACTCAAACCCATCCATTCGTCGTGCAAATGACGTTAGTGCCAAATCAGGTTTTGCACGTGCAGTCGATCACGTGATCTTTGAATCGAAGTTTTCTTCATATGCACGTGTTTGCATTGGCCTCAAGAATTGAAAAAACACTTTTAAACCACAGTTCTAACGGTACTTGAAATGCCACGATTGTCAAATGTGCAACGTGAACGTGCCGTTGGCATGTTGCAAGCGGGAAGATCAGTTATTGACGTCGCAAGAGCAATGGGATGCAGCCGTCGTACTGTGTATGACTTGCGAGGTCGTCTACAACAAACTGGTACCACTTCTGATCGCCCAAGGTCGGGTCGTCCACGTGTGACGTCACGAGCAGAAGACCGTCAAATCGTCCTACGTCACCTACGTGACAGATTTCTGCCGGCTACACGAACCAGGGCTGAGATGTTTAGAGGTCGACTGTCCTCACAGACCATTCGAAATCGGTTGCGGGCTGCCAATCTCCATTCTCGACGTCCATATCGTTGGCCAATATTGACGCCGTTTCATCAACGTCAACGTCTGCTGTGGGCCCAACGTCACCTCCGATGGACCCAGAGAGACTGGAATCAAGTCGTCTTTAGCGATGAATCCAGGTTTACCCTCAGATTCGCGGACGGCAGGGATAGAGTCTGGAGACGACGTCGTGAACGGTATGCCCAATGTTGTGTACAGGAAGTCGACAGATTCGGGGGCGGAAGTTGCATGGTGCGGGGTGCTTTCTGTGGGAACAACCGTTCCCGACTTCTAGTAATCCGTGGAAACCTCACAGCTGCTGCTTACCGCGACCAGGTGCTCACCCCTGAACTCGTTCCTTTCATGGCGGCTCATGGCCCAGGTCTACAGTTCCAGCATGATAATGCTCGGCCACATACCGCGATGTTGACACGAAATTTCCTTCAAAACGCTGGAATCAACGTCATCGACTGGCCATCGAGGTCCCCTGACCTTAATCCAATAGAGCACGTTTGGGATGCACTTGGGACAAGGCTTCGTGGTCTTAGGAACCAACCTCAGAATTTGCAGGAACTTGGCGCTGCCTTGCAAGAGCAATGGCGCAGAATACCCAACCACGTGTTCACGGTGTTTGGCAGTGGTGAATGCGCGGGGCGGCCATACACGATATTGAACTGAGAAATTTCGCATTTTTATTCTTGTGACTTGACATTCTGCATACCCATGTTTTGGAACGGCGGTGTAGCCTAATGGAACTGATTATGGCACTGTCAGTGTATCGAGTACATCACACAGATCTCAGCAATGAATTAATAACAATTTAACCATCTTACCATCTCTTGTTTTTTATAGTGCCCTGAAGATAGAATGTGAAGTTTCTTTTTTGACTCAGTATATAGAAAGAGTGAAAAAATGTTTGTCACCCTATTCCATTATTATTAATTTTATTAACCTATTGTTGTTTCTTGTTTGCTCTTGGTGTTTTTGTTGATATTTATCACCATATCACAATAATGCCAAACATGACGTCCTATGACCCATGCGTCACGTTTGTCGCTTTACTGTATTTTGTTTGAGCTGATGGAATATCTGTACTCTCAAAGCTTAATGTGTATTCTGTACAGGCAAAAACAGAAAAATTGACATATACATGCAATGCACATGAATTTGTTTCATGACAAGAATCTGTACACAGAACAAAATATAGGTACGTTATGGTGCTACATGGGTACCTTCATGCATAAAGGCAAACGTTAATCTTTCTGATAACCCTTGATGGATCAGTTGAATTGATTTTAAGGGGGTGCTCATCACGTACTATTCCAGTGGCAACTCAAAGAACATTCAACATTACTTGATAACATTTTGCACAGTGGAGAGACAAGTCATGACTTGTTGCATTTGGCTGTTGATAAAGTTTGGACACTTGTTTCAGTTTGTAAATATTCCATTCAATCAAATTCTGTACTTCCTACTTACCCCTCAAGTGTTCAACTGTATTAATTATGTTTTCATAAACTGAAGGTCAATGCTTCAATTGTTCCTATCTTAGTAACACCATCTTCATGACATTGCTAAAGATGTCGATGGGCCTTTGTCTAAGTATCAGTGACACTTATTGCTTTAGGACCCGTCACGATATGGCTGAAATATTGCCGATGTGACGTTAACTATTAACTCACTCACTCACTCCTTTAGGAACCTGAGGTGTGTACTCAATGGAATATTGGCGGATGCATTCCTCATTCTGTGTGAAGCTATGGAGTAGTGATTCTTCAGAACTATTATCAATGTATGTATTTCCGAGTTGTATGTATAACGATCACACATGCTTATGAACAGATGTAGCTACACGGCGTGGCAGAAGGTTGACATATGTACATTTTGATACATGAACATAACTTGCCACCGATCGAAATCTTAATCTTTTAGTGAGTAATCAAACCTAAATCTTTTCTGTTTGAGATATATTACAAATACGAGTATCCCTCTGGTGAACAAAGGCACGAAAATAGACATTACTGTGTAAAAAACACACGATTACTCTTTATACTACTTACCATATATGAATGGGTTGAGACATGGGTTTGCTATCTCCAGGAAGATCATAACAAAGTGTGCCGTAATTGAATAATATCTGTAGAGTGAAATAGAAAATATACATGAATATAATACATGAGTTAGAAAGTTAAACTTAACGTCCCCTCGGCAATATTTCAGCCATATAGTGACGGGTAAAGATTTGCATGCACAATAAATACAAGTTGTTCGAATCCAGTCACCAAAGGTCTGTAAAATCTGTAGCGTTTCAGAGATGAAGGTAGTTCACCACACTAGGGACCGTGTGGACTTTCAGTGCTTTTGCTACCTAAGCTGGATTTACATCGTCCCTTCAGATGTTGGCGACTATGACAAATTTAGCCAAAGATATATAACGAAGACATATTCTACGAATAAACATGTGGTAGTAATAAATGCACTTTGAAAGACGTGGCCTTATGGTACTTACAAAACTTACTTACTTACATACCATACTGTTCAAAATTGATCTATCAATTAAAGTTCCTATTAAAAAACAATTAGCAAATGATAATTAAATGATAAAAGGTCCTTCATTGTTTTGACACTGAAATATTTATGTACCCTCTCGGAAGGACAATAGTTTTAAGGTACTTCAACCTCTCTTGAGGATACCGCCACTAATAATCTCAGCTGCTAAATTATACTACCATTTACAAAGTACCATGTTCAAAATTTATGTAACAATCCTATTTCCTTCAAAAGAAACAATTAGTAGATGACAAGCATGAAGCGTGAAGCGTATTTCTGGTGTCCCCGCCGTGATATTGCTGGAATATTGCTAAAAGCGGCGTAAAACCCAACTCACTCAATTCTTACCCGGATTGTTTTGGGCCACTTTGTCTTATAAATGATACATGTCAGTAACAGGTAGTGATGTTCCATATGTATTCGGTCAAGCATGTACTGCTTGACTGTGTTGAATTTTCCTTCACAAGGGATAAATATTTCAAAGTAAAAACTGTTAAGGATCTTTTTAATAATGTCAATTATCATTTTATTATCGAATTTTTAAAAGAAATAGAACTGATAGATGAATTGTGATTGATATACATACATGCATTTTTAGTATTCGTGATTTAAGTAAAAAACTGAATTTGTGAGTGGCTGTGCCTTCGAAGGGGGTTGACGTAGCGTAAAAATATTGTCCTCCTGAGAGGGTACGTAAGTCCCAAAACACTTCAAGCAAATTTAAGTCTACCAGGTTTTTAATCGAAGTATTTTTGTCATTTTAATGTATGGCCAAATCTCAGCATAATCGCCAATGGCTGAAGGGATGGTGTAAATCAAGCTCGGGTCCATGCAGGTAGCAAAGGCACTGTAAGTCCCATGGTCCCTAGTATGGTGATCTACCTTCAGTTGTTGGCGATCTATAGCCGGTGTTTTATATTGCATTATCTGCTTTAATTAAAATGTTTTAGTTTTCCATGCTAGTTTTATATCCATATCTGTGATACTCTAGTTATTTTACAGTCCGTCGATGACTAGTTATTTGCCTACTTGTATTTGTTGTATATGCCCAACATTTCTCGTCACTATATGGCTGAAATATTGCCGAGGTGACGTTAAATTTTAACTCACTCACTCACATATGTATTCAGGTCACCATATCGTTACCTGAAGAGCCAATCATTTCCAGTCACCGGAGCACAGCAGAGGAAGAATACTACATCTGAAAAAATATATTGTATGTGCATAAATTTTTCGTGCATTAAACTTCGAAATAGCTGTATAATACGGTCTACATATATTTTCTTTGTATATTGATACATGTTTGTAGTTATACTTTAAACTATTTTTTGTCAGTTGCTTGATTGGCATTTTAGAAGATGCTGTTTGATGAACAAAGAGAATATTATGGGTTTCATCTTCTTTTTATTGTTTAGTACAACGTTTCAGGGCTTGTTCTGGACCCATCACGTGTGTCATTAAATGCGTCATAAGCACTGTGACGTCACGGGCAGAATTAACAGTTACTGTTCTTTAGTTCTACCTGAAACGTTGTACTAAACAATAAAAAGAAGATGAAACCCAGAAGATTCTCTGTGTTCATATTTTTTTGTCAGCCTCATCATCACCTATTTCAGGGACACAAAAAGATGCATTCAGTGATACAAATATTCATATCAGTTATCCATACCGTAAGCCAACACTATTCCAATATCTCTGCCAATGAACTGAAGGTCTGTTGAGGAGTCATCGTCACGTGTCATCTTCTCATAGCTGAGTGTTCCTGAAGAAAGAGTAACACTGACACATTGTAAACAGTATTGTACTTACACTTGCCACAAAATACTTCTTGGACCATACATTTAAACCACCCTTTATGATATATCAGGATATTATAGATATATTAATAATAAAATATCGATTTTTGTGTTGTCTATTGACATCATTATAATTGCCCAATCAACAAAGAGCAAAAACTAAGCATGTATGGATCGTGCGTGCGTGTGTATGGGTGGATGAATGAATTTCTTCTACATATTACAGTTTGTGGAACCAAATAATCCTGCATAATAACCCGGAGTGTGTGCTAAGATACGTGTTCAAAGAAATATATCTTATATTATTTACCCTTTTTGCAGCACCATACAAATAATGATGGGAGACCAATCAGTATCATCATGAGAAGTGGAAGTAGGAAATACACCGCCATGTGCACCAATGGACCCGGAGCAAAACGAGTTTCTACATCCATAAGGCAAACGTACATTTCCTGACTTCTGTACGTCGCGTTTAACAGATGGTAGAAGTAGAACTGAAATGAGACAAGAAGATGCAACTTTAAATCAACAGGTCTTGTTTTGCAGTAAAGAAATGGAAATATGAAAACCAAAACAAATACATAGCTCTTTGCCAAATGATCAAATACTTAGCCGTTGACACAGTAAAATACAGTTTCGATTCCACTTCAAAATCCTTATCTTTCTGGTATGGCTTGTATACCGCATAAAGCAACTTAAATACAGTTTAAAACGTAAATCTCAGCATGTGCTTACCTTAACGGCACTGGCAATAAAGGCAGTTGCAACGGACAACAGCAGGAAGACGATACGCAACGCCTTGATGGAGCGACTACAGGTGATGGTGAAAAGATTATCGATATTGAATCCAGCCAGGATGAGATGGGACATAGTACCTCCAAACATCTGAAAACCTGCAAAAGTTTACATCCATAATATCCGCCTCTCCATACAACGGTTGCCTGAACGCCAATGGTGACTCCGCATCGAACACACAAGCCCAGCAAATCAGCAACACAAATGGCAAGGAGGTAGAAATGCATCCTGCTGCCTGTCTTCCATGATTTGTAGAGAGACCTGATCATCCATATGTTGGCACAGACTCCAATGTATAGTAGAACGCTGTTGACTACAATTGGCGTCGCGTATGGTATTGCCGCTTCACTGCTGTAATCATAGTCGTATGTGTAGTCACTCGAGTTGAAATATTCATCATCCATGTTTAAGGAGTAGAAACAGATCCTCCACGCAGTCCTTACCCGTTGATCTCTTCTGCTGTGGAATGTGTTCAGACAAGAAAATGACGTTCGGGTACAAGAGGTAATTGTAAATCATTAAGGTCGGCGGGATACTTGGGCGGGTTGAAACTGCACATATATTGTAAAGGCCAATAATTACTAGCTTGATATTCACTGACACGATTAAATTGCAACATGAAAGGTCATCATCGTGCGTTTGCATGCAGCTTGATGCTGGAATGCTATAGTTTCAGTGTGTGAGTTGGGTAACGCTTCCGTGAACAGATGCATCAGTTTAACGTGGGAGGAAAAGCAGCCGTTTAAAGTTTAAAGTCCAGAGTTCGGATATGATGTGACATACTGGAAACAGGCCACTATTTGAACTCCGGCTTGAAGAGAGTGTACGGAATCATTATTATCGATGGCAATGCTCAGATTAGTGTTCACTAATAGTTCGACCCGTAAAGATCCGGGTTGGAATTGATCTTCAGTAACCCATGCTTCTCTTAAAAGGCGACTAGCGGGATCGGATGGTCAGGCTCGTTGACTTGATTGACACATGTCATCGTATCCCAATTGCGTAGATCGATGGTCATGCTGTTGATCACTGGATTATCTGGTCCAGACTCGAATATTTACAAACCGTTGAAATATTGCTGAATGCGGCGTAAAACTAAATTCACTCACTCAATCACTAATTATTCAGCAATGATGCCTCACTATATATGCACTGGAGTTTTCTTTCTCCCGTAGACTATGAAGAAAAGACCTGTGGGTTGGAAAGAAAGAATATCTTCAGAAATAAGTCAGAAGATAATACTGTTGGACGACACATTGACAGGAATAACAGGAATCTATACATACAGGAATTAAGTAGTTATGTGAGAAGCATACATACCGTAGACAAGAGGATTAAAGCAGTGGTTTACCATAGACAGATACGTTAAAGCATCCCATATCTTCAAGTAATGATTTCTTTCGTGGAACAGTCCTCTGAAAAACCATATACGCACATACATATCTCTAACACAATGTTGCCCAGTTCAGCTCACTCAGATCTTAAAACTTTATCAAATAAGACATAACAAGACAGCTATACATTTATAAGTTTTAAACACTGCAGCTCCAGCCTTTGGTCCTCGTGACCGTCGTTTCGACAAAAGTAAACATTTACTATAATTAAACTGTGTCAGCCGCGTTTGAAGTCGATGGTTACTTTTTATCACACCGTATACATGTACACCACCGACAAAAGCCACTTCATTGATCACCAGCGATCTCTACATTGACACATACTTATCACACAATCTACATTGCTTGCAAACGTGGATCATGCCATTGAAAACGTACGTGTGTGTAAGAAGAAACATCTTCATGATGCTGTACGGCAGCCAACATACAGTAAAAAGGCAGTCTGCAAAACAAATAGAATATGTAACTAGCATATCTGACTTTTTATGTCAGTGACACTCACGCGACTCGCGTGTGTGTTATGCAACATGCCGTAAGTGCCGGCGCATTTGTTTATTCAGCTCATCTAATTGACCCGTGCGTGCCCTGTTGCTAATTTTCGCTTGTTATGCATTGTAATTAACATCTTTGAACACCTATGTATGTACCCTTTTGTAGGGGAGTTAACTATCTCTTTTGTATATGTGACTCCCGTCACTGTATCTGTTTTTATAAGGGAGATATAAGCGTTTATGCCGCTCCAACCTTTATGTATACCCCTTATTTTATCACGGTTTTAACTACAAAATTGTACAAACTATTGTCTCAATATCCACCAATATCTATTTGTAGCAGAGCTCGCGCTCTTCTTATACATGTATTCCCCTTCACTATACATACGCTTACAAGTTAGTTATAGTCGTTTATGTACCCAAGTATTAGCACACTTCTTTGCTCGTCAGAGGCTAGATGCAAACTTTCACCTCGCGTCGTGTATTGTCCTCTGCGACGTCCGCGCGGTTACGTTATAGCTGGACGGGGCCAGTTATCTAACACACTTGGGGAAAGTCTACACTGCTTCGTGCATGGCGACCAGCTACCTATTTGTCAATAGCTGGGTCGTGGGACGACCTGAGGTCCGAACTTGGGAGCTCAAGACTGTTTTTTGTGACGGTATATCTTGTTCTGGTCTGTTTGTCCTATTGATCACTTGGGGTTTTAAATGTTGATTGGCCGATACTCTCCCTGTAAGTGGCAGTAGTTAGGTCCTCATTATCCCCCACTCATTGGGTGTCACCAGTCAATATATGTTCTGACCCCTGAGCTAGTCTATTAAGGCGAGTTTACTTAACTAGCTACTTGTTGTTTTCAGCGGCTTGTTGTGCTTGAGGTGCAAGTTCATTCATGCTTGAGTGGGAACTTAGCTTTAATAAATGGTTGTATCAACAATCGGGTAGTGTATTTGCTTACTAATCTGGATTATTTTCCATCCAGTCTGCCTTGACGGTAGTTGGCGCCGTGACACCATATACTTCAACGTCGAAGTCTAATCAGTCGAAAACGTCATATTTTACTACAGTGCTCATTACGTGCTCATACATAATTCACGTTGTTAGAAATAACTTATGTACTGTGCTTTGGTATCACAACTTCCCTCTTTCTGCAAGAAAACTCCTTTTCCGTTCGATCAGTTTATTTGGGGTTTTTAAATAACAAATTGCATGTATAAAGACAAGGAAAACAGGTACCTTTGATTTTAGTGATAATACTGACTGACTGACTGACTGACTGAGTTTAGTTTTACGCCGCTTTTAGCAATATTCCAGCAATATCACGGCGGGGGGACACCAGAAATGGGCTTCACATTAGTGATAATACATTTTACCTAATGTTGTGGTATATAAGATATCATATTTCATGTCCCACAGGTCTCTCTTAGCGTCGTCGTTGTCGTCGTATTGTTGTCGAACTCCCTTCTCGGTAGAATAAACTGAAAACATATTAAAATACGATTGTTTATCAACAGATGGCAGTATTCACATCCACGTGGGACTCGAATTGTTAAAATGGTAACTTACTTTACGTAGCTATTATTGCCTTGTTTCAATTCTGGTTTGGTGTACCGCTTCTGAAATACTTATGGCTTTGATGTCTTGCACTACATTCTACGTTAACTCCAGTGGTCGGTCATGGGGATGCGTCAAGCAAACAATTCTTTTTTAAACAATCTTGCAATCTCGAGCAAACTATTTATTGTCTTCAAGACTATCCTCAGACAAAGTTTTGTTTAGATGATACCACAGACCCCAACTCATAATCCCGAATATCAAACGGTCGGTACACCACATATTGTATATCAACTGAATCACATTGCTGTGAGAATCGTTAAACATAATCACCATTTCGCCTGTGGATGAAGGCCAATGCACCACAGACTGCAATAAGCAGTCCGGGAAACAAAACAACAGCAACAACATCGACTACTCCATATATCAATTCTTGATCCACTGAGATTCTTCCAAATGGGGTGCACTGTCTTAGTGTGGCGTATATGGGGTGTATTTCAATGTGATATAAATGCATCTGCAAAAGAAGAAAGATATGCTAAAAGACATATTATGTATTCAATTTTGAATACATTGTGGTATGACAATGAGGTGTCTACATCTGACGACACATTTGAATGAAAAAGCAGTGGGGTTGTAAAGGGGGACAGGCGCTGAGAGAGAGCCCTGTACTTCTACCCAGAGTAGAGGGGCGGTGGGGTAGCCCAGTGGTTAAAGCGCCTGCTCCTCACGCTGAAGACCCGGGTTTGATTCCCCCCATCGGTACAGTGTGTGAAGCCAATTTCACATGTCCCCCGCCGTGATATTGCTGGAATAATGCTAAAAGCGGCGTAAAACCATTACCCACTCACTCACTAACCCAGAGCAGCACCATTGGGAGGGCACAACATAACGCATTATCAGTACACACGATGTCTGTATATTTACACCAAGACATCAAATTCTCCTAAAAGTAGAAAGTTGGTTAATGTTTTAAATTTCAAAACAACCATGAAGCTTTCATATAGAGGAAAGACATATGATCTACATATAATGTCTATAAATTCACACTTTGTTATCAAATTCCCCTAAAAGTAGAAAGTTTGTGAATATTTTTATTTCAAAACAACCATGACAGATTCATATAGCGGAAATACTATTCATCGGGAATCATTTAGATTTGAGGAAATATATATGTATGTATTGATAAAACAACGTAAGAGAACACATTGCAGTTTTGTGGTTACGGCTTTCAACACATCGTGAAAGATATCACCTCACAATATTGGGTGTGGAGTTTGTATATATGAGGTTAAACAAAATGCGGTATAGTCTCAAGATTTCCCAAGCACATACACTATTACATGCAATGCACATACTTTATGTTCAACCATTCCTCTAAATTATCAACTTCTGTATATGTTCAAAATAGTGAGTGAGTTAAATTTTTACATCGCATCGGCAATATTACAGCCATATGGCGATGAGAACAAGTTGAATAATGTTAAAAGTCTGTCTACAAAGGAAGGTAAAATAGATATTCAATATCTCAGTTAATTATAAAACAAATCCATTTTTATCAAAAATATTATTTTCTCAGACAGTTATGTGGTATGAACGTAAACTAGTGTATAGACCACGAACGACCCAAGTTGGACCACCTTCCTGAGGATGAAGTGGACTTACTGTACATGACTCCTACATGATCCACAGGAGGGTTTACGTCATCACTTTAGCCACTGGCTGTATCTAATGTTATAAATAAAGCTACCTTTACACCGATGAACAGGGCGGTCATTAGCACAGCACACGCTAGTTGACAGAGTCGTACTGGTGATGGAGACTGTTTGTAAGTCACAACAACGAGGTTGTCAATGTTGAAAGTGACAAGGACTAAATGTGCAAGGAAGGTTCCAGCCATTGAAATAGACATGATGATTTTGCAACCGATTTCCCCAGTGTTCCAAGTTTCTGTCGTATGCAGACCGACTTCGACGCACTGTCTTAAGATAAGCCCCAAACAATCTGCAACACACAGAACCAGAACGTAAACCTGCACTCGGTTCCTGGAAATCCATGTCTTGTGAAGATGGATTAGAACGCCCAAATTTGTAAATATCCCAGTGTAGAGAATAACACTGTCACAAATGATATTCTTCTTTGTCGACTGGGAAAATTCCATGTTTGGTCCAATGCTGTAAATCAGACCAGATAGATGTAAGACACACTGCGTTGTATAATGTACATGCCAGTGGAACCATTTAAGAGATGCACCATCGGGTAATTGCTTTAATTGGCCTAATCAAATCTCTCAGTTCCTTGCCAATTACAATTATGATATTATAGTGGAATGTGTATAATGTTCATGCTTTCACAAATTGCATGAATACAGAGTGCGTTATTAAGACTCATAATTAAATGTAATTGATATGGAATATAACTAGGAAACATACATTTCGGAATGCTGAGCATAAATAACGAAAATCTTTCTAACCAGATTGAATGAGTGAGTGAGTGAGTTTAGTTTTACGCCGCTTTTAGCAATATTCCAGCAATATCACGGAGGGGTCACCAGAAATGGACTTAACACATTGTGCCCATGTTGGGAATCGAACCCGGGTTTTCGGCGTGACGAGCGAACGCCTTAACCACTAGGATACCCCACCGCCCCAGATTGAATGAGCATGAATAAGATTGACAAATGTGTAAGAAGACATTCAAATATTATCAAGAATGATGCAGTGATTGGTAGTCCATACACATTGAATATAAGGGTAACATGTTTCTCGTTAGACTAGAAAGTCAAGAAAAGAATGAAGACAGCGCACGAAAACAGGACTGGACCGGGTTTTTTGAAGTCTCCAAAATCTCACTGGGGTGATCGGGGTCTAGGTTACTGTGGCAGAACATGTATCAAGATGGTGCATGCGCTGACAGAAAGCGTGGGTGTAATTCCGATGAGAAGCTATTAGATTCTGCTGGTAACGATGAGGCCTTGAATTTCTTTCAACGACATAATCAGGCTTATTATTTTCATGGGTCACTTGTGTTGTCGTATTTGCTGTAGCTAAATAAAATGTCCACAGCATCGTACATTAATAAGAACATTAAAGTTCTAACCGTCACTCCTGGACTGGAAACACTGTCCATTCGTCATTACCACACTGACAAAGTGATACGCTGGTTACTGTAAGTGCCGTGGGGAAAGCGGACAGCTGGAATTCGCGTCGGTTTTGGAAATGTATGATCGGCATCCCTTCACGTTGGTATTTGTGTTTCAGCTTCTTCACATGGTTCATGTATGAGCTACCCGTGGAGATCCGGGTTGGAAATGATCTTCAGTAACCCGTGCTTGTCGTAAGAGGTGACAAGCGGGCTCGGGTGGCCAGGCTCGATGACTGGGTTGAAACATGTCATCGTATCCTATAGTCCGTTTGGCTCAGAAGCGGACCGATTAATTGCAATCTAACTCGAAAACTAATAAACATAAAATACTCAATGAAACGCCGATCATAATGAAAACATCAGACCAACTCTGTGTGACTTTTGCAGAATTAATGTCCTAAAAATATATTAAAATTGTTAAACAAACTATCATTAAAATATTGACAAAGTTCACTATTTGTTACGAGGGAAGAGTGCAAAGTGAGGAATTCCAAATAGATACCTGTCTAGATATGGGCAAGAAATGAAAATCATGTTGCCTAAATACTGAGAGAATCGACTAAGGAAACACATGAAAGTACCTGTTCTTTTCCAGGTTTCTTTGCAAGCTGTGTATTACACTGTGGGAGAAAATCTGGGAATAGATAAAGAACATTGAGATGAAAGAGGTAGTCCCTTATTTGTTTCCCTCAGTATATGAAACACAAAGACCTAGATGTTGGTGGAAAATGCAATATGTTTCCCTGTTCTCAGCATGTATTCAAAAGAAGAAAACAAAACATTCCGCTTCAAATTGATATTCCAGTTTTGATAAGAAATTGAATTTCCAGCCAGCATTACCATAAGATCATGCTGTACAGCAGCGTTGTAACATATATCACATTAAAAAGAAATTGATGGAATGTAATTTGATCTACTGGTGCCTTCAGGATTTATCATCTCAAGTCTTTTTGTGTATTTTCCATCTCCCTCGTGATTTAACTCATTGATGATGCAGGCGAAGTACATTATTGTAAGATGGATGAGATCTCTGCTGAATGTTTACAGTGAAAACTTTCGTCAATTCCAGACATAATTTATATGTTTTGATTGTGAGTGAGTGAGGTAAAATTGAGAGTCACATCGGCAGAATTTCAGCCATATCGTGATTATGAAAGTTGTCAATTTGTAAATGTATACATGAAATAAAAGCAAACTTACATACTTTCCTTTCTGCAAAAGAGACCGCCTCCGTGGTGTAGTGGTTAGAGCGTCCGCCCGGAGAGCGGAAGGTCGCGGGTTGGATCCCCGACCGCCATGGGGACTTACTGTGCCTTTGCTACCTGCATGGACCCCAGTTGGATTTACACCATCCCTTCAGCCGCTGACGATTGTAGGAAAATTTAGCCAAACTTAAAATCACAAAAATACTGCGTTTAAAAATCCGGTAAGTTTAAATTTACTTTGAATGTATTGGGACTTACGTACCCTCTCGCGAAGACAATAATTTTAGAGTAATGCTTTGATTTTGATTCCTGGATAAAGTTTGCAAATCTAAACCTTGAGATCTTTTTTAGAAATAGCTAAAGAAATATTCGTAGATTTCCTCTAAGAAATGTGAATTTTAATAGCCTTTTTTGCAACAAAAATAACCACAATAAAATGTATAACAACAATAGCAATATTCCAGCTATATGTCGCAGGTCTGTAAATAATGTCTGAAGTCCGGTTCAGACAATCCAGGGTTCAACAGCATGAGCATCGATCTACGTACTAAGCTGTCACTACGCGCCTTTGGGTTGCTGACCCGTTGCTGACCCGGGTTAGAATTGGTCTTCAGTAACCCATGTTTGTCGTAAGAGGCGACTAATGGGATCGGATGGTCAGGCTCGCTGACTTGGTGGACACATGTCATCGTATTCCAGTTGCGTAGATCGATGCTCATGCTATTGATCACTGGATTGCATGGTCCAGACTCGATTTATTTACAGGTAGCTGAAATATTGCTGAGTGCAGCGTAGAACTAAACTCACTCACTGTTACTGCTTGACCATACTCAAAAGCAGAAGTTCTCTGGTATCAGACGGCCGGACGCTTATATCTTCCACTCAGTGTAGTCTTTGTAAAGTGAAGACGTCAAATAACATTTATTCGTCGTTTTGGAGTAAGTTCGACATATCACGTCTTCTGGAAAATAACAGATGGAGAGTTATATAGGCATGCTTCATACCACGAACCGTGATGCTGCACTTCGATTCAACGAACGCGTCCCTGGAAACGAAAACATTTGGAACTTATGGTGACGTTTGCAGCAAAACTATCAAATTTTAGATCTTACAGCCCGGAACTTTAATTCTGTGTCCAAGACAAGATTTTTACAAATGGCCCCTTAACCAAGTTGGCAACAGAACGACCCTGGATTGACGTATCTTCACGATAACGCAAAACCACACTGCTCGAGTTGTACAGCAGTGTGTTATTCAAAACATGTTAATGTGTTACCCTGGACGGCAATATTCCCTGATTTGTCACCCACTGAATACGTCTGGGAAGAAATGAAGCGTCGTTTACATCGTCATCCATAGCATCCAACAACGCTGCAGGAACTCCGCCAATGCCTTCCTTGGATAATGAATTATCTTCCCCAGGACTTTCCTCGACGTTCAGTGGCCTCTGTGAGGTGAATGTGCCTGGCCTGCATCAATGCATCAATGCACACAAGTGCAGCTCAGGGACACACAAAACGACCATAGGCCACAGCGGGAAATTTCATCCTAATCAATTAAAATCTGATAGGCCACAGAGCGAAGTGCCATAGAGGTACTAAACCGGGTAGACCATGTGACCAATTGAACTTGCCTGTCAACCCCCTTTAGGTTTGTGGCTCATGTTCAAGGTGTGCTATCCAGCAAGACTCCATGCAAAGGTACTGTAAGTCCCCGTGGCCTCTAGAATGGTGATCTACCTTCAGTTGTTGGGGACCTGTAACCCACTGAAGACAGAAATAGTGTTTCATGGTTATATCCTAATTTAAAGTGTAAATCTGTGATAGGCTAATCCTTTGCAGAAAGGTAAGTATACTCATGGAAACGAATAAGGGAACACATGAAAGTACAAGTGTTCCTTTATTCTTTTCCAGAATTCTTCACAAGGTATGTATTGCACTGTGGATGAAATTCT
Source organism: Haliotis rubra (assembly GCF_003918875.1). Taxonomy (NCBI): domain Eukaryota; kingdom Metazoa; phylum Mollusca; class Gastropoda; order Lepetellida; family Haliotidae; genus Haliotis; species Haliotis rubra. The sequence continues at coordinate 448,953 of NW_025767491.1, read as the reverse complement.
GGAAATAAATATAGGAGCACTTGTACTTTCATGTGTTCCCTTATTCGTTCTTATTCGTTTCGAGTATATATATAAGTATGTTTTTATTCATTTATACATTTACGAATTTACTCATTTCAGGGACACCATATGGCTGAAATATTGCTGATGGGACTTTAAATTTTTACTCACTCACTCACGCTGTGCTGTTATGGATTGTTAATCGTTACCATATCTTGAAACATTAGTCTTTGCATGTAATAACATTTCAGTAGCGACAGTAGAAGGCGAACACTGGTTCTTCCTGTTATTTGTGTATCACAGTAACGTTTGCCTAAGGGTAGATTTGTAATTGTCATTGTTGGTAATCTATTCTTAGCGCTCTTAATCCTGCCCTTCACCCTTCACTTTTCTCCTGGGACACAAGTGAGTCTGTCAACACACACCCTTGCGAAGCATGCTGCTTCTTGGTGGTAAAATTTCCGAGTTTCAAAACAAAATTAACACATGCATACTTAGTGTCTCTCACTCATCCTGAACTGCATGCGCTCCTCAGCATCTGCATCATCTGGCGCAATGACCCTTACGACATCTCTGTAATGACTTCGTGAATACAAACATGCCATTTCCAGTAGACGCTGACCTTTACACTAGTGTCCTGTGACTGCAATTATTGCCGTAAGAATTTGGAAGGTTTCTGTATTTCCAAGTACGTGACTACGTTTGTCGTCATCAGACATCGGCTTAGGTGTCACTCAATGGTGTGTCGTTGATGGTTCCCGTCAGACGAAGGATCAGTTTGTGTCACAGGCAGCTCTAATTATTATGATGTGCCATGTTTGAGTGAGTGAGTGAGTTAAGATTTAACGTCACATCGGCAATATTTCAGCCATATAGTGACGAGAACAATTAATTTTATGCATATTAAGCAATGGTAAACAATAAAACCTTTCAAGGAAAGACAGTAAAATAACTATCACAGATTCGAATTTAAAACTAGTAATTAAATCTAAAACAGTTTAACTATAGATGACAATACAAGGTAAAAACAGGCTATATATTGCCAACACCTGAAGGTAGATCACCATACTAGGGACCATGGGGACTTACAGTACATTTGCTTCCTGCATGGACCCTAGCTGGATTTACACCACCCCCTCAGCTATTAGCAATGTTAGATAATCTAGCCATACATTAAAATAACATATATTCTACGATTAAAATAGTAGTAGGTTTAAATTTACTTTAAATGTTTTGGGACTTACGTACCCTCTCAGGAGGACAATAATTTTACGCTACTTCAACCCCCTTTGAGGGCACTGCCTCTAACAACCTAAGTTTCTAATCAAATCTACCAATAATTAAAATACATATATGTACAGAACATAATATTCAAAATTCATCCATTAAATCAATTTGTTTTAAAAAGCCAATAATTAAATGAAAATTAACAGTGTTAAAAAGATCCTTAACTGTTTTCACATTGAAGTATTTATCCCTTATGGTGGAGAATTCAACACAGTCCAGCAGGACATGCTTGACCGTGGTTCTCTCTTCACAAGGGATACAAAACGGAGGATCCTCACCTTTCAATAGTGTATCTAGTGTGGCCAATACGACATCGTCGCATGATGACCTCTTCAAATCTGGACTGACAACCCAAGTAAGTGTAGCCAATATAGGGTTTTATTTCATGTAATTTATTAATACCTACTTGAGTGTCCCTCTTCTTCTGCATCAGATCACGGATGTAAGTTCTAATGCTGGCTTTGTAATCAGAGTATGGAATAAGAAGTGGTGTCACAGATTTGTTGAGTGCTGCCTTGGCAGCAAGATCGGCCAAAGTATTCCCAGAAATACCAACGTGGCCGGGTAACCAACAGAGGACGATGTCGTATTGGCCAGTGGCAAGATCATTATATAATTCTATAATTTCTAATAAGAGTGGATGTTTACAAGAAAGATTTTAATAGCCTGAAGGCAAGAGATAGAGTCGGAAAATATTATATATTGTTTATATTTAGGATGTTTATTAATATATTTAAGAGCTGTAAGTATTGCGCTTGCTTCTGCAGTGAAAATTGAACTGTCATTGGGTAATCTGGAAGACATTGTGTTGGACCCAATGACAGTGGCACAAGCCACTGCGCCACCATCCTTGGATCCATCTGTAAATATGGATTTATATGTATTATATTTACTTTTCATTGATTATATTCTTGTTTATATTGTAAGTCATTTGTTTCCGATTTTTTAAATGTTGTAAGTGTTAAGTCAACTTCTGGTCTAACTAACTGCCAAGGAGGAGAAGAAAGAAGACGGGAAGGAGCTATATTTTCCAGCTCAATGCCGACAGCAGCAATAAATGGCTTAATTCAGAGCCCAAGAGGCGGAACAAGAGAAGATTTTTGTTATACAAATCCTCATAAAGAGGATTAAAGACACAGTGAAATGCAGGATTAGACTCGTTAGAATATAATTTTTAATATATTGTAAAGATAATTTTATACGGCGTTGGTTAAGAGAAGGTTCATCTGCCTCGACGTAGAGACTGTCAACAGGAGAAGTTCTAAAAGATCCAAGACAAAGTCTTAGACCTTGGTGATGGACAGAATCAAGTAGTTTTAGATTGCTTCTGCAAGCTCCACCATTTACGATGGAGCCATAATCAAGCTTCGAGCGGACAAGTGATCTGTAAAGGTTGTGCCATGTTTGTCTCGAGGAAGCCGCAGCTAGATCGATTGTATCCAGTGCGCAGAAACAGGTGTTTTCCCCTCGGGATGATGGAATGTACGCCATCACCATAGAAACCGTATCACGTTGACCTACTGGGGGTCACACATGATATGTTTTAAGAACATTCCAGGTCGTAAAACAATATCGGAATAACATGAATAGCATCAGAATAGCATGGGTCTGATGTGGTTGACTGCACAGACAGGCCAATGACATTCTATAGGTGCTACACCCATCTGGCAAACCAGTGATTGGGATTGGTTCGGGAAAACACTATTGAGGGGCCTTTTGAAGCCAAAACGAGAAGAGGTGAATAAAGGAAATCGGGTATTAGTTTTTTGTTGATGTTGGGAGTTTGTAGGGTAGTAACAATAGGTTGGTGAACATTCCTTTAAAAAAGTTGCATTTAAATCATTCTCTACACAGTTTGATTGAGAATGCTGTTAACAATAACATTCAACAATAATATATTTCATCATTCTCACCAGAGTCTGACTCAGAATGGTGTTGACAATAACAATGGCTAACAGTATCTTTCCACCATTCTCACCAGAGTTTGACTGAGTGTGTTGTTGACAATAACAATGGCTAACAGTATCTTTCTACCATTCCCACCAGAGTTTGACTGAGTGTGGTGTTGACAATGACAATGGCTAACAGTATCTTTCCACCATTCTCATCAGAGTTTGACTGAGTGAGGTGTTGACAATAACAATGGCTAACAGTATCTTTCCACCATTCTCATCAGAGTTTGACTGAGTGTGGTGTTGACAATAACAATGGCTAACAGTATCTTTCCACCATTCTCATCAGAGTTTGACTGAGTGTGGTGTTGACAATAACAATGGCTAACAGTATCTTTCCACCATTCTCATCAGAGTTTGACTGAGTGTGTTGTTGACAATAACAATGGCTAACAGTATCTTTCCACCATTCTCATCAGAGTTTGACTGAGTGTGTTGTTGACAATAACAATGGCTAACAGTATCTTTCCACCATTCTCATCAGAGTCTGATTGAGTGTGGTGTTGACAAGAACAATGGCTAACAGTATCTTTCTACCGTTCTCATCAGAGTTTGACTGAGTGTGGTGTTGACAATAACAATGGCTAACAGTATCTTTCCTCCATTATCATCAGAGTCTGATTGAGTGTGGTGTTGACAAGAACAATGGTTAACAGTATCTTTCCACCATTCTCATCAGAGTTTGACTGAGTGTGGTGTTGACAATAACAATGGCTAACAGTATCTTTCTACCATTCTCAATAACAGTATCTTTCCACCATTCTCATCAGAGTTTGACTGAGTGTGGTGTTGACAATAACAATGGCTAACAGTATCTTTCTACCATTCTCATCAGAGTTTGACTGAGTGTAGTGTTGACAATAACAATGGCTAACAGTATCTTTCCACTATTCTCATCAGAGTTTGACTGAGTGTGTTGTTGACAATAACAATGGCTAACAGTATCTTTCCACCATTCTCATCAGAGTCTGATTGAGTGTGGTGTTGACAAGAACAATGGCTAACAGTATCTTTCTACCGTTCTCATCAGAGTTTGACTGAGTGTGGTGTTGACAATAACAATGGCTAACAGTATCTTTCCTCCATTATCATCAGAGTCTGATTGAGTGTGGTGTTGACAAGAACAATGGCTAACAGTATCTTTCTACCATTCCCACCAGAGTTTGACTGAGTGTGGTGTTGACAATAACAATGGCTAATAATAGCTTTCATCATTCTCACCAGTCTAACTGAGAATGCAGTTGATAACTACAGTGGATAAGAACATCTTTCCACCGTTCTCTACAGAATGAATTTGAGTTAATTGCATAAATGCATTATCTTAGGTACAAAACATGGTTTGCATTACCATCAATATCACTGTGAGCAGCATTACCAACAGTATCATTTACAACATCTTCAGCAACTCCGTGTATATCACTTGTGATTGTTTGATAATTAAAGATCATCCAGATGTTGTTATTCTACCCAATAGTTCTATGACATGTGTTTCAGATAGTGTGTCCATATTTTGCCATACATAGGATTGTATATCATTCACATGGCTACCGTGAAGATCCGGATCAGGACTGGTCTTCAGTAGCCCATGCTTGACAGGCTCGCTTACTGGTTGACACAAGTAATCGTCTCCCAACTGCGTACAGTTTGTTCAGCGTGACCTGATCAAGTGAAGACTAATGTATTGCTTGACCGTGTCACAACTGGTTGGGTCTATTATTGTGAAGGGGTGCACCTTTGCCAGTTGATTGTCAAAATGACCGAACAGCCGAGACAAGGTCGCCGTTTGACATCTCAGTGTCGAGAAATCGCGAGCAATGTCCTAACTTTTTTTAAACTTAAAAAAGAACCTACATATGGCTTAATGTTTCCGATAATGTTTTAGGCAGTGAGCAGCAACATTAATAACATTCTCTGCTCCCCTATTTAATGAAGTTACCTCTACCTGCCGTTTGAGCCATTTGACCTCCCGGGTAATGCATATCTAGAGTAGCTCAGGTCAAGCTGAACAAGCTGTAGATCGATGATCCTCTTGTTGATCACTGGATTGTCTGGTCCAGATTTGATTAATTACTGCCCGCTGCCACATAGCTGGAATATTGCTGAGTGCGGTGTTCACGAACAAACAAACATAAGCTTCCAGATACACAAACCACGCTGTCTACTGATGCCACATCGCCCAAAACCATCCATTATTACTTTGAATGGTTCCTTGGGGCACAAAACAGCTGAAGGGCCTATTAGGTTTGCATACGATCATGACTCATGCAGACATCGTACCACTGTATGGTTGTGGTCATATGGCTACGAGCTTCGCATGTATCTTGGTAATGTTTGTTTAAATGTCACAGAAGCGTAGGAAACGTTTTATTTAGGCCTTGTAACGGAGTTGTGTGCATCCCATGGCATATAAACCTTTCGCTTTCACACGGAATTTCATTTAATTAACATAGAGCTGATATATTTGGAATGTTGTTCACACAATCATGTTTTCATCATGAAATATTTCAGCTTCCCCATAGTTGGTGTTAAAGAGAGAGAAATGATATTTTGATTTACGTCAGGACAACCGGACGTATATCACCCACAGATAGATGCACCATCACAACCCAGAAAGGAATGGACCACAAAAAGAACGATAATGTGTAATTATAGTGAGTGAGCTGGATGTTATGCCGCTTTTAGCAATATTCCAACAATATCACGGCGGGGGACACCAGAAATGGACTTCACACATTTACCCATCTGGGAAATCGAACCCAGGCCTTTGGCGTGACGACCGAACGTTTTAACCACTGGGCTACCCCACCGCACCTGTGTACTTATAACCCACATCGATCATAAAAAGTGTTTGATTGCAGGATGCGTAAAGAGTATTGACATAAATTACAACCATATCAGAAGCACCATGAAGAGGTTATATGACGACAACTACACTTCAGTCCTCTACTAAATGAAATAGCAAAGTGTTTTAAGCGTGGGGTTCCATTGTCAGATGTACTTCATCGCACATCGAAATGTTTCCATAAGGGCTACTGAGTGTAATAGTATTAGTGGTATAGTGTTCCTATACGACAGCGAGTTTCTACGGAAAACTACAGGTACCAATGTTCATAAACACTGTGCTAATCTTGCTGAACAGATCGCATCTGGGGTTAAGAACATCCTTGACCTAAGAGTGAGTGAGTTTAGTTTTACCCCGCACTCAGCAATATTCCAGCTAGATGGCGGTGGTCTATAACTAAAGTCTGGACCAGACAATCCAGTGATCAACAGCATGAGCATCGATCTGCGCAATTGGGAACCGATGACATGTGTCAACCAAACCAACGAGCCTTACCACCCGATCCCTTTAGTAGCCTCTTACGACAAGCATGGGTTAGTGAAGGTCAATATTCTAACCCGGACCTTCACGGGTACCTTGACCTAAGAACCAGGATATGTGAATCTGAATGTCTGTCGTGTGATCTGATTCCCCAACCCACCCAAACTGGATATCATGAAAGTCAAAATTGTGTGTATTGCTTGTTTGTTCTGCAACCTTATCAATCTCCGCTGAATGCCTCTGAGCTCTGGAAAATAATTTTATAGTAATTCCCGCGACTGAAACCTCAGCCAAGCAGTTGCGGAGGCCAGTTTTATGTCAGAATTAGCTGCCAGCAAGAGGCGTTACTCCATTTTCTTGCTGGAAGCTTTACGAGTGTGTGTAACACTTGATCTAATATCGATATATCTGTGAAACAAAAACACCGCCCAGCTGCCGGGGACCAACATAACCATGTCAATATCCAGCACATCGATTTGGGTTCACGCCAGAATAATGTCTTCGACATAAAAGCTGAAGCCTATATCACTGAATTAGGTGCAAATGACAAGTCCGCTGTGATCCTCCAGACACGTCGAGGAATATTTGGGTTAGGGAAACCATCCCACTGCAATGAAAATAGATTTGTTTTGTGTTATTAAGTATCAGTTGCAAGGACGTGTCTCTGGTAGTTTTCGGAATTGCTCTCCTCTCACATATTCCTAAACAGATGCTGGGCAAAGAAGACCTGTAGAATTTATGTCATTTGTGGTGTTCTGTAGGTTCAGTAAATCGTGATGCACACGTCAAGTTCAATGCTACACTGATTCATTGAAGTGATCTGTAGTCATCAACATAGTGTGATACAGGTTGAGAGCAGTGTAGCATTGTAAAGCTTCAGTGTGCTTTTATAGAGTCCCCGTCCTGTGTGGTGTTAGGCTTAGGTGTTTCAAGTATCTATGTTAATCTCTGGCATTTATAATCAGTGGGCTGGCACTAAACTATGAGCTTCAGCGTTGAATAGCACATTTATATGCAGGCAAACAAATATAGTTACACAAACACACGCCTACACGTTGCTGCGTACATCAATAATCTTAAAATCAAAGATTTTGTCAAATCTCGCAGTTGTTTGTCTGTACCACGATATAACGTCATGTCAGGACACTACAATATTTCATCACTGAATACATTGATGATCCATCTGCGCACGTCCAATCAACATGATTCACAGTGTCGTATTTAATAGGAATTAATCCATATATAATTCTTGACCTTAGAATTCAGTCATGTGCCTTTATATGATACCTGTATCATATTTGAAATAAAATATTCATGTAATGTCCTGTTGTAACTGGATACAATATACAATACAAACAAGATAGGAAACGGGTGTCTCCATCCGTTATATTCATGTAATGTCCTGTTATAACTGGATACAATATACAATACAAACAAGATAGGAAACGGGTGTCTCCATCCGTTGACAACGTCCAGTGGCCTGAAAACCACAGTCTTCATATAAAAAAACTGCAATCGAAAGTCTATAATCGATATGGTTATGCCAGAAAATGTTTGTTTGGCTTTGTAGTACATGTAGTTGAGTATGACAGCACAATTACAGGTACCGATCTGTTTTAACCGATTACCTCCAGAAGCTCTCTTATCAAATTGTCAAATTGCTCCAAAGTAATTATATTCCCACAACATACAGAGATTGATATCCCAAGCAAACACTGACGATTCGCTGACACTAATTGTATTCGGGTTGATTCCAAACATATCCCTCAATTATTCACTCACTCTTCCAGCCTGGGGACTCTGAAACAGAACTTCTCCCACATAACCCAGGGGTGGCAAGTAAAAGAAACTAAAGTAACACAGACACAGACGTGACAGAGTGGGTGTCATCGTACCCAGACGGCTTAGGCCATTGCTCAAGGTGACGTATGTTTGGTCTGGACCAGTGTCGATTACTTACAAACCGTCATGATACAGGTGACCAATTGCTGGTGTGGAATTAAGCCTGGTTTGGTAAGGTTAAAGATGAACAATGGGTAAGATGAAGATGTATATATATCATTAAGATCATCCTCAATATATAATATACTTTGTTATCATTGGGTGCTTGTTGGTATTGAAAACCTTCCCTTTAAAGCAAACTGCCATGCTCATAATGTGATTAAATTAAAAATTCTTTAGCTGCCAAGACGGAAAACTTTCCGTATGAGGAGACTAAGGGGATCGGGTGACCAGGCTCGCTGACTTGGATGACACATGTCATCGAATCCCACTTACGTAAATCGACACTTATGATGTTGATCACTGGATTATTTGGTCAAGACTCGATTATTTGCAGACCGCTGCAATATAGCTGGATTATTCTGATTGCTGCGTTAAACATACAAACAACGTTACCTGCGAAGAAAGTCCAACATGCAATTGGTCATGGACGCCTTCAAGTCTCAGAATGGGTTTTCAAGAAATGATGCACACGAAAAACACTCCCATTGCGAAAAGCAAGGTTAGAATAATTCACTTGTATAGCGCCTAATTTCCAGGCTAGGCTGACAAAAGCAGTGGAAAAGAGTTAATGGCTAAACAAAAATGTTTTTAGAGACTTTTTGAAGGATTGAAGAGAGTCCACAGATTGGATGTTCATTCCAGAGTCGAGGAGCATATACAGAGAAGGCATTTTCAGCGAGTTGAGTAAACGTTGATTGGATGGAGAGTTGCTGCCTGGTTGACGTTACTAAGAGTAGATGTATATGTTTCTAGAAAGAAAAACAATCAGTTAAATTCATGTGGCAAAACATCAAATGCAAAGACTTGCTGGAGGGACCAATGTGTTTACCTGCTCACTGCATGTATACAAGAAAACAACAGAGCTATCCGTAATTGGCATTTCCAGTCCAGTCCAGTACCCGAGAGTACAGTGCACTGTTTCGTTGTTATAAATATCAGATTTATCAGAAATTAGTGGAAGGCTATTATGTCCACTAGGGAATTTTTTATACAAGTGTTTTATGTATTTAGGTTTCTCTCGTGACAGAACTACAGTATTTGATAATACAGGCGAATTACCTTATATCCTGTACCTTATCCTCCTTACATCACTGGGTTTTCTCTTGATCTGAAGTGATACCCAGCCAAACCGATCCAGTTTAGTGATCTAATTTGCATGGATATGTAATAATAATGATTAAAGAAAGCATCAGGTATATGCTAGTGTGGTATTTGAAGATGGATGGTCTCACCGTCAATATCGATTATTTGTGTGGAACACTTTCTTAATATTCGATATACTTCTACATGTATGTGTAATGGGTATATTTTGAGTTAGGTTAATCACTCCTGGCTATAGAGTACACAGATATACCTTGTAAAGTTGACCTATAAGGATTAGGTTACTGAACTGAAGGAAACTAAAAACGCTTTCTGCTGTAGCAGAAATCATTATTACATTGTGCTGCTGCAAATATAACATTTTATCTATTCAATACGCATGTGAGGGTGGCGTTCAAGCAGTGTTGATCCTAATCATCAGAGACTGGTAACAGTTATAGATTGTAGATTGTACTGTGACGTATGAGAGAGAGAACTGTCATTTACTCCCTGTAGATATTAATGGAACATGTGGGAGTGAAATTGGCTCTGTGTATTTTCAATCTAACTAAACATATCACATACGTAGGCAGTTTTTGGTACGTCTAATTATGTATCTGTTTTGCATTACTAGAAATTGCATTATTAGAAATACCCTCTCGATCATGTTGAAGAGAGTTGCACTTCATTACGAACCGTGCCAGACAACATACATTGTGTCCGGACTTTATGGGCTTTGGGTGTATCTTGTGGAGAATCCTCGACATTCTCCCAGTACATGTTCACTCATGCTAAATATGGCATGAGTACCATTGGCTGGTACGATAGTGGATGATCTTCATTTGTACATTTCATCTCCGTTTTATCTATGGATAATGTAACATATATTACTTTTTATCTATTTTGAACGTTAGACATGTTTTGTGCACATATGACAATAGATTAGCATTGTTCCTCTTCCACACACCAAGAAAAGTGAGTGAGTGAGTTAATATTTAACGTCACATCGGCAATATTTCAGCCATATCGTGACGAGAACAATTAATTATTATATCAATTATAAATTGATACCTGTTAGTGAAGAACAGTAAAACTACTAGTGTATCACAGATATCCATTTAAAACTTGTAATTAAATCTACAAAATGTTAACTAGAAATGACAAGACAATATAAAAACAGGCTATATAGATTGCCAACAACTGAAGGTAGATCACCATACTAGGGACCATGCGTACATTTGCTTCCTGCATGGACCCTAGCTCACACCAGCAAAGAAATAAATTTCGATGTCCACATGCCATTAACACCTCTCATGCAGCTAAGGTCAGGCCTTCACGTTATGGCCCTGTCGTGTCCCCTCCTTCACGCCGCTACACCACCTTCATTTCTTCCATTGTGCACGTAGGGAGTAACCTTATTGTCGGATACAAGACAAGAACCAATTATTTCCAAATAGGTTACGGTTATATTGGTCACCAATTGACACCAAACAGTTTTGCCCGTGGGATGCCCTAATGGTGTTCGATGCAAGAACTGGCTGAAACTGAAGTTTACGACGGTATATCTTATCAACAATATTTTGCACACTTAGCATTACGATAATCATTATCATTATCAGCTTTTCAACGTGTTCTCGGTTTTGACATATACATTCTGTGCTCATGGTAATGTTGTCAGGTTTAAGGGTAACATATATGATATTGTAATATTCCCATGTTTAATTATTTGTTGTTGCAGCTTGGCCTTTGTGTATCCGCAATAGTCGTGTTTCCTGCTAGTCTTTGTCAGTTATCTATTTTTATGTGTGTAAGTCCTCTCCGACACATGTCTCCATGAAAGTGAAAGTCCATCTGTAAACAACCACTCTTACGAATCAGCACCTGTCATCGTCTGGGTAGTAATTTAAAAACTTCAGATTTCAAGCATAAATACACAGAGGCATATCTTTTGGCTTTAACTCATTTCTGACAGCATCTGCATCATGAACCTTCAGTATATTTCCCTAATGACCTGCTGGATGATAGCAGGCATTTCCAGTAGACACTGACCTTTGCACACGTGTCCTGTGACTCACATAATTGCCGTACGAATTTGAAATGTCTTCGTGTGTGTATGTCCCAGTAATTGACTAGGTTTATGGTCACAGGCATTGGTTGACGTTACTGTTGGAAAATGCCTGGATCGGTGATGGTTCACGAGGAAGGGTTAACGTGTTGTCGGCGGCTCTGATTATTTCATTGTGCTATGTTTGTCTCAAGAAAGTCGCAGTAAGATGGATTGTTTTCAGTGCACAGAAACATGTGTTTTCATCTCGAGATGATTGGACGTAGATCGTCACCATAGAAACCGTACCACACTGACCTTTCGCGTCAATCACACCGGTATGGTTTCAACATGACCCTGGTCATAAATTAGCGGGTGTAAGTAATGTCATGATTAGAGTGTTGCAAACTCCACAGACTGGAATATTCAAGAAATACCATACAATCAAACAAACAAATATACCTGTGATAAGGTAAGATGACGCACAATCAACGACAACAAACTATTGACCCGGAAAGTGATCAGATGCTCTTTGCCCTGACCTTGTCACTTCATCTCCCACAATTTGGCCTGTGACATTTCGTGTAATGTTCTTGTCACTGTTTACCAATACGGATGTCAAATGGTCGTTATGGATGTCGAATATGTGTAACACTCGGAATTTGTTTTTAATTCAATAAGGAAAAGACTTTGTGATTGAAGGAGTGAAGGATAAACATGTGCAGAAAAAACGCATTTAATTATTCGGTCATTGTTTTGAAAGTAAAAACATTTTGTTGACATGAGTCAACGACGGGTGAGAATGGTGGTACGGATTAGGCAGTAGGGACTACTGTGATCCAAATGAAAACATTAATGATTCAGAAACATCGGCAGATTACACATCAGAACTGCTGGAAATCAGAGGTCAATCAGTCCGAGATCAGTTAATACTTTGAATTAGATCAAATTAATCAGGTTGTTGGTACGGCAGGATACGTTCCTTTCGATTATCTCTTCTGGTACTTTGACCAAATACATTTATTTTCCCTTTCATCCTGGACGGGGTATTATACATGTTCACTGAGATGCATATTGAACTGATACTATCAGTTCATGTTGTTCAAAGGTATGATTTTACATTGAAACATTCGCAAGTTAACAACATTGTATGGAAACATTAAGTGGCGCTTACAACTGATTCTCCAATCTTTAAAAGTGTAAATATAAAGTGATTTCACACTGTTCAAAATTAAGACAAGATATACACAACTGCCGGTTGGGATATTAAAGATTTTGTTTTTGCAAATCAATTAAAAACGAGACAAACGACTATTTCATTTCAAGACTGATAGGGTCAAATTCATAGCTACAAATTCATTTATTACCTCTGTTTTCATAATGATTGACTTTTTCATATAATTATCAAGCAATATATTTATTTGTTTGGAGTGAGTGAGTGAGTTTAGTTTTACACCGTACTCAGCAACATTCTAGCTATATGTCGGCGGTCTGTAAATAATCGAGTCTGGACCAGACAATCCAGTGATCAACAGCATGAGCATCGATCTGCGCAATTGGGAACCGATGACATGTGTCAACCAAGTAAGCGAGCCTGACCACCCGATCCCGTTAGTCGCCTCTTACGACAAGCATGGGTTACTGAAGATCAATTTTCTAGCCCGGACCTTCACGGGACTATTTGTTTGGAATATATACTATTTGTTTGGAATAATGGTTAAATAAACATAATCAAAGTTTACAACTGTTTATTCATTGTATTTTCAAACACACGAAACAAAAAATATCGATGAAGTTTCTTTTGCGTCTTACTGTCATTTTGAAAAAGGCAACATATTTAAACCCACCTCCTGTCGCATCAAAATAGCATCATCAACAAAAACTTCACATCGTCAACAAAAACCATCGTCAAATATCATAAAACACAATATCTATACTAAAAGCATTTTCACTTTAAACGTACGCAAAAAGGTGATGCTGTTTTATTGTTGTCTTGTTGAAAGTATTTTAATTTTTTCAATTCAATACTGGTATGGCCCCCTTAATATCAAAAGCAAATCTTATCTTTAAATCATTTTAATTGCAAGTAAAATCTCTGGGGTGTCTGTTTCGGATTCACCTTCTCATATAATTCCCGTGTTCTCAACCTCGCTGAGAGAATTTGATCTGATTCCACGTTTTATTCTCTGAATATAATCTTTTACCTTCAGGCCGTTCATAACAAATGCTCTGTTTTAAAACAAAAAGCGTTCAAAATTCGTTTATTCCAGGAAGTATTCGCCTTTTACATGACTGTTTGTTTGTTTGTTTGTCTATTGTATTGTTTTGTGTTTTCGTAATATTTATGTCATTTTTAATATCCAATTATGTGACCACTTTCAAATGTTAGAAGAATTCCCCTAGGGGTAATAAAGTACTGCCATTGTCATTGTCATTTACCAACCAAGCCAACTGCCACTTACTCGGATCCGCCAATGGTATTTCAAGCTCAACCATACGGTCAGCTGTAAGTGACACCGACATAATGTCAGACACTATTTTCAAGATTAACTCTTCCCAGAATAACAGATAAATATTATGTTGAGGTGAGATAGAGTCGTCTGCGATGTTATCACCCCTATCATAGGGAAGTTCAGGCGACAAGTTGGTAGAGAAACACCAACATCGTGAACATTACAATCCTGTTGTCGATGATAGGTGTGTTATCCAACTGTACTACTCGGCCAATCTTTGAATAATATTTTATGCTGAGCAACACAAGTAAGAACAGAGCATACATGGAGGCTGAACAAGGAAGCCAACAGTTTACTGGCGTTGATAGATGATTGGCAAAGGACAGATGGACGCCAACACGTAACAGTTAATTAGCGCTGAATAGAGGCCAACACTCAACTGTTAATTAGTGCCGATACCATGTGGGTGATGACAATGGACAGTTGGGGACCGGGATAAATATAGGCAATGGACAAAAGGCACGCGGGAGGTAATAGCTGCTTTTATCTTTCAGTGTTATTACCCGATGCCTTACCTTATGCAACACTAACGCCTCCTTCAGGTTGCCATAACTTTCGGTCAACTCATCTCTCTGTCGAACAAACACTAAAATGCCTGGCGGGCACGTGAGCGAAATATGCATTATGTCGGAAAGCTGACATTAAATCTCTAAATCATCATCATCAACAGCAGCAGCAGTCATTCACCTCATGAAGGAGTAAAGATGTACTCCGAAACGTTGTGTTCTTCACAATAAAGAAGCTGACATCAATAATACTCTCTTCCAAAACACAGGTAGATATATCGAAGAGACGGGTACCGCAGTATACAATGGCATCATAAGATAACTTATAACCAATGTTTGAAGAGATGCAGCATTAAACAAACATTTAATCTAATAAACATGGCCCAAACAATACAAAACTGGTGTTGTATCCCACTACACTGAAGCTGTACAGCACCACACTCACCCTGTGCCAACACTGGAGGTTAATAAACTTCACCTGAACATCACATTAAAACTTGGAAGAAATGCTCTATATGCTGAAAGTAAACAACGCCACACTTAACCTGCATTAAACTACACACAACCTGTATATAGATACACTTGACTTGACAGCACTGGAACTGTAAAACAGGATACTGAAGCCACCGGTGGCACTGACAATGAACATAAGCCAAGGTTAGTCAGTTGTTGAGCTGACCTGTGAAGATCCGGGGTAGAATAGGTCTTCAGCAACCCATGCTTGCCGCAAAAGGCGACTATGCTTGTCGTAAGAGGCGACTAACGGGATCGGGTGGTCAGGCTCGCTGACTTTGTTGACACGTATCATCGGTTCCCAATTGCGCAGATCGATGCTCATGTCGTTGATCACTGGATTGTCTGGTCCAGACTCGATTATTTACAGACCGCTGCCATATAGCTGGAATATTGCTGAGTGTGACGTAAAACTAAACTCACTCACTCACTCAGTTGTTGAGCTGAAAAAAATCAGGAACAGTATGGTACAAGTCAAAATAACGAATTGCATTGGACATACTTTTTGCCACTGATGCGTCATTGTTTTCATTTCCTCAACATGTCTACCATAAAACATTTCGTAAGCTATACTGAGAATCCTTGCAAGTTGCAACCTTGAACAAACAACTTCAAAGGAAGATTTGAGTGGCACTCTTTCAATCTTGGTACAAAAAGCATGTTCCATCGTTTTTCAAAGCTGTTAGTTTAAACACTGTAGGCTGGAGCTGTCAGAATATTGCTCGACATCAAGGGAACGTTAAGGATTATGTTTAGTTTTTGCCATACCAACTTTTGGATTTGATGTATACTTACTGGACCCAGCAATGTATCTTCTCTCTGTACGAATATTATGAAACGCGGTGTTCAAAAGAAAAGTCCACTTCAGAAAACAGTTCAGAAAGGTGTCAGTGTCCTTGAAACTAATGATTACAACTCAAGACAAATCTATTTTCAGTGTTGCAGTAAGGTTTCTTCACCACATCCCGTTCTATGTGTCAGTAGCACCACCGCAAAGGCTTGTCATTCGCACCTAATTCAATTATTTTCGTCATGGGCGTCATAGTAGACGTCAGCTTTCATGTAAAGACATTACTCTTGAGGAAACCCTAATCGATGTGTTGGGCGATGACAAGGTTTTATGGGTCCTCGACAGCTGTGTGGTGACTTTCTTCACAGATATATTGATATTAGATCAAGTGTTTCACTCACGTTGAAAGCTTCGAAGAAGAAATGGTGTGATCTAACTTGCTGTCAGGTGAAGTTGATTCTGGCACATCATGAACCGCCCTCCGCGACTGTTTGTTGTTTGGCGGCGGGCTGTAAATGATTGAGTCTGGACCAGGCAATCCAGTGATCAACAGCTTGATCGTCGCTCTACGCAAGTGGGATACGATGACATGCCTGATCCCCTTAGTCGCCTCTTACGGCAATCATGGGTTACTGACGATCAGTTCTGACCCGGATCGTAGCCTTCGCTACTGTCTGACTGATGATGCATCCTTTGGAATTACTAGATATTTATTATTCAGAGCATTAGGAATGCATGGTGGAACAGGCAGTTGTTGTTTAAGGACCTTGTCAAGGTTACAGAAGCAAACGATCAATACACACAATTTCTGGTGTCGAGTTTTTTCTCCTGAGCACAGGGTATCATGACTGATATTCATCACTATTTTACATTCTTACACCAAAAGGATTTCGTTTCGTCTAGTCGAGATATGTTATTTGCTGGCGTTTCCGTTTTATATTTATTACGTTATTCACCACAATGGTATCACAGATGGAATTTTGAGAGTTATTCAGTAAAAGGATGGTTTGTCAAAAAGCAATTCCATAAAAATTATTTCATTTAAACATCTACGGTAACATTCCACACATTCTTTTTAAAGGATCCCACTGCATGGCCCTCTACTTGTATGAAATGTATGTGTCTCATGTCTTCGAATAATTGAAGGCGATTGGAAATGAGTAAATGCTACTTCATGTCGAAGTCAACAGTATCAAAACATTTTAGTAATTGCTTTACATAACTAAGGGTATTAGAAGTGAGTAAATGCTACTTCATGTCGAAGTGAACAGTATTAAAAACCTTTCAGTAATTCATTTACATAACTATCACACCTACATTTACACCTCTATCGCTTGATTCGTTTCGGATTGATTGCTTTGTGTTTACGTTTTATGTTTGACATTTCAGCCCAGGCCATGTACACCAGTGGGTGATCAACGATGAACGCTGCTAGGGGTCAAGTAAATATCAAACAGTCAGAGGCTCTACGACTGTCATAAGCCAAAGTATGGGAGCTACGAAAGTCATAGTTGTAAAACTGATTTGTGGAAGAGGAACCTGGATACTACTATTAGGACCGGATTCTCACCAGTCGGTTCTTATATCAAGCACGTGGACATCTCTCAACCTTAATGTGTTCTGTTCAGCAACATGAGCACCGTGTATAAGCTTATTTATTTGTAGCTTCAATTGAACTTGCCTACCAGTTGTAGAATACGAACACGGCAAGACTAGCACTATCATATTCAATAGCCTGTATGGAAACATTTGCATGTGGTTTGAAGTACATTCTATCATAAAATTCTCAAGGCAAACTAAAAACACTTTGCAATCTCATACAGCTGTAATGTACACGATTAACGTTTTGTCGTCTTCAAAGACATTCTTTATTGTGAAAGGCTTGTAGACTGAATGCATGAGGTGATCATCAGGTCCTGTATATCATGTTTACGAACACTCGTAGAACAACATCCATTCTAAGTCTTAGTCTGCGTGTAAATAGATTTGACAGGGACATGAAGGCAACTTCATGTTTTCGGTCTGGTTTGTATTATGAGGAAGGGAACATGGGTAACACGGTCAATACACTTTTGTGCACAGTTATGGTGCCAAAGTACCAAAGTATTGTAGAGGGATGAATCGAGGACTCAAACACGTATCGAGTCCAGTCTACATTGACTAATTATAAAATTGACTTATCACATTTTATTTCACCATAACTTAATCAATACAGAGGTAATTTAGGCAATATTCACTCACATTTATTATTCACGTGACAAATGCATACCCTTCTAAAACATATATCACAGCACCTACGAAACAATATCTTGCATCTTGAAATGAAAAATACCAGTTTAAACAAGTAGAGCCAAAGAGTGAGTGAGCGAGTTTAGTTTTACGCCGCTTTTGAAAAATATTCCAGCAATATCACGGTGGGAGATCCGGAGAGGGTATTTCTGGAAATACTGATAAGTTAATCCAGGTATCAAGAAACCCTTTTTGAAGTAAACACTATTTTCCTTGAGAAACAATACTGTATCATTTGCTGCAGAATATGAAACGTTGCTCAAATCAACATCAACCAGCCGTCAGTTGTTTACATGACGTGACTAACACGCCGTCACAAAGTGTCCCTCGGCTGAGTACACATCAACACGGTTTCAATTACAAGCCTTTGTGAGAGTAAGTTTA
Organism: Haliotis rubra; assembly: GCF_003918875.1. Classification (NCBI taxonomy): domain Eukaryota; kingdom Metazoa; phylum Mollusca; class Gastropoda; order Lepetellida; family Haliotidae; genus Haliotis; species Haliotis rubra. The sequence continues at coordinate 430,269 of NW_025767491.1, read as the reverse complement.
CCCTGATTGTCTAAATCCTGATAATGGTAACTCCCAACATCAATAAATGAGTAAAGTATCCTGTGATGTTCAAGAAAACAATTATAGATACCGGATTTAATCTTCCCCAACCGAGAAGCAATTAACCCAAATGTTCTAGTTACGCTTGTCATCCCAATCCAGGCAAACAGTTTAACCAAAAATCGATCGTCGTGTGTCAGTTACCAAGCGTTCGATGTAAATCAATCCCGATCCAAAAATGAAACCACTTGAGAGGTCTCATTTATTGGAATGGAAAGTAAACTTGTAATGGTCAGTCTTAGTCTGGACAAACAGTGACCATTCGAATCTGAAGTCACATATCACACTGACCAAGTAATGAGCAGAACAGTCAGTAAAAGCCGTTGAGAAGTTGACAGCTGAAAATAGCGCTTGTTGGCAGTGGGTGTAGTTTTGGAAAAAATATCGTCGATATCATTTACTGGGCATAACTCTGTTTGTGTAATGAAGTCGTTATTTGTGGGCTTAATAACATGGCACCGAGCTTAGTCCATGCACGAGAATATGTCATTAAGATTACGTCCTGTTCTAATATGTAGGATTGACTGCAATATTCTTCGTGGATGACATCTCTATCTTGAGTTTCGCGCTGATCATCGTGTCACTCAGACATATAAATGTTCTTTCACTGGATTGATATATCGATTTAATATCTGGAATTATTAATTATTCTCTAATATCTTAATTCTGTAAATCGCCTTTGGTATATAGTCATATAAGGTATGTACTCAGGGAGGAGACGATGGGTACCTTGTTTATTAGTACGTGATAGAATGTAAATCTTTCTCCCTGACACAAATGCCATCATCACAATTTAATCAAATTCAAAATTCATTTGTTACTAATGTGGAAATATATCCAAAGCAATCTATTCACGTTCACATGCATACACAATGGGTTTGAGGAATGAACATCCGTTGTAAAAAACAGTATACCCGTAGTTGTATTCTTTATTTTTGTCTGTATTTCAACCTATGTAGATTTCATTGCATGAGTATTATATAATCGCTTGTTAACTACATGTCAGTTTACACGTACACACTCAGTCAGAATTCCCACACCCTGACCTAAAGGTCAAAATCGTTATATATTCCTTCGCTCGAGATGATAAAATGCATACTGTATTGGTTTCCAATAAGTGAATTCGAAAACAGAATGAAAATTATCTGCCCATGTTCCTAATTGCTGTCACCTACTAGACATATGCGTCTCGGTGTAGGGATTACAAAATTATGATAATATTTCCACTAACAATTTACCTTAGGCTATTTGTATTTCTTTGAACTACTGGGTGGACTGTTAGAAACACAATTCCTATTTGGAAGTTTTTTCTTAATTCATATTCGTGAACAAAATAGTTTTTGTGTAAACATTGCCTTGCGTTAGGGAGAGTTTGGTTTAAACAGTAGGTCTCTTTCAACTCTTTCAAAATTACGTCTAAACGGCTGTTGGCCATAAAATTCTTCAAGTCAAAGGATATGATTTGGACAGAAATAGCAACTGTTTTTTCCGAACCCTAGTATACCGGGTAAAACTTGTAGGGTACTGTCGCGAGTATAACAATATATACCTCACTAGAAATATAGGTAGGCATAGGTTGACATTCATGTAGCGATACATCAAAGGAAAGATCTAGAGGTTTTTGAAGGGTTTCACTGCCCAGTTCATGCATACCAAAGAAAATAACAGACCATTCAGCTTCGTATTTATGTTCCAGAATGGAATTTCCAATCGGCATTAACCTTAGACTAGTCTGCACATCTACGTTGTTTTATATATCTTATTTAAAAGAAATCGATTTAATGTTTATTTACTGGTGCCTTGTAGGATGTATCTATGTAAGTGTTTTATCATGCATATTTCATCGCGTGACAACTCCTTGATTATGCAAGCAAATTATACCGAGAGATTCCATGATCAATCACAAAGGTTTTGCTTTATCTAAAGTGACACGCAACGTCACTGATCCAGCTTAGTGATCCGATTTGCATGTATATGTAATAATACTGATCAAAACAACTCGGATCATTATATACACTCTGGTGTGTTCTTCAAAGGAAAATAAGCTTCCTATCAATAATGCACTTGGAATCATTGCATGGAAAACTTTTTCAGCACTCGGTAGAATGTGTACATTTTCATTTATGTACATCACTTCTACATGAGAAGTCTATAAATGACATATTTTATTTATATTTTGTTTGTTTTTTGGAAAGAACATTTATGCAGCGTTTGTTAAACACACATAAGCACTGAAGGAGAAGCTACATAATTGTTTGCCCTCTTCCTCCACAAGTAACATTCGGAGTCTGTTGACTGGTCACAGGATGGAAACCAGGAACTAGTAACAACCGTGATCAAATATAGCGTGTCTTAGTACGATTAACATCTATAGCAGCCCCGTTATTTCAGATATCAATGTGTGCTTCTACTTATATTACAGCAACACTATTTAAACTGGAATGCTGGAGTATCCAAAATACAACGATAACATACATTTGCAAAGTTTAATTCGCTCCAAAGGCAAGTTCTGATAACAGCCAAATGCGTCTCCACCTTATTTCAGAAATCATTATGTGCAGCTACAAATATATATAAATCAGATATTAATATACAAAGTTTAATTACATAAAAATGCATTTTTAGTTCAGCGAAATACGTCTCTATTTTACATGAAAACGAAAATAACATATTTTAAGACGTCTCATTTGAAGCACCATCCATTCCTGTTCCTACATCTAATTGAACTCATATTGTAGAAATACATTGTCGATCACGTTGCAGACAGTTATAATTGACATAGAAGTTGTACATGCTCGTTGAGAGCTGGTAGGCCAGACATCAGACTTAGAATGCATAACTGCAGAAATACGTCATTTAGTGTATTAATGCAGTTAATTGAAATGAGGACTTATTTTTGGCATCCTCGAGGTTTGTATGAGTACATGTGTCTTAATCCTAAATGTTGTTGGTGCATCAGTATCATTGCTTGATATGAGTTCGGCTTATCTGCATTTATACATTAGAACTTATTTATCATGAAGAGTTAGGCAGGTTCGGAGCACATATCACAATAGACTGTCATCGTTCCTCTTCCTCTAATAAAGGGGGTGAGCGCTGGGGTAGCCTAGTGGTTAAAGTATTCGCTCGTCACACCGAAGACCCTGGTTCAATTCCCCACACCCACATGGGTACAATGTGTGAAGCCCATTTCTGGTGTCCCCCGCCGTGATATTGCTGGTTTATTGCTAAAACGGCGTAAAACCAAACTCACTCACTCACTCTGATTAAAGGAATAAACTGTGGTGTCCACATACCTCCCAACGCCTCCTCCCCTCCATCACCTTTTTAGCAACTTAAAGGTCAGACCTTCATGTTTACTATGACTAGGGAATGTTTCCATCCTAATCCACACAGCTACACGGCCTTCGTTCCTTTAGGACATGTCTCCATGGAAAAAGAACCCGTTCTGTCAGCTTCTACTCTCGCAAATATACGGCTGTTTTCTCCTGCATAGTAAAACTCGAAAACAAAATGAACGAGGCATGCTGTGTGGCTTTAACTCATTCCTCAAAGTGCTTGTACTCTCCTGCACCATCTGGCGTAATGACCTTCAACAACTCTCCAATCACCCGGTGAATGAGAACACGACATTTCCAGTAGACGCCGACCTTTACACAAGTGTCCTGTTTCTGAAATTATTGCCATACGAATTTGAAATATTTATATTCCTGTATTTTCCAGTACGTGACTAAAGTACGTTTTATCGTTAACAGACACTGACAGAGGTATCTGTTGGACAATTGTGTGTCCACGAAAGAAGTATGAACTTGTGTCGTCAGCGATATGATAGTGTGCCACGTTTGCCTCAAGGAAGCTGAGGTAGGATCGATTGTATCCAGTGCGCAGGAACAGGTGTTTCTCCTGGAGATGATGGAATGTACATTATCACCATAGGAACCCAACTACATTGATAATGGTCTAAAATAATCCTGATCGAAAACAACGAAAGTAACAGAATGGCATAGTTATAATGGTTATAACTGTGGTTGACTGCACAGACAGGAATATTGTAGAGACATCATAGCCGTCTGACCAACCGGTGATTGAAAGTGATTTGAAGCTGGGGTCCATAAACCCCAAACGGGAAAGTATTAGCAATATTCCAGCTATATCGAGGTGGTCTGTAAATAATCGAGTCTGGACCAGACAATCCAGTGATTAACAGCATGAGCATCGATCTGCGCAACTGGGAACCGATGACATGTGTCAACCAAGTCAGCGAGCTTCACCGCCCGATCCCGTTAGTCGCCTCTTACGACAAACATGGGTTACTGAAGATCAATATTCTAGCCCGGACCTTCACGGGTCCGGGAAAAGATGAAAAAGGGTAAATTGACTTTAGCGTTTAATATTATTAAATCTATTTAGCGCGATGTGTGTGTGTGTGTGTGTGTGTGTGTGTGTGTGTGTGTGTGTGTGTGTGTGTGTGTGTGTGTGTGTGTGTGTGTGTGTGTGTGTGTGTGTGTGTGTGTGTGTGTGTGTGTGTGTGTGTGTGTGTGTGTGTGGGTGTGTGTGTGGGTGTGTGGGTGTGTGTGGGTGTGGGTGTGTGTGGTGGGTGGGTGTGTGTGTGTGTGGGTGTGTGTGTGTGTGTGTGTGTGTGCGTGCGTGCGTGCGTGCGTGCGCGCGCGCCCGCGCAGTTCACGGCAGTACTGAAAACAAAACCTCATTTGAAACAATATCTCAATACCTCTTACAGATATGTCACTCTCCTTAGTTGAAGAGAATTTTCAGGAACACTACACGCATGTTAGATTGTTACTGCGTAACGGCAAATATTCGGCATTGTAGAGATAGTGGCACTTTGCACTTTGATGTCCTCTCTCCAAATCACAAACTATGGCCTGGTGATTCCACGTGTAAGGCCTGCAGACAGTCGTCATAAGCGGACAAAGGTCAGATGTACAAATACCATTTGTTCAGGAACTTGGATATTTTTGCAAAGTTGTAAAAACATATGGTTTGATTTATAGACAGACAGACAGACAGAAAGACAGAATTTATTCAATTTTTAAATTCTTAGGCCCATACAACATACATAGTTTTTTTTGTATAGATTTATGCATGCATAATAGCAATTACATTGAAAAATATTAATAATGCGGAGTTAATTGCGTAGCTTTAAATCTTTTCTTATTTGTTTAATAGTCTTTATGTTTTCGGTAGACCTCAGGTTTATGAATATGTTGAGTGTCTGTGGATAGCTGTTGTTATGAGGGAAGCAGAAATGTCGTTCTTGGCTGTACTTGTCACAAACCATCATTACATGATATTCATCCTCAATGAGAGATATATTATTAGTATAACAATAGGTGCACAGTCTGTCTTCACGTGGGGTATTGGAGTGTCGTCCACTTTCTATGGCTAGTCTAAAGTTGTTGCGTCTAAATCTTGCAGTGGCTATTTTATAGTATAATGGTATTTCAGGTGAAAGCAGGTATTTTTCAACATTTAGTACTTGCATTGAGAGTTGCATTTGGAAGGTTCTGGTGTAGGCAGCATGACCTTAACTAAGACGTCACAGATTGCCCCTGTTTGATGAGGTCGTACAATGATTCACAATGCATCTGGTTCACTGGTTACACCTGTTATGTGTTTTGTGCGTGTATTCAGAGTAGTTCTGTAACGCACAATGTGATTGATGTAATATCAAGTCCGTACAAGACCGCCAAACTTTTATAGCGACACAGCCTCATTTTGAGATTTCCACGATTTCCATGTTTTCTTTTGTCAGAGCTCGCTGTACGATAGAGCACGCTGCACGACGTGTTTGCAAGGATTAGAAGGAGCGTAGTGTTACAATATACAAGTGCTTAGATGTATCAAATAATACTGATTAATATTTATGTATCCAGTTAAATGAATTGTTTTAAAAATTCTGGACTGGGTATTGTACTAAGTTGCACAATAGGACGGAACCCAGTCAACAGGAAACGAGACTGTTGTGTGATCAATGTATTGACTTGTCACCCAGAACCATGTTGTTAATAGTGATATTTTCTACAGTATTTGAGCTGAACCTCTTCAATTACTTTACAATAATTAGTTCCCCATATTTCTGCACCATAGCATAATATAGGAGTTATCATACTATCAAATATTCTAAACATTTCCTTTACGTCTAAATATCCAAAAGTTTGCTGAAATATGTTGAGTGACAACAGAGGTTTAGTGGCTTGTGCTGCTCGGCATAGCTGAGTTTTTGTCCATGATAATTTTGGCGTGAATAATGTTCCAAGATATTTATAAACATTTACAGTTTTGTTTTGCTTACCTTTGAAATTCCACTTTTCATAGTTTCTGAGAGGACCTCCTTTCCTGATTTATAAAACAGTATGTACACTAAAACTGACTTTTTGTGTAATGCACCAGCAAATGATGAGAACATTATCTTTCAATTAAGAACAAATTGTTCACAACGAATGTTGATGCAATCCACGTATATTCATGAGTCTTGAAAACCGAAAAAAGGTTTTGTTAAAAAATCCAGAATAGTTCAACTAAAAACAAATGAAAACACAACTGGTCATCGATGCCAAATGTACTTTGTTTCATTATACAAATATAATTGCAATGTGTAACACTTGAGGCTGAACTTACTTGAATGTCGGTGTGACGGTTAGCACTGGTCGGGCAGAATACACAAATTTCGTGAACATCTCTGTTTGAAATTGGTTCATGAACCAACACATGAGCCTAAAATATCGTTAGAATCGTTCGATAGAGTCTGCTTTAAGTTGAGACAACTTATGATAACTAAAATGTGTAAATCTATTGTTGTTAATGGTGTTGTTGATGGTTTTAAGTATGTTGGGTTCTGTTTCTTTTCCTTGTACTTTGTCATTTGTATCTTTTCAGTTCCGGGGCGTTAGTGTAGCCAAATGGTTAAAGCGTTCGCTCATCACGCTGAAGACAGGGTTCGATTTCCCACATAAGTACAATGTGTGAAGCCCACTTCTGGTGTCCCTCGCCGTGATATTGCTGGAATATTGCTAAATTCACGCATTCATTCAGTTCCAGAATATCCCAGCTATGTCTCGATAATGGAAGCTTCAGTGCTTCAGTGGCATGAAGCGGGTATAGGTCAGAAGGTATTCAGAGTCAGAATGCAGCGACTGCTGTGTTCCAAATGAAACATGAATGATTCATGAACATCCACAGATTACACATCAAATCTGCTGGAACGATACATCTACACTAATCCGAGACCTGGTGTTCTATGATCTTCGACCGAGACAAATTAATCTCGTTATTGGTGTGGCAGAATCAGTTCCTTTTGATAATACATGACACTTTGACCGAATGATATGTTTTATCTATTTGGACGGGGTATTATAAACTGAGGGACAAATTAGCGTTGTCAATGTAAGGATATCGGATCATATCAGAAAATGAACAGTACAGGTGCTGAGTCAGCTTCCAAAGAATATTTCGACATGTTGATGTGTACAGCAACCACAAAAATAGGAATAATTGCGTTAAACACAACATCCAATGGGTGTTTGAGATTGTCTATCCTTGAAATTCACTGAATCTGCCTTATCAACTGCACAATGTACAAGATTTCAAACTTTGGATTGGCCATGTCTACAAATTCACTTCTTACCATAGTCATTTAACCAATGTACTTATACGCCAAATTACCCAAATAAAGATCACATTTTCATAAACCGTTGCAGGAATGGATCAAGGTTCAACAGCCTTAATCACATTTAGCAACAATTATTTCAATGTCCAATTACATAGAAACAGAATCTGTAACCCTTCTCTTGACCCTCGAGTTATTTTCGGAAACAGAATTTCACATTTCATCCTGTTCGCTATCGCAGTTATTTGACAACGTCAATGCCAGAGCGACGAGTCTGGAATATCTGCGGAGATAAAGTCCAAAGGCAATATAGAAAATTAGTCGAATTACCCTGAAAATCGGTGAAGACACCAAACGTTCCTAAAGGGTAAATGTGCTGCAGTATCGGTAGCAGCTACCACATCTACAAACACATAGCATTACCATTGAGATGTACACACCACAGCAAGGGATTGTATGCACTTTATCTCGTTATCCATCATAAAGCCCAATGTAATCGATCCAATCAGTCTAACGTCTCAACTATGCATTGTGATCCCAAATCACTATTCCTATCACATGCAGATTCTTTTGGGGACTTGTCCACATCAAAGTAATCGACCGACAACTTGGCCTCAACGTGTCTGGAAGAAGAGGCACTTTGTGAAACATGCGTTGTCCTGTTTTAGAAATAATACATGACATGGAATCTCAAATTAATATTACAGATTTGTCACCGAAAGAGTACATGCCAACATGTAGTTATACATGGTGTCCTAGTGAACATATGCTTGAATATTTGCGTTGTGTGAAACTATCGGTTTCTCATATCACGATGAGGCTCTATCTTTTTAATCGGGTTTTAAGATCATTTTGTAGGTGGAGTGGAGAGTCCACCAAACACCTACTCAAATATCACAAAAAACGATATATAATCCGGTATTATTCTTTCAACAACCAAAGCAACACGGTTGACATTACGCCTCCAAAATGTCATCAGCCTAACCCACCCTACCCCTAACCCTGCCCCGGATCCGCCACTGGTATTAATAGCTTCATGTTGTTGTGAGTCGTCAAGGTTACCGCCTTCATTCCAGCCACTAAGCTGTTCACCGATGTTGCTATTTCAGAAGGTTTCTCTTCCCAGAATAGCCCATGATAACCTGTGAAATGGATTAGTTGGTTCGCGCTGTCAGGGACATGAAGGCAACACGTCGGTTGGGAAGCACCCACACTGTGAACATTAGCATCCGTTAGGTGTGGTTTCCAGTTATAATTGGTTATTAACCTGGAAATAAACCCGTCGCATACAATGTGATGTGTAGTTGGATCATTAGCCCAATCGAATAATCATATGGATACGAATATTTGGGTTCACGATTAAATGTCTTTAAAAAAAGAAATCAGTTGTTCAAATTGGTATAATCATAAGCTATTATTTACATTGTACAAGAATCATCACGAAATTTCATGTGTAATTTGTAAGAGATCACAATTACCACCCCGTTGACAATGACTTGTGTCAAGATGCCTAAAACATAAAATGACGATAGTTGTCTGCATAAGTGAAAATGCATTCCTTTTAGAATGATACAAAAAGAGAGATTCCCCTTTGAACCAGCAAAATAGAACACAGACAAGTCTAAAATATTCAATAATATATTGAACAAACAATGAGCAAGCTACAATACAATACGAGATTTCTATTACAATTCAATTGAGTCACAAATCTAAAATATTGGGTCACAAATATAAAATATTAACTCACCAAGAGTCTTTACATTTACAATGAGAACAGATATATTGATTGAAGGTTGTTTACAATGACAACAGTTGAATATAGGCAAGCACGATCGCTCTTGAGATGATGGCAGACAGATGTGCACAACTCAACAACCAGCCTTTATATAGCTCGTACACAGTTCTCGGGCATTCTAGCAAAGCTTGGCTCCATCATTATTCTCTCAGAACGTTACCGGATTTTCTCGAACATACGACCGGATTTTAAAACAAAATAAAGCCAGCCAAGGGAGGCAACTCTGAAGTGCTAACAAAAAGGCGTGCCGCTACAAATAGTATTGCCATTGAACATATATGCTGCGAGATGCGAGCCACACCTCACACTCTAAACTTTAAACATTGTGACCCATAATAACTTTCACTTAATCAATGTGATATTACAAATGACAAACAAAACACTCTCGTAACAAACCAAATTTATATAGGTATATGATAGGTCATGATCAGTCAAGGAAGAGACACAAGAATGACAATCAAACAGCTATCTAGAACAAGCGATATTGGAAATTACTTTCTTGTAAAGAACTTTCCATTCTGTATGCTATCATATGCACTCATATATGCTATCATATGCTCAGTCATGTCCTTGAGAAGAGTGTCATGCAACCATATGTGTTATAATGTGGAATAGTTCTTGCAATCAGTTATTAAATAATGACGTATGAGATAATATAGCAATTTGGAAACACTGTTTTCACAAGCTTTTGGCCAATCCCAGCTGTCCATTTTCTCATAACCTCCCTGAACCTCGGAATAATAATTGATGAACAGTTTTCAGTCGGCTCGTAATCTGAGCTTGACTGTATTGGGTTTTTATAAATAGACCTAATCATTCGCCAACGTCCAGAACATTAATATTCTTCGTGCGCACGCGTGAATATCTTTTCCTAGTCAGGTAACCGTTGTGCTGAGTTGTGCTGGGAAGGCCGTTTTCGTGTTGGTCTGTAGGGCTTTCATCATTAGTTGCTACCATATGCTGAGGGAGGAGACACAGAGAGAGACTTTGATATGACTATGACTTTGACAACAACCGCTGAAGCTATGGATGGAATATGACAACATGATGCGGAGTAACTGTACATGCACTCTGCCTAATGCAGCACTACACTTTGATCCACTTGCACCACAAAATACCTCACTGGAACTGTATAACACTACACTGAAACTGAATCTTAATGCACTGGGCCTCAACAACACCACAGTGTCACCTTAAAAACTGCTCAATACTCTGAAGCTCTACAATATCAAACTAAACCTTAATCGCACAAACCTGAACGTGGATTGTAACACGCTTCATATAAAGTGCACTACGCCGGAACTGTAAAACACAACACCGAACCTGCATTACACCACAATGAACCAGTAATGCACTCTATTGACTTACACAGCACTTCGCACGAGTTTAGATCACCACATTGAAGCAGTGTAGCATTTCACATGGCACGTTCCTACATACGTTCTAAGCCCAGCGTCAATAAATTGCCCCTTTAGGAAGATGCACTGTTTTCACTGAAGGAGAGCAATTCAGAAACCTACAAGTGACACGTCCTGGAAGCTGATGATTAAAACACGAGACACATCTTTTTTCATTTTGGCAGTAGGGTTTCCCTAGCTGGGCGATGCTTTTTTCAGATATATCAATATTAGATCAAGTGTTGCGCTCCGTTCTACAGCTTCCAGCAAAACAATGGAATAATGTGTCTTGCCGGCAACTGACTCTGACACGTCAAACAACTGGCCTCCTCGGTTGCTTGGCTGAGGATTCCACCTCGGGAATAACTAACAATTATTTTTCAGAGCTAGGAAGAAGAATCTTAAGACAGCAATGTTGTTAGAACAGCTTGACAAAAAAATTGTTTTATGGGTACTTGAGACTGGTTATTCTCTGGCGTTTAAGTGTCATAGTAACGGTTTTGTTTTCATCCGTAAGGGCTAACTACAGTTGAATCACACTGGTATAAGTACAAGTCTTACTCGATCCATTAATGTAATTTTATTCAACGGAATCTGTTTCTGAAACACGAGACTTCTTATTCCCTGAGCGTTATATGTATACTATTTGAGTTTGGTTGAGTGCACTGACACCAGAGTCGTGGTAAACACTCGGCGACCTTAGCATTACGACTGCCATAAGTCTATGTAAAAGTAAGGGAGTTACGAAAATATCAACGCTAAGACCGCTTTGTGGAAGGGAACCCTGGTCACGCATGATGACCATCAAGTGCTCATTAGTACTTTCTTACGTGAAGCTTTGGGAGTTTTCTGCGTATTGAAGGCTTGTTATGTTGGCATTTGTTTATGGGAGATATGTTTCCTTTCGACAGAAATTAAAGCTTGTTATGGTGACATCAAGTAATGGGTGACACATTTTCCTTTCCCAAAGTACTGAAAGTTTGTGAGGGTGATATATATTTATGGGAGATATATTTCCTTCAGAAAGCAATGAAAGCTTGTTATGTTGGCATCTTATATGTGGGTGGCATATTTGGTTCGGAAAGCATTGAAGGCTTGTTATGCTGACATCTATTTCAAACCGCCAACGTGTTGCTTGAACACCTTGAGTGTGGCGTTAAAATCATTAAAAGAAACTATAAGTACACCCTGAACAGAAACTCATTGTACAAAACATGTGATGACCATATTCACACCAAGCTAATACATTCCATAAACCTCCATAATATTTTAAACGTCCAACACCAACGCACCCTTGTCGTAGTCCAATACCATGAAAACCGCTTGAAGTTATATCAGGTTTGTATTGGGGAATATGGGTGACGAGGGTCCTGAACTTTTGTAACTCACAAGGTATGGTGCAAACAAACCATCGGGAGTTAAACCTGCAGACTTCAGATGGCCAAAGAAACATACTGCATTTCACGTTTACGTTGATATAGACATATCCTTCTAAAACATTCCAATTGCGCAGATAGATGCTCATGCTGTTGATCACTGGATTGTCTGGTCCAGACTCGATTATTTACAGACCGCCGCCATATAGCTGGAATATTGCTGAGTGCGGCGTAAAACTAAACTCACTCACTCACTCTTAAACATTCATCACAGCCTTCGATATATTATTTTACACAAACCGGGCAACAGTGAAATGCAAGAGTTGAAGAGGAGCCGAGTTTGTCAGGAAGTACTCATACGAAATCTGCAGGTATCAATGAATCCAGATCTTTTATATTGCGAAAACATTGTTTTCCTTTAGAAACACTACTGAATCAAACTGCCGCAGGATGTCACACGTTGTGACAACATCAACCAGGTGTCGAATGTTTACTTAGCATGACCAACATCCTACAGCGTAGTGTCCCTTAAGTACACAACAACACTGTTTCAATTGCAAGCCTTCGTAAGGGTAACTATGTTTATCCACTATGGTTTTTAAATCCAGCTACTGTTTACACCCAACATCAATAAATGCCTAAAGCACCCAGTGATGTTCAGGAAACAATTATAGATACCGGATTTAATCTTTCCCAACAAACACGCCATTAACCGAAATGTTCCATTTTCGCATGTCATTCCAAACCAGGCAACAGTTTGATCAAAAATCGATCCCGGTGTTGTTAGCTTCCGAGATGTATGTCAGTCCTATTGCTGAAGAAATAAGCTACCTGAGAGACCTAGTTTTGGAATGGGAAGTAAACGTGTAATGGTTAGTCTTCCTGGAAAAACAGTGACCATTCCATTGTGACGTCACATACCACACTAACCCAGTTTGTAATAAGTCGCCGGGGAAGCGGACACCTGACATTGGAGCGGGTTCGTGGTGTGTATTTAGGAACATATATTATATTGTATCATTTATTGGTGACAAATGCGTTTGTATAATGGTCTGGTTCACGTCACATGTGTTTACCGAGCAGTTGTTTGGCCTGACGCAGTTGAAGTTAATGTTAAATACACCCCCATGCATAGGCCCGGAAAAGATTCGATTGTTCGATTGTTTATTCAGTAAAGACTTGGGCTATATGCCCCTCGTCATCCCTTTACACTGTATACATGATAGAATATGGTTATCCATTGAAATATACATATTTTTTACATTTACAAAAGGAGGCTGGACAAAACATTTCGGTACATGCATAACTTTATGTATTTACATAATTTTGCAATACTAACTTTAGATGGGTTTCTTAATAATTCCAAAAATTTCAACATACTTGGTTCTTCTAAAAATAAGGTTTAATCAGCTGTTTTCGATGTACTGTATGTTTTGGGCAAATTAAAACGAAATGGTATTCATCTTCAATTACATTTACATTATTTTCTTTACAGTAGATACAATATCTTTTCTCCCGATCAATATTTTCATAACGCCCAGTTTCAATTTTTAATTTATGACACGAAATTCGTAACATGGTTAAATACCTAACAGTGTTTGGATGTAAAGCATCTAAGTATAATTCATATCCAAATTCACTTTTGATATTACTGTATAGCCATAATTTACTACTTGAAGTAATGTCATGATGCCATTTTTGAATAAAACAATCAATTAAGCGTTGCTTAAAATGACAACAAAACGTACTAGCGTCAACACATCCTGGGTCACACCAAACATATACAAAACCATATATAAATAAAACATTTTTAACATGGAACACCCAGTTTTTGACGCCATTATCACACTGTGACAACAGCAATTCATAGATTACTTTAAGGAGACAATTTGATGTACATTGCAGTTTGAACCAGTATTTTACAACCCTTAAATATCTATTAATATACAAAGGAAAACGACCTAGTTCACCATATACAGCCATATTAGTAACATTGTGATGAACTTTAAGGATATTTTTACAACATTTTAAATGTACACGTTCAATTTCAATTGCGTTTTGCAAACCCCAGACTTCACAACCATAGTGCATAGTAGATGTAACAAAAGAATTAAACAGACCACAACATATTTTAGCAGAAAGGTGACCATTTCTAATGTTATGGAGCAGAACATTCATAGCTTTTGAACCTTTACCAGCTAACAATTTTTGAGTAAATCTGAAATTACCTGTGTATGTAATCATATTACCTAAGTAGTTAAATTCATCTACAACCTCAAGCGGCATAGTATTAAAATACCAATGCTCATCCTGGTTTAATTTTCGTCTTTTGCGGAAAACCATCACTTTTGTCTTCATAATGTTAACTTGTAGGCCCCAGTCACTACAGTATTCATGCAAACTATCCAGAGAATGTTGAAGTCCACTCGGCGATTCAGCAGCAAGATCATGTCATCACCAAACAATATAAGGAACAGATTGACATATTCATTCCAAAGACCACTATCGACGTTTTCTTGGAGCTTCATTTCGAGATCATCCATGAACAAGGAAAATAATATGGGAGACATGACCTCGCCCTGTTTTATACCAACAGTAACATGGAAGTAGTCAGAGATATTACCTTTATATCTAACGCAAGCTTTAACCTCGGCATACATGGCATTTATAATAGTCCACATTTTACCACGTATTCCCAAGTTATGTAATTTAAACAACAGGCCATCTCTGTAGACAGTATCAAACGCCTTTGAAAGGTCAACAAAACAACAATAAAGGCGTGCATTTTCTTGTAGATAGCTGCTGACAAGTCCTTGGAGTACAAATAATGCATCCACGGTAGAATAACCATGTTTGAATCCAAACTGGGCATCTGAAATGACGTTATATTTATCAACCCATACCATAAGTAGATGAAAACACTTTTGCAAAGCCACTATTAATTGTGATGCCGCGATAGTTCGATGTTAAATGAGCGTCTCCGTTTTTATGTAGAGGAATGATAACTCCATCGGTCCAGGTCTTTGGATATATAACAGATAGTAGTAGATTACATTAACAGTTTAGTAATGTCATTAATCATCAGTTAAAGGGAGAATGAACAATTTCCGAAGTTGAGGAGGCATTGACACTTGTCAGGCAGGGGATTTTGGACGGTGCGGTGTTTGAACAGGGAGATACGGCCTTGCGGTTGGAAAAGGCACTCATACTAGGGTGATTTTGATACGGATGGGCGACGGTGATATCGCGAGAAGTGAAGTTTCTGCGGGTCGGAGAAATATTGAATGATAGAGCGTGTAGATTCTGACAGGACAGCGTGAAGGATCGTCGACATTCGCCCATACCCGAGGAGGAGCGGAGCGGACATCACGGGTATTTTCACCTGCGAGACTTTTGTCTGACGCACATTGTACTCGAGATATTCGCAGATATTTGCATCCTGTTTAACCTTAACTCCCCTCCCCATTTTCATGTTCCTGTGTGGCAAACCGGACCTCATACCAAAATGCACTGTGTTTACCCACCAAAAAGTGTTGGTGATGGACTGGGAATTTGAATGCCCCTTTTGACCGAAACTCCACAGTTGGTCGACTTCGTCGTCATTGATAGCTTCAGCTCTCTCTGGGGTAGGTTACCTTTTCCCTCCTGCTTTAGAAATTTCTGTTTTGATTTTAGGACCTCACGTGTTTTTGAAAAATATATATCTTTCAACAGCGATAAACCATAATTTGATCTCCTCAAAACCAGTCAATACTCGAAAGCATCCCCCTCAAAGAGTTTGGCTCATATTCATCACAACTTGCCTTCCTAACCCCTATAAAAAAATTGCAAAGGACAGTGTTAAGCTCAACTGGAGGGATATTGTGAACTTCTCTGGAGTCGCCAAGTTTTTGTTCCATTAAAGATGTGAGAATACTGACATCGTATCTAGTTTTTTGAGCAGTGTTACGGTTTTCCTGGTTAGCCAAAAAAGCATCAATGTCGTCGTCACCAACCACAATAAACCTGTCAGTATCACCTCCACTAATCTCCTGTTTCACACCAATCTCCTCAAAGAAATCATCCGCCAATATCTCCTCTATTACCGATTGTGGTAGATCGAAATAGGGATCAATTCCAGGTGAACAAGTGACAGTCTCGGGGAGAACTTGAAGGCGGTGCCTTTGAATTTGTGTTACACCCTCTGTTTGGGTTCGGACATTGTACACATGAAATGTCCCAAGCGGTTGGATAACACTTTCCACTCTACCAACTAATCTGCCATCGATCTTGACAAGATCATTGATTCGGGCAGCCATTGTGTTTGTTTACCTTGTCGTCTGCAGGTTAATCAATCGATGTAACAAGTATGCAAGTAAACATGATTATTAATTCTTTTATGTCTTTTATTGAGAAATACACTCAACTGAACAACTTTATTTTAAAAAGAATAATATTCCAAGCGAATCCCGACGGTGATGTTGTCTCCGAAATGCCAATCTATGAATGGACGTAGTAAAGCATAGTAAAAATTTTATGAATGAAAAAAGTAGTTCCATTCGAAATCGAGGCTTGACATGGAACACTTCCTCGTAAAGTGACATTTTGCCCTAGGGCATCATATGAAAAATATGAACCCCGAGTGGTTTTATAACATGAACTCCAATCTGAAAAATAATAGTCTATAGTCGATATGGTTATGTCAGAAACAAATGTATTTGGCTTTGTAGTTTAATATGGCAGCATAATTACATGTACGAATAAGACCACACCTTCCCACAGATCCGTGCTAATATCCGTCAGCATATTCCCACAGCATACAGAGGACATCCCTAGTACACACTGACGATTCGCTAACACTGGCTGTATGTGATCAGCGGGTGGTAGGGTTGATTAGATAAGTTGAATAGAGCGACTGTACCTCGCTTATTCATTAAGTCTTCCTTCGGGGATTCTGAAATAGAACCGATCCCACATAACACGAGGGCGACCGTAGAGAAACTAAAATTAACAGTGTGGGTGTGATATCGTGCCCAGACAGTTCGAGTTATTTACAGGGCGTCGTGACTAACTCAGCAGTTGTTGATAGCGGGTATTACTGTCAAACGCACTCGCTGACATTACATAGTAGCTAAAACTATACTCTGAATAACACCAATTTTGAAAGCCTGAAATATATTTTAAACTTATGACGTAGACAAGATTCAGGGGCATTTCAACTGGGTTTGTTATGTTAAAAATGAAACGGTCAGAGTTTTTTCTATCATTAAGTACAAGCTCAGTATATATTCTCAGAGAGGAGGATGAGCGCCATTTCCGGTTTATGTTTGTTAGAAATTAAAACTTTCGCATTTAGGAAACTGCCAAAGGATCAAGTTTCATCAATTATATATCGTTTGTACCAATACGGACAACCACCCAGAAATCTATGTAAGTTCATTTGCGTGTACGAGTCATATGAGAAATGAGAATCCGATTAAAATGATATATTATTTAGCTCTTAAATTCGGCTTAACATTTGTATCTACTACAACATATATTTTTGGGTGGATGTATTGTACCCAGACTGCTCGTTTCCTCCATACAAAGGATTTACACCTACACGTACACTCATTCAGTCGGAACTGTGGTAGACACTTGGCAGAAATCAAAATACACAATGTATATACTTCCTCTCCTTAACTGCCATGTCAAGTAGTATGTTTATTGCGAGACCTGATTTTGTCACGTGTGTCACGTGATGAGAGACCCGTGAAGATTCGGGTTAGAATTGGTCTTCACTAACGTATGCTTGGCGTAAGAGGCGACAAACGGGATCGGGAGGTCAGACTCGCTGACTTGGTTGACACATGCCATTGTATCCCATTTGCATAGGTCGATGCTCATGATGTCAATCACTGGATTGTGTGGTTCAGACTCAATTATTTACAGACCGCCGCCAAATAGCTGGAATGTTGCTGAGTGCAGCGTTAAACAACAACCAAATCAAACTAAAATAAATTGTTTCAAGACGTTCTTCCGGGTCTGGTAGGCCAAACAACATAATTTTATCATAAACACAAGATTGACGAAATATTTCACTAATTCTGTTATTTACAGCCGTATAGCTGGAATATCGCTGACTTGGTTCCCAAATGCGTAGATCGATGCCCCTCATTTCTATCACTGCATGGTCTGGTCCACACTCGATTATGTAGGGATGACTACATTAGCATGAATATATTTCACAATTACAACTTTCCTAAATCTATTATTATTTCATGGAATCACTGAACAAGTTGCTCGAACAGCTGGCTCGATTTTCATTTATTTGTAATAATGCCGATTTAAACAGCACGGAGCGTCCCGGACACGCTAGACGGATGAGTTCACGGTTTATTGCAATTGTTAATGACAATTATATTTGATATCCGAGTACATGTAGTCCTACACCAGGCTTCAATAACATACACGTCTCTTGTTACATTAAAATTAATAACTTCGTCCAAGACGTGCCATTAGAAACCCCATCCATTCCTGTTCCTACTTCAGTATGAACTCATACCGTAGAAATACACTGATGCTCGTGTTGCGGACAGTTGTACTTATATTTGTATATACTCGTTCGGGGCTGGTAGGATAGACAGCATACATTTTATCAACTGCTACCATATGTCAATAATTGTGTCACCCGTGAAGATCCGGGTTAGAATGTATCTTCAGTAACCCACGCTTGTCGTAAGAGGGGACTAACGGGATCGGGTGGTCAGGCTCGCTGGCTTGGTTGACACATGTCATCGGTTCCCAATTGCGCAGATCGATGCTCATGCTGTTGATCACTGGATTGTCTGGTCCAGACTCGATTATTTACAGACCGCCGCCATATAGTTGGAATATTGCTGAGCGCGGCGTAAAACTAAACTCACTCACTCAATAATTGTGTCGATGCAGTAATTTTACATCTGCATGTATACTAGTATTTTTACGTATCCAAGGTTCTGTGAGTACATTTTGCACTGTTAATAAAACCGGCACGGACATGTGTGTTATTAGTTTGATTGAGTTCATTTGTTCATCTATATCTCAAAAACGTAAGCATGTATGGTGTACATGTGACGATAAATATATTTATCGTTCTTCTCCTACAAGCCCTCCAGGAACTCAGGTCATGCCTTCACGTTAACTGTGAGTGAGTAGAGCTCCCCCTGTTCTCTACACCACTACCCCGCCTGCATTACTTCCCATTGTCGTAGCAACCTTATTATTATCTGAGTCAAGACTTGAACCAATTATTTCAAACCAGCTCAAGGTGATATCAGTTTCCAGATGACTTGAAACATGCCTTCCAGTGTTCTAATTGTGTTTGATACTAGAACAGAATTGATGACAATTAAAAACTGGCTTAAAAAAGGGTTAATGAGAGATTCTATAATCAACTATTTGTTACAGACGTAATTAGCTGCAATAATCCTTATCAGCTTCCCACATAATGCGAGGTCATTCAGTGTTTACAAATAGATTCTGCGCATATCACAATTGATGCTACCAGATAAAAGGTACTAGTAAGATATTTGAGGATATTAAACTGCAGCTTGACTTATTTGGATGTCCTGAGTAGTCATGTTTCCGGCGTGTCGGTAATATATATTTGCAGGTTTGTCAATCCTGTCCGAAACGTATCTCTATGGCAACAGAACTCTGTCAATAATCACTCATGCGAATCAACAACTATCTCATTCCGCGTAGTAGAACTCCGAGTTCGAAAGCGAAATGCACAGAGGCAGTCTTTGTGGATTAAACTCATCCTTGAAAATGCTTGCGCTCGTCGTCATCTTCATCATATGGCGTAATGACCTTCACCACATTTCCCTAATGACCTGCGTGATAGAAACACGACATTTGTAGTAGACGCTGACCTTTATACAAGTGTCATTGGACTGAAATTATTGCCATAAGAATTTGAAATGTCTCTTGTTTTTTGTATTTCCCATTGTGAGATTAAGATTTATCGTCAACAGGCATCGGTTTCTGTTGGTGCGTTTTCCATGGTTCACTATGAAAGATCAAATTGTGTCGTCGGTGGTTCCGTTCCATATGGTGTGACATGTTTGCCCCAAGGAAGCCGCAGTGAGATCGATCGTCTTCATTGCATAGAAACAGGTGTTGTCCCCTCGAGATGATGGAATTTACATCATCACCATAGAAACGGAGCCATGTTGACCTATAGGCGTCAATCACACTTGTATGGTTTGACAATAATCCTGGTCATAAAACAGCGGGTACTAGTCACGTAATAGCATGCTGTTAGTGGGTCTAACTCCACAGACGGTTTACTCCCAAAAGTTAGACATCCCAAAAGTCAGACATTCCAGTTGTCAGACAAATCAATCAGGCGTGACTGTGACTACAACCTACTCTTACCTACTGATACAATGAACATGTCCCATACACTAGCGAGATGGTTTTCACATTTGTACAGAAATACTTTGATCAGAATACTAATGTTGACTGGCTTACTGAATCACTGGGTTCTCGAAATGTGTTTTCACAATGATCAATTTTATCATAACAGGATTCTAGATTTTGCATACTTGTTTTCACAACGTTCACTTTGATCAAAACAAGATTATAGAGATTGCATGCTTGTTTTTACAACCTTCCCTTTGATAAAAACAAGATTATAGATTTTTTATGTTTTTGAGTTTTCATTAACCTAATGGAGTTACTTCATTCCTAACATTGTTTTTCCAACATAAACAATATAAAATATAAAAAGAAGTTCAGGGTGTAGGGTTAACATTCAATTATAACTGGCAAATATCCTCGATGCAGTTGAGCATTTGCTCAGACTTGGTTGGCATTCTTGCCTGTATAGTGAATGATGTGAAAGATGTGAAATGTTAAATCTTGAATGATTTGATTGACCATTTAAATTGTCTTTGTTAAATTAACTTATTTTGTTTTTATGCCAAATAAAGTCATCACAAAGTCATCCATTGATCATTTAAATTATCTTGTTGGATTAACTTATTTTGTTTTATGTCAAATAAAGTCATTGTCAATATACATAATCTCTTCTCTTTGTGTTTGGATTAGTACATTTGGACTAGTCCATTAATTAACGAAGGTTAACAATGTAGTGAACCTCAGTGCAACCAACCATAACCATTTGTTGTTTTAACGCGTCTAACTTTAGGGACGTCTAACTTTTGGGAGGACACCCCACAGACAGGACTGTTCTAGAAAATATCATAACTATACGAGTTATTGAAAGGGATACTAACTGTTCCTGTCATCGGGTACGATAACAGACTATCAGCCAAGACACCAAACCATTGACCCGGAACGTGACTGGATGCTCCTTGTGCTGACGCTGGTCTCGTTATGTTTTGTCCCAAGCCCTCATCACAGCTCATACCAAATGGTGGCTATAGATGCCGAGAGGACATGTGTGTGTTTGTACAATGGCAAATATCTTTGTGATTAAAGAATATGATATATAAACAAAGTATACACTGAAATATGAACATTGATTCAAAATGATTTGAACAATATTTTGAAAATATGCATATTTCGTACAAGAATATTGACTAAACGTAAAACCTCTTTCATCGACTAATGGCCCATGAAACAGATGTTATGATTCGTTACTGTGTCCAGTCATGAATCATTCAATTGAAAATAATTATGAACTGAAAAAAGACGATATTTTTATGTAATGGATTTGCACTTCTCAAGGTATGATCTGTTTGTGACGTTACACTGGTTGAAAAGATATGCTCTCCTCCTTTCGGGGTCCTTTTTTCGTGTAATTTTCGTTGGTTTGTGGTAACTTTATTTAGTTGAAATTTTATAGACATGAAGCATGGAAGGAGGAGCATGGTGTGGCGATTGCTTTCTTACAACCGACAAAGAAACTACTATGAAACCATTGTACACTATTATCGTCGATCTTCAAATTAATCTGGTTATTGGTGTGGCTGAAAAACATTAGCTCTGATCATCTGGACCAAAACGTTTTGTTTTCCCTTTCGTCCTGTATGGAGTATCATCAAATCATGGGCACATTAAGCTAGTATTAATCTCAGTTGATCTTATCAATGTTTGATTTAAATCTAAAATATCTCAGGTTAGTAATACTATATGATGATTGGTTGTTGATTAACGCCGCGGTATTCCAGCTACATGGCAGCGGTCTGTGACCAGACAATCCAGTGATCAACAGCATGAGCATCGATCTACGCAGTCAGGATACGATGACATGTGTCAACCAAGTCAGCAAGCCTGACCACCCCATACCTCACCCGCCTCTTACGACTAGCTAGGGTTACTGAAGACCAATTCTAACCCAGATCTTCACGGGTTAAATTTTTATATGAAATATAAATATAAATATTAAAAATATATATAAATATATATTATATAGTTTATAAATATAATTTAATGTCATACTTTTAGAAAAATGCAAACATATGCTATACTATACATATACATATACATTTTAGATATTTTATCTGTTATGTTGTTTAAGACAACCAATCAATACAATTGATTTTTCGGTACAAATCTACCACAGAATCAAACCTACCCAAAATTTACAAAAACAAATGATTCAAGCCAGTATTAATTATACTTCAACAACCAAATCAAAATGCCATCAGGCCTACCCAGGGCTCCCCGCTCCCATCATTCTCCCCTTTGCCCAAATCCGACACTGGTATTTATAGCTCAACCGTGTAGTCAGTCGTTACTGACACCGCCACTCAACTCTTCACCGATGTTGCTATTTCCAAAGTTAACTCTTCCCAGAATAACCAACAATAATCTGTTGGGGAGTGAGATAGATTGGTCACTGATGTTGTCCGCCCTGTTCATGGTGCGCGCTGTCAAGGCATATTCAGGCGACAAGCACCAGCATTTAATGTGCTCTAAACGTGATTAGTTGTATTGTACTCAATAGTTCCAATTGAAATAATCACAAACTATTTTTATATGGTAGAACATGCATTCCATGAAATCAGATCACAATTATCAGTCTGCTTCTACTTCACTTATACTGACGATGATTGATTTTGTTCATAAAATCATTAAAAATGTAGTACTGACCATGCATGTTTATTTCAAATAATTGGAACCATATCTGGTAACAAAGAAAAACACTTCTATGGATACTTCACTCTGTCATGCCATTGGGTATTGACAAGTGTAACCATAGCGACACCGAGTTATGATATCAGGTAGTAGTTAATTATGCATTAAGTGATCTGCCAATTATCTGAACTCTATTTTGACAATACCTAGCCACGCCCTATTTTACATGACCCTCCTAACCTCATTCAACTTGGCATATTTCATGAGTTAGTGGAGTTTAGTTTCCATGCCGCTTTTATCAATGTTCCTGCAATATCACCCCGGGGGAACACCAGAAATGGACCAGAATCGAACCCGGGTCTTCGGCGTGATGACCGAACGCCTTAACCACAAGGCTACATATATGTACCTCACCGCCCCAATATTTCATGAAGACCTTTCAGTCTCACAGTCATCTAAGCTGGATTATATTTAATTTATATAAATAGACCCAATCATTCATCGACGTGTCAAACATCATTATTCTTCGCTTCGCATGACCAAATATGTCGATGACATCCAAGGCATTATTATTCTTCCATAAATATCTTGTCAGTGACGTCCTGGTCAGGTAATTGTTGCGCCGAGTGAAGGGAAGACCGTTTGGTCTGTAGGGCTTGTATTTGTTGCTTCCAGATTCTGATGGAGGAGACAAACTATGATGACCAGGGGATAGATCACTGATGGGACTCATATATTAACACGATACAGATACATTTCTATTCTGTACATAAATAATGGAGTGAGTGAGTGAGTTTAGTTTTACGCAGCACTAAGCAATATTCCAGCTATATGGCGGCGGTCTCCAAATAATCGAGTCTGGACTAGACAATCCAGTGATCAACAGCATGAGCATCGATCTGCGCAATTGGGAACCGATGACATGTGTCAACCAAGCCAGCGAGCCTGACAACCCGATCCCGTTAGTCGCCTCTTACGACAAGCATGGGTTACTGAAGGTTCATTCTAACCCGGACCTTCACGGGTTACATAAATACTGGAACAAGTGCAGCACTACACGAACATCTTCTTTGACAGCAATTGGCCCCAACAACACCACTCGTGAACTGGGAGGAGTTGGTTAGTCCAGTGGTTAAAGCGTTCGCCCGTCATGCCGAAGACCTGGGTTCGATTCCCCTGGTGTCCCCGCCATGATATCGGTGGAATATTGCTAAAGGCGGCGTTAAACCATACTCACTCACTCACTACTCGCGAACTGTGTGACACTACGCTGAAATCGGATCATAATACAACTGCGTGAACAAATAAAACAATTACTACTCTACACTCTGAAGCTGCACAAAGTCACACTAAAACTGCAAAACACCTCCAGCAACATTATAATTGATCTGTGTATCACGAATCTATTAACCTATAAAACACCACAACCGACACGATTCCTATTGGATTTCTTTCCGCAGCGTCAATATAATAGCATGTGTGGGAAGATGTTCAAAGGAAAAAGCATCGCATAAACCTACATGTCCATAAAACAGAAGACAAAACAAATCTATTTTCATTGCAGCAGTGAGCTGACC
The DNA here is from genome assembly GCF_003918875.1 of Haliotis rubra. NCBI lineage: Eukaryota > Metazoa > Mollusca > Gastropoda > Lepetellida > Haliotidae > Haliotis > Haliotis rubra. The sequence continues at coordinate 405,388 of NW_025767491.1, read as the reverse complement.
CTGGTCCAAGTTACAAGTGTCAGTAACACCAACGCAAAGGCTTTTCATTTGCAGTTATTTCCACAAAAAGCGTCAGTTTTCATGTTAAAGATATTATTCCAGTCGAAACCAAAATCGATGTTTTGGGTGATGACAAGGATCTATTGGTCCTCGACAGCTGGGCGGTGACCTGTTTCACTGATATATCGATATTAGATCATGTGTTAAACTCACTTCGAGATCTTCCAGCAAGAAAATGTTTGGCTGCCAGATATGTCTAATATGGTATAACAATCGCCTTTGGCACTGCAAGGCTGATGATTCAGTCTAGGACTGACTGTATGATTGGCATTTACAAAATCGGTGATGCGTTGTAGGACAAGGAGTTCATTGGTAAGCTTCACATGATTACAGTACAAACAAGCACAACGCACATTTTTTATATATTTTCTTGGTGTCGAATTTTTTTCGAGAACATCTCATCTTTTCAGTGATACATTTATTAAATTCTCACTGTTCTTTTATCTTTTACACCAATTCGAATTTTTTCGTTTGATAGCCAAGACTGGTTATTCACTGGTGTTGATATTTTGGGACCACAGTTGTCATGAAGGGAAATATTCAGTAAAAGGGAAGTATGACAAAATGGATTTAGAAACTGTTGCATGTAAACTGCTGGCGTTACATTCCACATATTCTCATCACATCCTCCTACTGGAATAACCTCCAGCTATAAATAATGTCTTCATATTGACGGCCTATTTAGGAACTGAATGGGTGTTGTTTTAAGTCCAAGTAAAAAATATTCAACCTGCTTCCCGTCTTCCATTCACATAACTGTCAACTGTGACTTTTTAGGTCCAGTGGAATCGGTGCGAAAGATACCAGAGACTGGTCATTCTCTAGTGTTATTGTTCTATGTTTGACATTTTACACTTGGCCAAGTACATCAGTGGATGAACAACGATAAATTTAGTTGGGCATACACCATCAAGGCACAGTTCAACAAAGTGATCATTGCACTGCGACCGTTGTAAGTCAATGTTAAAGAATGAATGAATTCCACCAGAACACTTTGCTATATCACATGGTTGTACAGCACAAGCCTGAAGTATACTCGTCTTGATCGATACTCTTCCTGGTCCTTCTGATATTGATTAAATTTATGTCAACACTCTTATCGCAACCTCACTGAAATCACCATCCACATTATTTCATCGATGTCAGGAAACGCTTTACAAGGTAAAGTTCCTTCAGAAATGGTTGTTCTAGAAGAATCTATTTATCGATTACATATTTCCTCTTGTGATCATGCCGACTCTTTCTGGTTGTTGTAGATACGGGCAACGATAACAGAAGCTGCACCCCTACCTCGTTCATTGACATCAATTAAAATATAATTTATGTTTTGTCAACACCCAACCAGGCGACCTAGATGCAGCCCTGTATCTCGGGAAGGGAATTAGAATCAAGTGAAGTCATGGGAGTTTCATGATGAAAATTCATTGTTCTATAGAAACTGAATGGTGTGAACATTCAATTGCTATGCGACACCACGGTAAAAGCGTTAAAGCGTACGTATTTTGGCAGTGGAGTCAGGGGACTTATGTACTCCACATAATGCCTTTCAATGACTTTGCTACGATTCCTTGGCCATTTCACAGACAACATGAACAAGATGCATGTGAACGGCTGTAAAGACTTCCGGGTGAGCCGTTATGCAAACCACAAAAGGCACTAAAGCTGTACTATAAGCAACCAGTCAAAGTAATAATGGATGGCGCTTGTTGGTGTGGAATAGTGCGTGGTTAGTTCATCTGGGAGACATGAAATCCTGTGTGTGGCCAAACACGACCCTGGCACACGCAAGCTAAACCTCATGTCACGGAACTATCTGACAAAACAAAGGCACCTGGATGATCTTTAAGATGGTACATGTGTACGTTGCATCGTACAGACAGTACATGTAGAGGTGACAATCTGACGTTTCCTCATCCATGGAAGTGTATCTACTCGTGAAGAACCGGGATACAGGTGGTCTTCCGCAAACCATGCTTGTAGGGAGAGGCGACAAACGGATTAGGTCGTAAGGGTTGCTCTACTTAATTTCCGTCGTATTCTATCACAGGGTTTGTCTGGACCAGACATATTTGATAGTGGAACAACAGATGAGCAAATAAACAACAAAACACAAGTGTATCCTAAACAGATAAACTATACAAAACTTTACAAATATTTGACAATATGTACGCTAGGTTCCAACCAAGAAAACCTAGTGTCCAAGACGTTGGACACCTGGATATTATTTGCAGTGATAATCCATCTTCTATAGTTATTGAATCTAATGAAGTTATTTAGAAATGCATCAGAAGTATTTATACTGTCCATCAGGTAATGATACTACATAGCTTGACAGTGATGTTATAAACAGTGTTAATATCACAGATATTGATGATTCTGTCTCTGAGATAAATGAGTTGCACCATACGTTCCAGACTGTTGGTGTCAGTAAATAATGATAAAGTAAATGCTGTAAGTAGCATTTACAGTGTTGCTGCATATGTTGTAAATATTGCTTGCATTTATTTGCCTTCTTTTTGACAACGTGCCCTGAACCTTTGAAGATATGGATGCATGGTCTATATTTATGTCACTACATTTCGTGATCCATCATTTTAAGAAAGTCTGACACGTTGGAATTCCTGAAACCTGAAATACACAAACTATTACACACAGTGATATAGAATCATTCATAAAATGCTCTAGAAATTCGACCATGAAGATCCGGGGTAGAATAGGTCTTCAACAACCCATGCTTACCACAAAAGGCGACTATGCTTGTCGTAAGAGGCGACTAACGGGGTCGGGTGGTCAGGCTCGCTGACTTGGTTGACACATGTCATCGGTTCCCAATTGCGCAGATCGATGCTCATGCTGTTGATCACTGGTTTGTCTGGCCCAGACTCGATTATTTACAGACCGCTGCCATATAGCTGGAACATTGCTGAGTGTGGCGTAAAACTAAACTCACTCGAACGACTCAAGGGACAAGATGCAAACTCGATATTAACGACGGCCAGAAACGATAATCAAAGATTGAATCAAGAAGACCAGACAACAGTAACTGAGTATGTATGGTTCTATGACGCGTTCAGCAATGTACCCCAGAAATGAGCTTCACATATTCCGCCCACAACTAATAACAACAGATGAAATTCCACGAAATAACTTTAAGGAAATAAAGCATCTGTTGAACACAGTGTAAGAAATTATAACATTGCTGAGTCTAGGAATACTCGTGTCCTTTCATATAGGTTTTTATTAATCAGGCACTTTCACCTGGCGTACTGTCGAGTCCTACCTAACATGTGTTATAAAACCAATACAGGGGAAATCCATTAAACCAGAACTGACACAGGCCCATGGTTTACTTACTACACCCACTCCATTTTGTTTCCGCATCTAATAGATAGACGGCATTAACAGCCTCTGCCGTGTTATTTTCCACTGAACAGGCTGGATGTTTCTGCTGGACAAATGTAGACATTTATATCGCCAGATCACAATATTTTAACCAACTATATGACGGTCTTGTACCAGCATTTCGGATTGTCTGATCTATTGGGATTGGAAAAGGTTTACTTAAATTTTCTTTACCAAAAAAGGGGCTTAGGTACCAAACCCTCAGTTTCAAGGTCTATGGAAGACAGGTTAGTTTACAGTTTTTAAAGCTATGTATACCGGCGGACGTGAACATATCAATCTGATCTCCAAAATATTTATAATAACCTTTTTGTAAAATATGTATCCATGGCTGGATTGTGCACAACAAAATATTTCACCGATTCCTCTGTGAGTTACACGAACTGGTAATGTTGAAAAACGATATTACAACTCTGCTTCCCAAAACCATACCAGTTTTACGACTTAAATTTACAAAGTCCAAATATCATAAGATTGGGTTTTATTGTTTATGAAAAGTACCGTCATTTTGTTGATATCAAATCTTTCGAATGATTGTCATTTTCCATAAACATGATTGATATATACATATTAAAACATTATGAAATCCTTTTCTGTTTCATGTACACTTACGTTCTCTTTTTACGGTTCATGACATTGTATGTTTTACCCTGTACCTGCACTGACAGAAAAAAAACGCATCTGGAATTATATGAATGGCAAGCCGCGTGTTACTCGTGAAGATTGATTGATTAATTAATTTGTTTTGATTAGTCGTATGGAACACAAAGGGTATTTGTCCACAGCATTAAATCACAAGATGAAGCTGATGAGCAAAAACAGCTTGTTTATCGGGATCGGTGACTGATAGATGTGAGCTTTTACGGAAAAGACACAGGACGCTTTGAAATTGGGTCATTCAGCGGAAATGTATAAAGAGTAACACGAACTTAGAGCAATGAACAAGAAGCTATTTTGTGCATCAAAATCCTGGAACCATAAATATGTACAAACATCTATTATATTTAATAGAACGTCTTCTCGAGAACATGTAATAAGAACTTAAGACATGTACCAGGAAACTAATGTGCTTACAAACAACAAGCACATGTAAGGAGAAGTTACTGGTGCTACCTCCACAGGCAGGAATGTTCTCGAGATATCATAGGTACACGAGTTAAGGAAAGAAAGAACAACCGTCCATGCCGACTGTACGATAACACACAATCAGCCAAGACACCAAGCCATTGACCCGGAAAGTGACTGGATGCTCCTTGCCCTGACCCTGTAGCTTCAGATCCCACAGTTTGGCCTTGTGACATTCTGTGTCAAGCCCTCATCACAGTTCATGTGAAATGGTGGCTATAGATGCCAAGTGGGCATGGTACTGCCTGTGTGTGGTGTTTGTACAATGGCAAATATCTTTGTGATTAAAAAGTATGATATATAAACCATATATACACAGAAATATGAACATTGTTTAAAAATGTTTCGAACAATATTTTGAAAGTATGCATATTTTGTGCAAGAATATAGCTAACACGTCAACCTCTTTCATTGACTAATGAGACATGAAAACCATTGTAAGGATTCGCTACTGTTTCCAGTCATGAATCATTAAATTTAACGCAGTTATGAACTGTAAATACCAATCCATAATTGCCAAAAAGACGATGTTGCTTTAAGAAAATGATTTGTACCACTGAAGGTTTAACTCACCTGGATCCGTGTGTGACAGGTTACACTGATGGAAAAGGATATGCTCTACTGTTTTGCAAACACTTGATATCACTACTGGAGCGTGATTGCTTCTAATCGGGGAAGATAAGGAGGCGGATGGTTTTTGTGTGTTCATCTGATATCGTGGTCAGTGTTAGTCTAGCTTTAGTAATTAGCTTTCGTACAGTTTGTATATTAGTACTTACTTTTCTTTAGGCGTGTATGTTTTTGTTTTGGGGGTGCCTTTTCGTTTTATTTACGTTGTTCTGTGGCACATTAAACTATGAAACTCAATGTTTGATTCAAATTTGAAATACCTCTAGTTATTGATATTATATGATATTTATTCATAATATATTTGGTAATTATAATGCGATGTCACTGTCTTTAAAAATGCATCACAGGCAAATACGAAATAGGCATTTTAACCATTCTATCTTTGTACATAAATACATTTGGTTTTTAGGCACAAATTTAGCACAGAATCAACCCTACCCAAAAATTACAAACAAAATATTTAAACCAATGTAATTATATTTTTGATAACCAAATCAAAAAGGCATATCCCCTCTCCCCCTTCCCCAGATATGCCACTGGTATTTATTGCTAAACCGAGTAGCCAGTCGTTACTGACACCGCCTTAATGCTAGCCCCGCTCTTCACCGATGTTACTATTTCCGAGGTTAACTTTTCCCAGAATAACCAACAATAATCTGTTGGGGAGTGGGATAGATTAGTCACTTATCTCCATGGTGCGCGCTGTCAAAAGAACCATCTGCATTTAACTGCTGTTAATTTTGGTCACGCGATTAAATGTTTTTAGGTTTGTTTGTTTTGGTTTTGGTTTTCTTGGGGTTATTTTTGTTACTTTGTTTTTCATTTTTATGTTTTTATTGTTTTTTGTGTGTTTGTTTAGGATATGCCTCCTGAGATCAGATCACAATTATCAGCCAAGTTCCATGTGACGATTATTCATAACGTCTTTAAAAAAATTACTCTCAACATGGAAGTTTAATCATTCAAGTCATGGCATTGAGTAGTAACACGTGTAACCATAGCAATAGTAATTCGAAGTAGTTATGGATATCAGGTATTAGGTAATCAAGTATTGCGTGATCTCCTAATTAACTAAACACTATTTTGAAATTACTTTGCCAAGCCCTGTTGTCAATGACCCTGATATCCTAAACTCATCCAACTTGAAATAATATTTCATGAAGAGCTTTCAGTCTGCCCGTCATCTAAGCTGGATTATACTTTGTTTATATAAATAGACCAAATCATTCTTCGACGTGACAAACATTATTATTCTTCGCTGCTGCGCATGACCCAATAAGTCGGTGACATCCACGACATTATTATTCGTCCATAAATATCTGTCAGTGACGTCCTGGTCAGGTAATTGTTGAGCCGTGTGTAGAGAAGTCGGTTTGGTCCGTAGGGCCTGTATTCATTGCTTCCAGATTCTCATGGAGGAGACAAAGCGATAACCTCTGATATGACGAACTATGACGGCCGGGGGATAGATGACTGGTGGGACTTGACCCAATTGTATAAAAACAAGATACAGTTACATACACAAAATACAGTGTCAATCTGATTGTATTATGGACGAGGGCCTCTGTACTGAATTAATACTGTCTGTCTGTCTGTCTGTCTTATACATTCTATGTTGTTCATCAATATTCAAACAGGTGCAGCACTATTTCATTTTAATACACTTGGTCCTAACATGACACTACAATGAAGCTGTACATCACTGCACTCACCCTCTGTGACACTACACTGAAACCGTGTTTTAATACACTTGACCCGAACACCACACTGAAACATTTAAAACTTCTCTATAACCTGTAAAACACTACATGCAACTTGCATTACACCAAGCTGAACCAATGTTGAACTCTGACCAGTGAAGATCCGGGTTAGAATTGATCTTCAGTAACCCATGCTTCTGGTAAGAGGCGAATAACGGGATCGGGTGGTCAGGCTCGCTGACTTGGTTGACACATGTCATCGTATCCAATTGTGTACATCGATGCTCATGCAGTTGATCACTGAAGTGTCTGGTCCAGACTCGATTATATACAGACCGCCGTCATATAGCTGGAATATTGCTGCGTGCGGCGTAAAACTAAACTAAACACTACACGAGACTTTAGATCACTCTATCTGTGTATCAAGAAAGTATTAACCTATAAACCACCGCAACTGACACGATTCCTATTGGTGTATTTTCCCCAGCGTCAATATAATTGCCTGTGGGGGAAAGATACGCGGTGTTCAAAGGAAAAGTGGAATGCAGAAACCTACAAGTGACAACGTCCATTTACCTGAAGAGTAGTAACACAAGACAAATCTATTTCCATTGTAGCAATGAGGATTCCCTAGTCCAGCACAACCTGTTCTAGGTGACAGTAACACCAACGCAAAGGCTTGTCATTTGCATTCATTTCCATAACAGGCGTCAGCTTTCATATCAAAAACATTATTCTGGCGAAAACCAAAATCGTTGTTTTGGGTAATGACAAGGTTCTATTGGTCCTCCCTAGCTGGGCGGTGACTTTTTTCACGGATATATCGATATTACAGAAAATGGAATAATCTGTCTTGCTGGCAGCTATGTCCAACACGGCAAAACACTGGCGTCCACCACGGCTTGCCTTTTACTGACTAATTATTATTCACAGAATTGGGGATGCATCAAAGAACAGGGAGGAGTTCTCTGGGAGGTTTGACATGGTTACAGTACACACAATTTCTGTTTTCCTGGTATAGATCTGTTTTTCGAGAACATCTGCTCTCATGACTGATTTGTCAGCGATACCTTCATTTAATTCTGACAGTCGGATATTCAAGATTGCTTATTCTCTCGTTGACATTTTCTTATTTACTTTGTATATTGCCACAATGGGACCACAGCTGGAATAATGGGAATTATTATAGGATAGTATGACAAAATGGTTTTCTATGGAAACTGGTGCATATAAACTACTCTAATAACAATACACATATTCCCATCACATCGTCCTACTGAACTGTCCTCCAGCTATAAAAAATATATTTGTCTTCGTACTGATAGTTTATTTAGTACCTGATCGGATGCTGTTTTAGGTCCTCCCAATTTCTTGTAATTCCTTCACATAACTGTCACTTTTTAGACCCAGTGGAACGTTTCGAAAGATAATGGACTCATTATTCTCTTTTCTTATCGTTTGTATTTGACATTTCTTTGCCAGGTGCACCAATAGGTTATCAACGATCAGCCATGTTCGGGATACGGCATCAAGGGCACCGTTCCACCAAGTAAGCCAATGTATGGATCATCTAGCACTGCTTTGTTGAAGGTGAACCTGCTCTCTATTATTGTAACCAGTTCCTCATTAGTTTACTCTTTCATCAAACATGTGGACCTTTTTACCCGAAATGCGATCTGTTCAGCAAGACCAACATTGTGTGTAAGTAGATTTGAAGATGCAGTTTACCTTACAGAACCGCTGTAGAAAGGAAACGCAAACGACTAGTACTGTCACATTCAATCGCCCTTACAGAAACATGTACATGTGTACGAAGCACATTTCATAATGAAATCCTGAACACACGTATAAAACACTTTGCTATATGACGTGGTTGTATTTTACGGTGGCGGTGGGGTATCCTAGTGGTTAAAGCCTTGGCTCGTCACGCCGAAGACCCGGGTTCGAATCCCCACATGGGTACAATGTGTGAAGCCCATTTCTGGTGTCCCCCGCCGTGATGTTGCTGGAATATTGCTAAAAGCGTCGTAAAACCAAAACTCAGTCAGTGTATTTTACGGGACTAAAGTATCAACGTCTTCATCCAGAGTCTTCATGGTGCTTCTAATATTGATTTTATCTGTGTCGATACTTTTCTCACCTCTTGTTTGAAATCATCAGCGACATTTGTTTCATCGATGCGAGGAAACGCTTTGGAGGGTAAAAGTTCTCGTGTTCTTTTTGTGGGCATTAATTCCAAAAATATTGAAGGCCTGTTCTAGAAGCATCTATTTATCAGTGACATCTTTCCTTTTGTGATTATGCTGACTGTTCCTGGTTGTCCTAAATATGAACAGCTGTCACAGAAACTGCACACACACCTCGTTCATTGACAGATATTAAAATATAATTTCGGTTATGCTAACACCTAACCAGGCTACCTAGATGCAGCCCTGTATCATGGAAAGAGAATTAGAGCAATGGGAAGTTGGGTTTCATGAAGAAACTAGAATACTTCAGTATAAATTGTGTGGTGTCAGCATTAAATTGATATGCGACACCATGTAATTTTCATTTTATTTGGCACTGGAATTATGTAATGCACATAACGCCGTTTCAAGACTTAAGGAACGTTTGCTAGAATTCCTTGGCCATTATACAGTCAATGTAAAGAAGGCTGTAAAGACTACTGGATGAGCCGTTGTCGTATGCAAACCTTATAGGCACTCAAAACAACCAACCAAAGTAATAATGGATGGTGCTTCTCGGTGTGGCGTCAGTGGACTGCGCGGTTAGTTAATCTGGAAGACATAAAATCCAGTGTGTGGCCAAAGAGGATCCTTGGACACGCAAGCTAAACCTCATGTCACGGAACTATATGTCAAAACAACGGCACCTGGATGATCTTTAAAATGGTACATGTGTACGTTGCATCGTACAGACAGTACATGTAACGGTGACAATGTGATCTTTCCTCATCCCTGGAAGAGTATCTTCTCGTTGGTCTTCCCCAACCCTTGCTCGTAGTGAGAGCAGAGAAACGGATGGGGTCTTACGGGTTACTCATTGGTTGATTTCCGTCGTCGTATTCTAGTTGCGTAGATAAATGTTCATTGTGTCAATCATATGATTGTCTTGTCCAGACAATCGATTGCCGTCATATAGCTCGTATATATTTGATAGTGGCGTTGAGCAACAAACGACCAATTAAACAAGCAAAACACATGTGCATCATGAACAGACTGACCAAAACCTGGACGGTCAGTTTCCAAACATTAGATAGAACCGTTTACATTTTGCCACAAGAGAACTCAAGAAAACCTAGTGTCCAAGACACCTGGATATTATTTACAACAATAATCCATCTTCTATAGTTATAGCATATAATGGTGTTATTTAGAAGAAAGGAATGATACTGTCCTTCAGGTAATGATGCTACGTAGCTTGTTGCAAACAGTGTTAATATCGCAAATATTGATGATTCCGTCTGTAAGATTATTGACTTGCACCATGTGTTCCAGACTATAAATGTCAGTATATTATCATAAACTTATTGTTAATTGTAAAAGTGGTATTTACAGTGTTACTGTATATGCTGTAAATGAGTGGTGGTGATGGGTTTTTTTCAGTTTTCTGATGTCATTTACTTCTCTTTTGACAACTTGCCCTGAACCTTTGAAAATATAATGTGTTTACTTTTGTTTAGAAATTCAAACGACTCAAGGAATAAGATGCAAACACGATAAAGACAATGGTTAGAAATGTAATAATCTAATACTGAATCCAGAATACCAGACAATAGTAACTGAATGACAAATTACTGTGACTACGTGTGTCCCAGTCCACCCAACTGTGAGTGGGTACCTCGTTAGGATGAGCAAGCCGCAATAACTCGGTGCGCCTAGTGGCTGCAAGAGTTGTATACTCCACAAGGAGTCGGGATTGATAATAAGATGTGCCGTTGAGATTGACATCCAATGATCGAGGGAAAAAAATACCAGCGCCTTGAGCAAGTACTAGTTGCGTGGATATGTGCGCTATATAAATATCCTATAATAATAAAAATAATTATGGTTTTACACTGCGTTCAGCAATACGCAAGTAATATCAATTTTACATTCCACAAAATAACTTCAAGGAAGTAAAGCATTTGTTTAACACTGTATTAGAAATGACCACATTGCTGATATTCTAGGAATACCCGCGCCCTATAATACAAATTTTATTAATCCAGTCCTTTCATCTGGCATACTGCTGAATCCTATATAACATGTGTTATAAAACCAATACAAGGGAAATCCATTAAACCCAAAGTCGTACAGGTCCATTATTTGCCTATTACACCCACGAGATTTTGTTTCCGCAGCTAATAGACAGACACGGAGACTGCATTGCCAGTCTCTGTCGTTTTATATTCCACTGAACAGGCTGGATGTTTCTGGTGGCCAGCTGCTAGCATTAACATGACGGTCTTGTATCAGCATTTCTCAATAGCAGAAATACCGGAGTTGGAAAAACTAAACTTAATAATTAAACCCTCAGTTTCATGGTCTTTGTAACAGACGTTAGTGAACAGTTTATAAAGGTACTGAAGTATGTACACTGGCATCCAGCTGATCACTGAATTATTTCCATCTTAACAATAACTTACAAAACTTGCTTGTAGATTAGTGTACTTGAAAGAATCCAAGGTTCGATTGTGTATAACAGAGGCTTTCACTGATTCCGCTGTGAGTATCACGAATCGGAAACGTTTGAAGGCAATAAATTGACTAATATATTTTAAAATGGAGAAACAGCTCGAAAAGAAAATGATATTATAATTATGCTATAAGTTACACTTCTAAAATTCACAACTTCAAGTTATAATCAATCTGTTGAGACTGGCCGATAAAATGGTTAATTGTCCATTTGGTGAGATTGGGTTTCATTGTTTTTGCCACTGTGTTGATCTCCAATCTTTTGAATGATTGTCACTATCCATAAAAAGATCACTATATATTGGAGCTAAACAAGAATACATGTATCTGAAAACATCATGAAATACGTTTCTGTTTCGTGTAAAACTTGACATATTGATGCATCGTTTTACGTTTCATGACACTGTATGCAATGCTCTTGTATCTGGGTCGGGGGAACAAAAACTGACCTGGAATTATGTGAATGGGAAGCCGCGTGTTACTCTAAAGCGTGCGGAGAAGATCTGAAGATTAATTAATTAATTAATTTGGTTGGATTGATCGTATGGAACACCCGCAAAGTGTATTAGTATACAGCATTAAATCACAAGATGAAGCTGGTGAGCAAAACAGCTTGTTTATCGGGATCGGTGACTGATAGATGTGAGCTGCAACGGAAAAGACACAGGACGCTTTGAAATTGGGTCATGTAGCACGGATGTACAAAGAGTAACACGAACGTAGATCATTGAAGAAGAAACTATTACGTGCATCAAAAGCATGTAGCCAAATATTTGGTCATATACCTGGAACCACAAACGTGAACAAATATCTATTACATTTAACAGAACAAGTTCCCGGTAATTCCTTTAAATTATGTAATAGGAACCCAGCATGTATCAGGAGACTAATGTGCTTACAAACAACGAGCACGTGTAATAAGAAAAATAGGCCACATAATCAGGCACCCATAATTTGTAACAATAAACGAAGACGAAATTCCAAGGCGCGAGTGGAACAAACATTGTTGACCTCGAAACTATTATGTGCATCGTCAAGAACATGTAACAGAACATTATTAGGTGTGCCAGGAACCAAGAACATGTAACATGAAATTACGATGAACCTAAAGAACCCAGATCATGTAAGGAGATACAATAATATGCATTAACTGGATTGGGTGGTCAGGTTCGCTGACGTGGTTAACATATCTTATCGTATCCCAATTACGCAGATCGATGATCATGCTGTTGATCATTGTATTGTCTGGTCCAGATTTGATTATTTACAGACCGCCCCTAAATAGCTGGAATATTGCAGAGTGTGACGTTGAACAATAACCCAACCAACCAACCAACCTGGGTACGTTCAGTGTACACTTGACAACAGACAGGTATCTTTCCTCTTCATGACTGGTCTCAACAATTTCACAAGCTTGCTAGGTCGTTGTTCCAATAGTGTTTGATATTAGAAAAGAATTGCTGACTCAATAAAGAACTGGCTCAAGAAGGAGTTTATGAGAGTGTATATAATCAACTACATTTTACAGACGTAAAAAGTTACAATGATCATATTTCAGCTTCCCACCTATTGAGAGGTCATTCAGTGTTTACGAATATATTCTGCACATATCACAATTGATGCAGCAAGGTATAACGTACTAGTAAGAATAACATATGTGATATGTTATAACTAGGTATTTCAGGATATTAAACTGCAGCTTGACTTATTTGAATGTCCTGAGTAGTCATGTTTCCAGCGTGGCACCGTCAGTAATCTATTTGCAGGTTTGTCAATCCTGTCCGACACGTATCTCTATGGCAACAGACCTCTGTCAATAATCACTCATGCGAATCAACAACTATCTCATTCCGTGTAGTAAAGCTCCGAGTTCGAAACCGAAATGAACAGAGGCAGCCTTTGTGGATTTGAACTCATCCTTGAAAATGCTTGCGCTCGTCATCATCTTCATCATCTGCCGTAATGACCTTCACAACATTTCCCTAATGACCTGCTGGATCAGAACACGACACTTTCAGTAGGCGTTGACCTTAACACAAGTGTCATGGGACTGAAATTATTTTTGTATTCACCACTGTGAGATTAAAATTTATGGTCAATAGGCATCGGTTTCTGTTGTTGTGTTTTCGATGGTTCCGTTTCATATGGTGTGACATGTTTGCCCCAAGGAAGCGAGATCGATCGTCTTCATTGCATAGAAACAGGTGTTGTCCCTCCGAGATGATGGAATTTACATCATCACCAAAGAAACCGAACCACGCTAAGCTATATACATTAATCACCCTAACTATGGTTTGACATTAATCCTGGTCATAAAACAGCGGGTACTAAAATTCATGTAATAGTATGTTGCTAGGAATGTTCTAGAAATATCATATGTATACGAGTTATTGAAAGGAAGAACAACTGTTCCCGCCATCGAGTATGATAACAGACAATCAGCCAAGACACCAAACCATTGACCCGGAAAGTGACTCGATGCTCATTGCCCTGACCCTGTAACTTGAGATACCTCATGTAAAGCTTTCATCACAGCTCATGTCAAATGGTCCCTATGGATGCCGAATGGACATGGTACCGCCTGTGTGTGGTGTTTGTACAATGGGAAAATACTAAAGCGTATGATGGAGAAATATAAACCATATATACACTGAAATATTATCATTTTTCAAAATGATTCGAACAATATTTTGAAAGTGTTCATATTTTTGTACATGAATATAGCTGAAACGTCAAACCTGTTTCATTGATTAATGAGCCATGAAAACCATTGTAAGGATTCGCGACTGTGTCCAGTCATGAATCATTCAATTGGAAATAGTAATGAACTGCATATAAATTTCCATAATTGCCAAAAAGACGATGTTGCTTTAAGGCAATGATTTGTACCACTCAAGGTTTAACTCACCTGGATCCGTGTGTGACAGGTTACACTGATGGAAACGGATATGCTCTCCTGGCAACGTTAATAGTTACATTGCCTCGGCAATATTGTAACCCTTTCGCAACAGTTGAAACTATATTGACACGAGGCACGGATGAGTATGGTGTTCACAGTCAGGATGTAGCAACTGCTGTTTAAGGGACATCCACTTATTACACACCAAAGTTGCTGGAAAGATAAGTCTCTTCCAACCAGAGAACAATCTATAACATGATCTTCGATCTCTACATTAATCTAGTTATTGGTGTGGCTGAATAAACAATCGTTCTGATTATCTCAACCAAAAAGATTTGTTTCCATTTCGTCCTGAACAGCACATTAAACCATGAATCTCAATGTTTTATTTAAATCTAAAATAACTCGGGTTAGCACTATTATATGAAATATATTCATTATATATTTGTTAAATATAATGTGATGCCATAGTCTTTCAATGCATCGCAGGCAAATACGAATGGGCATTTCAAATATTGTATCTTTGTAATCGATGCATTTGGTTTTTCGGCACAAATGTACCACAGAATCAACCCTACCCAAAAATTACAAACAAAATATTTAAACCAATGTAATTCTACTTCAGTTTTGATATCCAAATAAAAAAGGCATATCCCCTCTCCGTCCATTCTCCCCCTTCCCCAGATCTGCCACTGGTATTTATTGCTAAACCGTGTAGCCAGTCGTTACTGACACTGCCTTAATGCAAGCACTCAGCTCTTCCCTGATGTTGCTATTTCCAAGGTTACGTCTTCCCAGAATAACCAACAATAATCTGTCAGGGAGTGGTATAGATTGGTCACTGACGTTCATGGTGCGCGCTGCCAAGGGTCATTCAGAGGGAAAGTTGGAAGGGAACCACCTGCATCTAATTGCTGTTAATTCTGGTCACATGATTAGATGGGTTCTATTTAAATAAATAGTTCAAATAGTCATAATCACAATCTATGATTATATGGTAGAATATGCCTCCTGAGAACAGATCGCAATTATCAGCCGAGTTTCATGTGACGATGATTAATTCTTTTCCTACAATCATTTTAAAAAATACTACTTAACATGGATGTTTAATCCAAATCATTGGATCCTTAAAGAAGAGTTCAGTAAAAGCTTTCATCCTCTATACCATCCTATGAACTGTTTGCTTACTCATGTCATTGAGTAATAATTCGAAGTAGTTATGGGAATCAGGTATTGTGTGATCTCTGAACACTGTCTTGAAAATACGCTGCGAAGCTCTGGTCCTGATGTCCTAACCTCATCCAACTTGAAAGAACATTTCATGAAGAGCTTTTAGTCTCACCGTCATCTAAGCTGGATTATATTTTGTTTATCGCCAATCATTCTTCGACGTCCCAAATATCATTATTCTTCGCTGGGCGTGACCCAATAAGTCGGTGACACCCAAGACACTATTATTCGTCCATAAATATCTTGTCAGTGACGTCCTGGTCAGGTAATTGTTGAGCCGAGTGTACAGAAGACGGTTTGGTCTGTAGGGCTTGTATTCATTGCTTCCAGATTCTGATGGAGGAGACAAAACGATAACCTCTGATATGACGAACTATCACAACCGGTGGATTGATCACTGATGGGACTAGTATATTAACATGATACAGATACATTCTAGTCTGTACATCCATATTCGAACAGGTGCTGCATTACACGAACATTTTATTTGAATACTATTGACCGCGAATTGCATGACACTACACTGGACCTGTACATCACTGCACTCACCCTGTGTGACACTACACTGAAACCGTGTTGTAATACACTTGACCCGAGCACCACACTGAAACATTAAAAGCTACTGTATATACTTGTAAAACACTACCGAACCTCGCCATCGTATCCCAAATGCTCTTGCTGTTGAACACTAGATTGTCTGTCCCAGACTCGATTATTTACAGACTGCCGCCAAATAGCTGGAATATTGCTGAGTGCGGCTTAAAACTAAACTCACTCACTCAATGTTGCTTCGATATACCTTTAGAGAACTACATCTGTGTGTCACGAATGTATTAACCTATAAACCACCTCAACTGACACGATTCCTATTGGTGTCTTCTCCAACGTCAGTATAATTGCCTGTTGGGGAAAAGTGGAATGCAGAAACCTACAAGTGACAACGTCCATTAACCTGAAGAGTAGTAACACAAGACATATCTATTTCCATTGTAGCAATGAGGATTCCCTAGTCCTGCACAACCTGTTCTAGGTGACAGTAACACCAACGCAAAGGCTTGTCTTTTGCATTCATTTCCATAACAGGCGTCAGCTTTCATATCAAAGACATTATTCTGGCGAAAACCAAAATCGTTGTTTTGGGTAATGGCAATGTTCTATTGGTCCTCCCTAGCTGGGTGGTGACTGTTCACGGATATATCAATATTACATCAATGAAGAAAATGGAGTAATCTGTCTTGCGGGCAGCTATGTCCAACACGGCAGAACACTGTCGTGCCTTAGGATTCAGCCTCGGCATTTACTGACTAATTATTATTCACAGAATTGGGGATGCATCAAAGGACAGGGAGTTGTCTGGGGAGTTTGACATTGTTACAGTACACACAATTTCTATTTTCCTGGTGTTGATCTGTTTTTCGAGAACACCTGCTCTCATGACTGAATTGTCAGCGATACCTTCATTTAATTCTGACAGTTCTTTATCTTTTACACCAACTCGAATTTGTTTCCTCGGATATTCAAGATTGGTTATTCTCTCGTTGACATTTTCTTATTTACTTTGTATTTTGCCACAATGGGACCACAGCTGGAATAATGGGAATTATTATAGGATAGTATGACAAAATGGTTTTCTATGAAAACTGGTGCATATAAAATACAATGATAACAATACACATATTCTCATCACATGTTCCTACTCATTCTCCAGCTATAAAAATATGTATTTCTTCTTACCGATGGCCTAATTTGTAAGGATGATACCTGTGCAGATCCGGGTTAGAATTGGGATTATGTTGATCACTGGAT
The DNA here is from genome assembly GCF_003918875.1 of Haliotis rubra. Taxonomy (NCBI): domain Eukaryota; kingdom Metazoa; phylum Mollusca; class Gastropoda; order Lepetellida; family Haliotidae; genus Haliotis; species Haliotis rubra. The sequence continues at coordinate 387,857 of NW_025767491.1, read as the reverse complement.
TGTCTGGTCCAAACTCGTTTATTTACAGATCGCCGTCAAACAGCTGGAATATTGAGATTCTTGAGAGGCATTTAGAAGTTGATGAATATATAAGACGAGTATATGGATGACAACTTCTTCTTTATTGTATAACACGACGTTTCTGGGCTACTTCTTGCCCCTTCTTCAGGTGATATAAAGACAGGAGTACAAAACAAACTATATATACCAGAATTTACAGGAAGACAGAGAAGTACATGTATATACAATGAACCAGAGAAGACCGATCAAAAGCAGTTATAAAAAACAATGATAATAGGGATAAAGTAAACCCAGTTGACACAAACAATGAGGATAAGGAGATGTGAATACAGCTAATGAAGTAATAATAAGATTTACAGGAAGCCAGAGATGTACATCTATATACAGTCAATCAATGACGACAGCTGGAATATTGCTGACTGCAGCATAACACGACAAACAAACAGACCTAAACTGATTGTATGCTGTTTTAGGTCCACCTGTTTTCCTGTAATTCCTACACATAACTGTCACCTTCTTAGACCGATCGTTTAGTTTCATTATTCTCTTCTCTTATCGTTTATATTTGACATTTCCGTCTTTGCCAGGTACACCAGTGGGTGATCAACGATCATTTATGCTGGGGGTATACCATCAAGGGCACTGTTCCACGAAGTGATCGTAAGTCAATGTATGAGAGTTACAAACATCTAATATTGCTCTAAGATTGCTTTGTTAAAGGGGAACCTCTACTCTCTATCATTATAAACAAATCCTCATTTGTCGGCTCTGACGTCTGTGGACTTTTTTACCCGAAATGTGATCTCTTCAGCAAGACTAACATTGTGTGTAAGTATATTTGAAGATGCAGTTTACCTTACAGAACTGCTGGAGAAGAGATACACGATACATCTAGTACTGTCACATTCAATAGCATGCATGGAAACATTTACATGTGGATGGAGGACATTTCATAATGAAATCCTCCACACACACTGAAAACATTTTGCTGTATCACGTGGTTGCACTGTAAGAAACTAAAGTATAGTCGTCTTCACCAAGTCTCTTCATGGTGTTTCTAATATTGATTTAATCTGTGTCGCTATTCTTATCAGCTCATGTTTGAAATCATCCGTCACTTCTGTTTGATCGATGCCAGGAAATGCTTTAGAGGGTAGAAGTTCTCTTATTCTTTTTGTGGGCATTCCTTCCAAACTTATTGAAGGCTTGTTCTAGCATCTATTTGTCAGTGACATATTTCCTCTTGTGATTTCTAGATACTGACAGCTGTCACAGAAGCTGCACACCTATTTCGTTCATTGACATCAATTAAAATATAATTTCTGTTATGCTAACACATAACGAGGAGACCTTAATGCAGCCCTGTATGCTAGAATAGTTCAGTATAAACTGTATATGGAATAATGCAATGCACATAACGCCGTTTCAAGACTTAAGGAACGTTTGCTAGAATTCCTTAGCCATTATACAGTCAATATAAAGAAGGCTGTAAAGACTACTGGATGAGCCGTTGTCGTATGCAAACCTTATAGGCACTCAAAACAACCAACCAAAGTAATAATGGATGGTGCTTGTCGGTGTGGCGTCAGTGGACTGCGCGGTTAGCTAATCTTGAAGACATAAAATCCAGTGTGTGGCCAAACATTATTCCTCGACACGCAAGCTAAACCTCATGTCACGGAACTATACGTCAACACAACGGCACCTTGATGATCTTTAAGATGCTACATGTGTACGTTGCATCGTACCGACAGTTCATATGAAGGTGACAATGTGATCTTTCCTCATCCCTTGATGAGTATCTACTCGTGAATATCCGGATTAAAAGTGGTCTTCCCAACACATGATGGGAGTGAGAGGAGACAAACGGATCGGGTCTTACGAGTTACTCACTTGGATGATTTCTGTCGTCGTATTCTAGTTGCGTAGATAAATAATGTGTCAATCACATGGTTGTCTCGTCCAGACAATAGATTATAACAACAAACGAGCAATTAAACAAGCAAAAAACATTTGTATCAACAGACTGACAAAAACCTGGACACAATATGATGGCAATATGTACGTCAGTTTCTAACCATTATAGCCACAAGACAACACGAGAAAACCAAGTGTCCAAGACGTTGGACGCCTGGATATTATTTACATCAGTAATCCATCTTCTATGGTCATCTGATGGAGTTAGAAGAAAGGAATCATACTGTAATTACAGGTAATGATGCTATGTAGCTTGACAGTGATGCTGTAAACAGTGTTAAAAACACAGATATTAATCATTCTGTCTATAAGATAAATGAGTTGCAGCATACGTTCCAGACAGTAGATGTCAGTATATAATCATAAAGTAAAGGCTGTAAGTGGTATAAACAGTGCTGCTTTATATGTTGAAAATGAATTTGGTGGTGATGTTTTTTTCAGTAAATCTTTAATGCCATTTGATTTCTCTTTGACATCTTGCCCTGAACCTTTGAAAACTTATACATGTACAATGCCGTCCGGTGATTCCACGCACCTAAGCACATCGATCGCAACACGGCAACTAACGTCTCTTATTTTTTGTGGTTTACGTGGCTAAACATGCTGGTATGCATCATATTTACCTAGAAATATAAGTTTTATGGACGACTATAAGATTCTAACGTTGCATTATGCCAACTGATGGGCATAACATCCGGCTGGAGATCCGAAGTATGGAAGCGTATTGGGGCCAGATTATGTTTAAAAATTACCTTGTCAATGTAAGGAAGAGTGTTTCATATAAATCCAATTATGGATAATGAAGAAAAAGGTTTAAAAGTCTGAAGAAAACGAATATTTCATAAAAATTAATATCTCCGTCCATTACTGTTATTTACTTACCTTTAGTGATTAAAAGCCAGTCCCTTGTAGAAATGTCCCGATTTCAAGTATAAATGTGGTAGCAGACGATGTTAAATTCGATACGGAAGTACGCTATTGCAGCTGCGCGTAATTACCGGACTCGCTTGTATGTATGGTGTATACGATGTCACCTCATTTCGTGATCGATCATTTCGCGAAAATATGAAATTCCTGAAACTCTGAAATACACAAAATACTACGAACAAACGGATACAGAATCATTTCTTTAAATCTTTTAGACTCAGGAAATAAGATGCAAACACGATATGAACGGTGACTAGATATGGGATAATCAAATATTGAATCCTGAATACCAGACAAAAGTAACTGAACCTGTATTGTTTTACCCCGCGTTCACTGATATTCAAGTAATATTACTTCGGGTACACCCCAAATGGGCTTCAAATACTTCGCACAAAACTACTGGCAAACAAGGATAAGTTGGACCGGCGCAGAGAACGCGTTTACGAGAAGTAGGAGGTGCACGGCAATGAGCAAACCTATTTGGTTTGTGAAAGGTAGAGCAGATGTAGGCTAGTGTACGTGCATTGCATGACGATGAAATTGATTCCGCGCGTAGCTGCACATGCCTTGCTCATAAGACTCTCACGTCGGTGTAGCAAGTCGCACTACACTTGATCGCGGACAACCTGGGGCCCCTTCGCTAACAATGGCAAGCGCCAGTGGGCGGCACTCATACATGCTAATACGGGTCAATTGTCGGTGCTCAACTTATTCTTCTTTGCCAGTAAAGCTTGGAAATATTCCATTATGTTGTACTCTGTGTAAAGGGCCTGTGGCCTCATCACCAAATACAGTCATTCATTCATTAAAAATAATAATAATAATAATAACAACAAATGAAACTTCACATTCCAAGAAATAACTTCAACGAAATTAAGCATTTGTTTAACACTGTATTAGAATTGACCACATTGTTGATATTCTAGGAGTACCAGAGCCCTTTAATACAGAGTTTTATTAATCTAGTACTTTCATCTGTCATACTGCCGAGTCCTACATAACATGTGTTAGAAAACCAATACAAGGGAAATCCATTAAACCCAAACTCATACAGGTCCATTATTTGCCTATTACACCCACGCCATTTTGTTTCCGCAGCTAATAGACGGACACAGAGACTGCATTGCACAGCCAGTGAGCGAGTTGCACCTATTAAATTGAAATTTCACTACACACACTTGTTGATTACCTGGCTGCTCTACCAGCAAGTGGTCCTCCCTCGTAAAAAATAGCGAAAAGTGACAACAAAATAATGATCGTTTGTTAAATAACTTTTTTATTCGGGTGTCCAAAATTATGAGACAAATCATCAGAGTTGGTCTGTCGATTTCATGTGACTATGCAAAGTTTGATCTTGTTGCATTTATCAGATTTTGTGTTAGTGAGCAATTCATCGGTCTCAAATGAAATCAAACGGACTATAACAGTTTATAAGGATATTGAAGTATGTACATGTATACTGACATCCAATTGATCACCAAATCATTTCCATCTTAACAATAACTTGCTTGCAAGAATCAATGTTAAAAGAATTCATGGCTCGATTGCGTATAACAGAAGATTTCACTTATTCCGCTGTGAATATCAGGAATAGGCAATTAAATCTAGATAGACTAATATATTCTGAAATGGAGAAACAGCTCGAAAAGAAACTAATATTATAATCATACCAGTTCCACTACTAAAATTTACAACTTCAAGTTATGATCAATCTGTTGAGACTGGCCGATAAAATGGTTAATTGTCCATTTGGTGAGATTGGGTTTCATTGTTTTTGCCATTGTGTTGATCTCCAATCTTTTGAATTATTGTCATTTTCCATAAAATGATTACAATTATATATTGGAGCTAAACAAGAAATCGTGATATATATTGAAAACATTATGAAATACCTTCCTTTAAAAACTTGACTTATTAGAGCATGTTTTACGTCTTGTGACATTGTATGCAATGCCCTTGTATCTGGGTCGGGGAACAAAACTTATCTGGAATTTTATGGATGGGAAGCCGCGTCATTCTGTCGCGCGCTGGGAGATTGATTAATTAATTACTTTGGTTTGATTAATCGTATGAAACAATCACACAGTGCATAAGTCCACAGCATTAAATCATAAGATGAACATGATGAGAAAAAAGTATGTAAAAGAAACCAGGACGCTGATGTGCTTTCAAACAACGAGTCTTCAAGAACCTCGATCATATGAGAAGAAACTATAATGTGCATAACGAGCATGTGCAAAGTCATGTGGTTATGTGACATGAACTAGAAAACCTAACACGTAATTTGTGTAAGAGGAAATCGAACATGTAGGAAGAAAATGGTTAGTGTTTAGGATTTCAGAGGAATAAAGAGAAACTATTACGTGTAGCAAAACAGAAAATACGTAACAAGAAACTATCACGTGAAAAAGGAAATTAGCCCATGCCACAAGAACCTATTATGCGGAACATCAACGTATGAGCTGCAGCAAGAACATGGGTCACGTAAAAGGTAACGAAGAAGTTTACATTCCATCAGGACATGAGACTTCACAGTGTAAAAGGAAATTAGGACACGCACAAATGATCAAGGACATGCAACATGAAGCATTCACCTGGAAACGTGAACGGAATTTAGAAGACTTCAATGCTGATCTCGTATATGTGTTCTCAGTAAAGCGCCTCGCTAGTCTAAAACACTTATGACCTTCTCAATGAAGTCATTTATATAAATTATACCTATGGAGCATTAAAGGTGGTTGTTTAAACTGTGACAATGTCTGATATATATTACCTCCTCAGGATTGCGGCAATGGGGGTGCAAGGGAACAGCCAAACTTGATAGGTTGCCCTGCAAGGAATGTGAAAAGAGGGTGGGCACCATGTTTAATTTATTGGCAATCTCGGATCATTATATGTCATATTCCATGCCTCTAATACAGTAATATATATTTGGAATAGCAGGGGATACATCCACCGCAGACAACCTTCATCTGATCAGTTATTGTTTTTCATCGAAACACATACTCACCATACTACCCATTAAGTGCACTTTGTGCAATCTCGTATAGTGTAAAGATGTGGCTGCCCGGTCCTACATGTATCATCGATGTTGATGAAACGTCTTACTTTGGTGGATAAAAGATACACTGTCTTATGTATTGGTGCAGATAATGAGACCAGCTATGGGCAGCTATGGCAACCACACATGAAGTCAAATCCCTGTATAGAGCCGATCCCTTATAGCGGCTCTTTCATCAACAGGTGTGGTGTGTGTTCACTCTCCTACCCAGAGTTCCAAGCGGCAAGCCAGCATAGTACCTTTGCCACAGGCAAGAAAAATGTGACGATTCGTCACATCTTGCAATGTCTATTCAATATAATGTACAGATTTCTTTTACTCTTTTATTTTTGACGAGTCTACACATCTAACTAAACACCTTTAATAGAATGGTTTAGTTTCACTGAGGAAATATCCAAAAAACATGTAACACTATTTCGATTTGCGTAGCGATCCTTTGTTTACATAGGTTGTACGGCTCCACGTGCTGTCATCGAAGCTGATGGAGAGCAAACGATGCAGCCAGTTTAATATCTAAATATGTACTGTCATAGACCTTACTGTCGCAGTTGTGGAAGAATATATATGTAACAATGTAAAACATTATGAAGAGAGCGCCGAAAAGCTTTCGTGAGTCCAGTCTCTTCTTATTATGTATATGCGCGTTTGATTACAAACAAGAGAAAAGTCCGGTCACGTGATATGCAAATTAGCCTGTGGCAGTGATGTTATGTTAAGTCATCGCTGTGCCGGAGTGTGGTGTGTGTTGTTAGCGGAAGTGGCCATGTCAACCTTCATTTGGTGGACCTTAGATTTAAGCATGCGTTGTACAGAGTGCTATGAGGACCACACCGTAATGTCAGCAAGTACCACCTGAACGTATGATAGTTATAATTCATTCATCATTCTGACCCTTGCATTAGTCCAGGGTCCATGCAGGTAGCAAATGCGCTGTAAGTGCCCATGGTCCCTCGTATGCTGACTTTCAGGACTTTATAAGCAGTCTACATGTCAACACTGACAAAGCATTAAACATACTGCAGCGCATTCTGCAAACCTGTGGGCGAGATATGGAATGTAGAAAATCCAAAACCATCAACTCTAAACAACAACCAGAATGGTTTGATCAACAGTGTCAGACTCTTAACATGAAAAGTATAAACTGCTTAATGTGTTAGAAAAACAACAACATTTGAGAATCTGAATAGATACAAAGACATTAGATCTCAGTTCAAACAGACTTGTAAAACTAAAATGATAGCTATAAACGTTCCATTACTCAAAACATACATGATGTAGCTTGTTCCAGAGACTGCTCAGCATTTTGGCGACTTGTGAAAAATATACCACAACTCGCGCCATGGAAGAAAGTGTAACGCCATCAACATGGGCTGAATACTTTAAGGACTTGTTAAACCCAACGTTGCCAGAAGATGGCAACTTTTCAGAAGATGCCAAGTCATACATTGATAAACATGACTTGTATTAATGACGATGATATTCTATCATGTGACTTTACAGATCAGGATGAAATAAATGCTATCAGACATCTTAAATGTAACAAAAATCCCCAGGCGATGATGGTATTCCCGCAGAGTTTTTCAAAATTTCAGAACATATAATAGTTCCCTATTTTGTATTACTGTTCAATAAGATACTCTCATCCGGCTTTTGGCCAAATTCCTGGTCAACTGGCATTATTATCCCACTACATAAGAAAGGTAGTAGATCTGACCCGATTAATTATAGGGGGATCTCTCTTCTGAATGTAATGAGCAAAATTTTTGTTTCGGTTCTAAACTAAAGATTGGAGTACTTTTGCAACTTCGTGAGATAATTGGAGAATATCAGGGTGGATTTAAGACAGACCATTCGACTGTGGACAGTATCTTTATTCTCCAGACAATCATTCAGAAGTATTTAACACGTAAAAAAGGGAAGATATATATTGCATTCATAGATTTTCGCAAGGCCTTTGACATGGTGAATAGGTTTAAATTACTGTATGTTCTTTTGCAAAATGGGATCCATGGAAAATATTTTCAAGTTGATTAAGAATATGTATACTAATGTCAAGGCCACTGTAACCTATGAGTATGGTAAGAAATTAACTGAATATTTTGATAGCGCCTGTGGGGTTCGGCAAAGCTGTGTCCTTAGTCCGGTATTATTTTCTTTATATATTAATGAGCTTGTATTGACCTTAGAAAATAAGTTTGATGATGGTATATTTATCTCCGAAAATATGTTGAATATTATTGCTCTGTTATTTGCAGATGATTTGGGTTTGAAAACTGACACTGTTGTTAGATTAAAGCGCCGCTTTGGCGCCCTACAATATTTATTCCCATAAATGGGGCATGGATATTAATACTGATAAAAGTAAAATAATTGTTTTTAATATTGGTGGACCCTTGTCCAAACACGAAAAATTGTTTTATAATGGCATTCCAATGGAAACTGTCAATATTAATAAATATCTAGGACTTATGAAAACTCCCAAATTGATTTGGACTAGGGCATGTAAAACATTATCTGATCAAGCTAATAAGGCACTGTGGCCGATCAAGTCATTTATAAGACGATATGATATGTCACTCTCAGAAGGATTTTATATCTTTGATACAAAGATTGTCCCAATTCTAACATATGGTGCTGAGATATGGGATTTTCTAAAAGAGAGAAAGTATTGAATTGCCAATCGAAAATTTTGCAAATTGTTACTTCAGATTAGTTACAGATCATCTAATGCTGTTGCATATGTGGAACGTGGGAGGGCACCCTTAAGCAATGTTTATTATGTCAAATTAAATACTGGCTAAGATTATTAAGAATGCATCAAAGTAGATATCCCTATCAATGTTATCAATTTTTATTATCTGATGAATTCAGGAAACGTCCCACATGGGCTCAGACCGCCTCCGTGGTGTAGTGGTTAGAGCGTCCGCCCGGAGAGCGGAAGGTCGCGGGTTCGATCCCCGACCGCGTCATACTAAAAGACGTTAAGATATGGTACTTGTTGGTCCCTGCCTGGCGCTCGGCATTAATGGGTACAACAAGGACTGGTCGGCTCGGAGTCAGTATAATGTGTCTGATTCGTGCTTCACTGCGGCTTGGTATCTCAGTGGGCTAGCACATACACTCGCATGCACGTCGTCATATGAGCGAAATATTCTCAAGCACGCCGTTAAACCCAATTTCACCTCACCTCACCCACATGGGCTCGGCATGTCAGTGATTTGTTGTTATATTTTGGCTTTGATACTGCTTGGATTTCACAAGATGTCGGTGATACAAAAATGTTTCTATATATGTTTACTGAAAGAATTAACAACTGCTCTATGCAAGAGTGGCATTTGTCCCTAGATGTTCCTTCGCTGTCTTTCTATAAGTCCCATAAATCTCTGTTAAGTCCCATAAATTTATCATTGAACATAAGTAATAAGTGCAAGCGTCTGTTCACATTATTTAGATCAGGGTGCACTAGGTATCAAATATATAAGAAGAGGTACTGCCTCTTGCAATGATGATATTGTGTTATGTAAACACTGTAAAAGTATTGAGGATGAAATCCATATTGTCTATATTTGTAAACGCTATGAGGATATGCGTCGGCGTTACATTCCAAAAACGGTCCATGGATATTATTATTCACTCCGCAGCATATGTACATCATCCGACATTAACATCATGAATAATATAGTCAAGTTCTTAGAACATGTTTATTCTGCTCCTGTTAGCGTTGTTGTATGAAAATGGTAACCAAAATCACTATTGTACCACCTTGTACGATGGGTCGTATGGCCTTTATACAAAATAAACCCTTCTTCTTCTTCTTCTTCTTCTTCTTCTTCTTCTTCTTCTTCTTCTTCTTCTTAACTACCTTCAGCTGTTGGCGATCTACAGCCTGTTTTTAAATTGTATCGTCTTCTATAGTTAAACTGTCTTAGATTTAATTACTAGTTTTATAATTATATCTGTCATAATCTAGTTGTTTTACTGTCCTTCTTTGTCAGGTGTTTATGATTTACATTTAATTATTACATAACTATAACTTGATTTAGTTCGGATATGGCTGAAATAATGCCGATGTGACTCAAAATCTTACTCACTCACTCAGCCATTAGTCCAGAAGGTATGGTAGATAATGAACAATTGTCCTCGAATTAACAATTGTGGCTACTCGGATGGTAGGGTAGGTAATCCAATGCTGAACTCCAATCCAATACTTCCAAATAGATGTCTCTTTTGGAACAAGGGTGTAACTATTAACCTAAAACTCGGTAAATTTTCAGTTCATGGTCTGCTGTGATGAATATGTTGAGGTTGGAAATGCCAGGTAATGTCAAGTGTCAGGAATACACCAGGTACTGTCAAGTGTCAAGAAACATCAGTAAGTGGTATCTGTTAGAAATAAGCAAGGTATAGTCATCTTGTTGTGATATATATGATGGGCGAGAGTGTGCCTTCGCCTCTTCTGGCATGTACAGTGAATATGTCGAGGAAATGAGAATTGAAGCCTGTACTTCCACGGCTGCGAAATTCAATTCTGTAAAAAGAAACGTTTTCTCATAGAGTACTTTTGTGGTATAGCATTGATGTATATCTTCTAACATAAATCAAATCTGTCTCATTATATATATGTAGGCCGCGAATGCGCCAGTAACATCATTACTCCATTTCCTCCTATATCTTTAACGGAAGTCCTAGCTGTCAAATCTGTGTGACATCCATGACGTCCTATGCCCTTGACAGATCTCGCATTGTAAACGCAGCTGCCTCTGACGATCGTCAACGGAGGATGTTCCCTCTTGTGTGTCAAGGCGACTCTGACAGCGAGGCTGTTAACGTCATCTCAGATGATGAGAGATGGGTTTTCAGAGAGTATCTGTAAGAAGCTGAGGAACGGAACTCGAGTGAAATAATACAGAATACTTAATGAATCGAAGAATTACTGATTACTGGATGATTAGGAACCAGCCTTGCATTTAATTTCTAATTATCTTTCAATACGGATTTTGGTTTTTGCCTCTATTTTCAGACACATCGAATTCTTTAGTTTACATGTCACGAAGGACAGTTGAACCCATTATGTGCTGGCAGACTTAATATGTCTAGGCCAATCTAATGTTCCTATTCCTAAGATTCCAGTAGATTCTATCATGACTAAGGGATGCAGCTTTGTATAGCTGGATAATATACTGCTTGGCTCCCAGTTGCTTGTCTGTTCCCTACCGAGGAGGGCGGTGGGGTAGCCTAGTGGTTCAAGCGTTGGCTCGTCACGCCGAAGACCCGGGTTCGAATCCCCACATGGGTACAATGTGTGAAGCCCATTTCTGGTGTCCCCCGCCGTGATGTTGCCGGAATATTGCTAAAAGCGGCGTAAAACCAAACTCAGTCAGTCAGTCAGCCCTACCGAGGAGTGTACCGTGAAGATCCGAGTTAGAATTGGTCTTCAGCAACCCATGCTTGTCGTCACAGGCGACCAACGGGATCAGGTGGTCAGGATCGCTGAATTGGCTGCTGTATGTCATCCAATCCTAATTGCGTAGATCAATGCTCATGGTGTTAATCACTAAATTGTCTGATCTGGACGAGTATTTACCGCCTCCCGTACTTAGAGAGTTGCTGATTGCGGCATAATTTCACCGAAGAAGAACATATTCACGATCCTTATTTTCAAATATGCTAGTAAATTTCCGTACGTTCGTAGGGATGTGGTAATATCCATAATACCAAAGATACTTTGCCCAATAATCGACAGATCTTGTTACTATGTATACACGTACACCTAATGTTATACAGACATTACATAAGAAACACACATCACAAGGTCATTGCAGGCGAACAGATCGCTGTTATTGAAGCTCTGCACAAAACATCAATATATCCCTTTATGGTAATGTTCGCCAGAGGAAAATGGTAAACGCAGGATTCTTTTCCCTTTATTCATACAGTGAATACCGATCCATAAACGCTTGAAGCTGACTGGTGTAGTCGATAAATAAATTCACAGCCGTCTCAATGTGGACACTTGTTATGGCCCCGCAGAGACGGTAGCCTCTGGCCGAACCTTTCATCTTGACATCGTTGGTGCCAAGGAGATTCAGTTTGGACAGCGTTTAATGGTCAGTGGTCGCAAGAGGCGCAATGCATACCGTTGTGTGTTAAGTATACTTAAGATGATCAATGTCAAGTTGGCCAAGTAGTTGAGATCAAGTTTGGGTTGATGCAAGGGCAGATTGGTTTTGGTATTCTGAGGTTAAATCAGGCCGATGAAGCTGCCTGTTTGACACGTGACCACTCAAACTCTCACCTGCGATCGATAAATCGATATGAGAAGACGATTTGGGATCAAAAGCTTTTGCTCAAACGCCTCCTTAACGGTACGTAAGTAGAAAGCAGCGAAGTGGGGTTAGGTGAAATTTGGGTTCACCGTTGCGTTGAGGTGTGTGTTTGTGCGTGCGCCTGTGCGTACGTGCGCTCTGTGTATGTATGTGCATATGTGTCTGTGTGTTTGAGTGTGTATATGTTTTGTGTTTGTGTTTGAGCTTATGTTGTGTGTTTACCTTTATTTATATGTGTGTGTGTGGCTTTAAGTGTGTATATGTATTGTATTTGTGTTTGCATGAGTGAGTGAGTGAGTTTTAGTTTTACGCCGTACTATATCCAGCTATATGACGGCGGTCTGTAAATAATCGAGTCTGGACCAGACAATCCAGTCATCAACAGCATGAGCATCGATCTACGCAATTGGGAACCGATTACATGTGTCAACCAAGCCAGCGAGCCTGACCACCCGATCCCGTTAGTCGCCTCTTACAACAAGCTTTGGTTACTGAAGATCAATATTCTAACCCGGATCTTCACGGGTCGTATTTGTGTTTGAGTTTATGTTTGTGTGTATTTAAGTGTGAATATGTGTTATGTTTGTGTTTGAGTTTATGTTTCTGTTAATACATTATTTTGTGTGTGTGTGTGTGTGTGTGTGTCTGTCTGTCTGTACCCGTGTGTACGTGTGTGTTGTGGGGAACTAATGCCGGTTACAGAGTACCAGTTCTTAGGCAACATGCTTCAGTTATTCAAAGGAAAATCACTCACTCCGACCCCACCTGTCCTGTCGTGCGCCAGGTAACACCAATTACCATCGTTTAAATTTACACATATCAAATCATGACGCTATCCTTCCGCTATCCGGACAGACGCCCTAACCACTTCAACCCGAAAGCAAACTCTGCAGTGACATGGATGCATTCCTCAACCACGCAGATTTCACATTGCGAAATATCGCGTCAGCCGGAATGTTGCATAGTAAGAAACAGAGTTTCGGGATTCAATATTGCTTGCACATGACTCTGTTGTGTTTTTAGTCTTTAAATTAATCTTTTTCTCCTACTTCAATATTATTTTCAAAAGTCATGGTCAGTTACATGCTATTTTAACAATAATGCCAAAGGCATGCACTTTGTGATTTTGACACCTCGTGTCTCCAGCTCACGTGGCTTCATGTCATTTATAGCACATTGCCAAAGGTATTTTCATCATTCAGATGTTAATATTATCCTGTTTTATTTGCATTACAAGTAAAAAAACGAAAATTTATATTAGTTGAGTATGTTTGTGATAGGGTTCGAATGAGTCAAAGCGAGACATTTGGGATTAATTTATCATACATGGAGGTGCAGTACCACTACTGCCGTAGTAGTAGTAGTAGTAGTAGTAGTAGTAGTAGTAGTAGTAGTAGTAGTAGTAGTAGTAGTAGTAGTAGTAAGTAAGTAATCGTGTCTGGACCAGACAATCCAGTGACTGACATTAAATGCAACGTTCTACGTTAATGGGATGCAATTGAATGTAGTAGTGGAGGAAGAAGAAGAAGAAAAACTTACTAGTAGTTACTTATCTGTAGTTACTGCTGCACGTATCCCAAACGTCGTCGGACCGGGATGGAAACACATACACGGATGCAGAACACGTATACAAATTACAAATGTTGATGTCATGGGTTCTATCTTCGGATACCAATATGAGTACGGGTACGGGTAAAGAATGAGGATAGATGTATTTGGCCCTAACCCGGACCAACATGCCTGACAAACACTTGGAGGGGGACTTGATCGAGAACATGCATGAAGCCGAATTCCCTACCCATCATTGTGACGCAGTACCAGTCCAATCTGCACGTGGATTCAGTGGTGATGATGCTTGCAAGTTCTGGTGACAGTTCTCAGTCATTATATCATGTCCATCTCCTTTAAAACCGCCTGGTCAGATTCCGTCCCTGGTCAGTGAGGTTGTGTGCCCCCTCCTTGACCACTATTTGAGTCAGTGGCGGATCCAAAGGGGGGTGGGGGTGGTGGTGTGTGTTTCCAGGGGGTTGGACCCCCCCTTTTGAAAATGACTTAAGACAACATTGAAAAAAAATGCGTTGGCGGAGCCAAGGGGGATTGGGGTGGTTTTACAAACAAACACACACACACACACACACACACACACACCCCAAACACCTTTCAAACTTCCTGGATCCGCCTATGTGAGTAATATCACAGTTTGGCCAGCTCGAAGTAGTGGTAGGGGCCTCATGAATAATGACAGACCAGGAACACATCTGGGTCGGATCTGGTATTGTAACCTATAACCATCGGATCTTGTCACGGTAAAGGGAGACAACTGTGTACAGACGTTGAAGCCACCAGGTCCCACTAGCAAAACTAAAGGCAACCTCGCAGTTCATTCGAATAATCACAAAGCTCAAATTATCTGAAACCTACATTTTTAGAAGATGATTTGATCGATCCGTTATTCTCGGCAGTGTACAGCACCTATCCTGTCTATATACTTGTTAATCGAAAGCTCCCTCAGCGTTCTCTGAAATATCAAATTCCTATAATTAATCACGTTTTTCTTTCACCTTGGTAAATGTCAACGCATAATTATTTATGTTCTTGTAATCTGTGTCACATGTGTCTATTTCAGGCCTCAATTTCATCCTACATCTTTCTGTAGATAAAAGGGAGGTTTCGCCTGAGGGAAATTGGATGGTGTATATTTTTGAAAATAATGAAAGGATTCTTCTTCCGGAATATGTTCCATTTCCTTAGATCCTTTTTCATGATGCAAAACATCTTTCCTAAAATTCCTTCCACAATTAGTATGACCCAACATGAAACATGATATTGATATAGATGAATAATCCTAAAAAGACAGAAGAAATGTGTAGCTTTGTTGCCTTTCTTTCTTTCTGAAGATGTGAACTGACATGAATGGCACTGTCGGTAAAGACTAAATAAAAGAATTGTTTTACAACGATGGTGAAAAGATATAGATTAATGAAAAAAAAAAAGATGTTTCAAATGATTTAGATCGACGAGAAACTAGGAAAGGCAAAAGAAAACTGCTAAATGAACCTGATTTCATCGAATTTACTGTTCGCATGTCCTAAATCAAAAACTCTAATTGAATCGATTATTTTCAAGAAAAAAATGCATTATATGCAGGTACTGATAAAGTAATACCACTGGCACCAGTGGTGGTGCAGTGTACCATGTGATATTTTATCTATTTCTTCTAAACCCCTGACCGTGCAGATCCTAATTAGTTTACGTTTTATCCAAGTTCAAATTGATAAATAGCCTCAAGTCAACAGGATACACGTGTTAATTTCTTTAGTACACAGATGATACTCTGTATAAAAAGGCTTGCCGGAGGAGTAAAAAGAACCTGTGTTCAATACAGGTCTCAGTTTAGTTCAACCTAAAGCTCATCCAAAATCACTTTCTATCTAAATATAGCTGCCACTTCCACAGAAGTGAAAAACATCTCTGAAATCGATGATGAAGGAGCTAGTTCTTAACCCTCCTTCATATATCATGATCCCTTTCCCTATAAAATCTATTCCGAGGTAAACCAGACCAGCTGTACGGTACATGTAATGAACGAACCTACTAAGTTGGTTGAATTGTAACCTCATTTGAAATGTCTAGTATTGTATTGGTGTTACTGTATTGTCAATGCTTCTTATGTCAATTTGACTTTACCTCCATATTACTGGGTCTCGTAAACCAGATCTATTATTCACGCAAAGCAATTTGATGGAATTCATCAGAGGTCTAACCCACACTTGCCACTGTTTATGACACACGCTCGACACAGGTAATTGTTGGGTCGCACCAAGTTAATGAGACAATGTGCGGAATGGTAAGTCCTGCCTGAGGATCATCCATGCACAGATTGTCTCATCGAGAGTCGTTTCCATCGTCAACACGTGAACATGACGACTGACGTCAGAGATAGTAACCCTGACAACGCCAGGTCATCAATGGTAACCTTAGAAACGTAATTTCAAGTCTGTGAAGGGAATATTGGTTGCCCACACATCCCACGCCATTCTCTTCTCGTTGTTAAACACCAAGTAAACACTCCGTCAGAATTCTCTGCAGGTATTCTCCCCGTATTGATTGGTAAAATTGTTCCAGACAAATTCGGAGAAATGAAGTGTCTTAAAAATCATTTTATGTTTATGAGAAGAAAGCCCACATGTTAGGACTGGTGTTTAATGTACATTTTTTCTGAGGCTGAAATGTAATTATAATCTCTATATTGATTTCCTATATGAGAGTCTGACTTTGAAGGTGTATTTCCAAGACTTCACGTTACACACCCTTAACTATTTTAGTCCTCTGTACAAACAATTCTGCATTGAAGGTGAGAGGGAGTAAAGCCTTCAACAAAGTCTGCACTCCGTTGAGTAAACTATCTCCATCCTGCTCTTTGATTCCTTATCAATAGAAGTCAAGTTCGTAGCAGGAATCCTTGGGGCCTACCGAAGAGGAATGAGATACGGTTGAGAAGAACCTCCTGGAACCGACATCAGCTGACAAAAAAAGTGTTTTCATTAAAAGTCCTCACAGAACGGACGACGTCTGATTACATTCATCATTAGATTTGATTTTGAGAGCCAGACATCGTGTGAATGAGTGAATGAGATTTCTTGAGTGTGTGAGGGAGTTGGGTTTAACGCTGCTTTAAACACTTGTTCAGCAATATCAAATCGTGGAACACCAGATTTGGGCTTCAGAAATGTGTGGATTCAAACCAAGGTCTTCGACGTGACTAGCGAACGCTTACACCACTAGGCTACCCCGTTGTCATAACTGTTGTCTTTGTGTAATGAAGACACCACATCACACGTTTTGGGATTAATTAATTTGCCCATTTTTCAATCATGTTAATACAGGGTATTTTATCATGTGTATTTTGGTAACAAACAAAGTTGTGATCAGGACGAAGCTGGGATTCCACACTGGCTCAAGACAAACCACTGTTATTGCTCATAACCCTTCATGAGCCTTCACCGGCTTAACGTCGAGGAAGTAAATCCATAATAAAATAACAATCAAGACTGATCTCATCGACAGCTAACCACAATCTGGCTTCAATCCCAGTGCGTAGGCGGGTCATCAAGGTCACTGACTGCTTACATAAAATGATGGTTGGTTGGTTGGTTTGTTGTTTAACGCCGCACTCAGCAGTATTCCAGTTATATGACGTCGGTCTGTAAATAATCGATTCTGGACCAGACAATCCAGTCTTAAACATTATGAGCATCGATCTACGCAATTAGATACGATGACATGTGTCAACCGCGTCAGCGAACCTGACCACCCGACCCCGTTAGTTGCCTCTTACAACAAGCATGGGTTGCTGAAGGTCAGTTCTAACCCGGACCTTCGCGGGTGTACATTAAATGAAAACATGACACCCGATTCAACAAGAATAGCTCTCTTTATTACACGGAATCGTTACCGCTGGATGACACACTAATTCCAGTAGCCACACACCAGCTGTGTAACGGTCAGCTGACGTCCACCATGAATGCTATCTATCTGACATGATGCATGACCACAACTTGCAATATTCGACATCAGCGTTGAGCTGGATACACATGACGGTTGGTTCATAAAGCACCTACAGTTATTACTGGTTCTAATCAATTCTTTTATGGAAGTGGTATACAAAGAAAGCGAATGTCACGGATCTCCATTGTGAATGGACACATTTATCCATGTACAAGACACTTCTATGCACCGTAGGTGATCAGATATTCTCAGAAAATGTTATTTCAAAATGTAGCAGGTTAGGCATGCTATTGTTCGAATACTTGTGATTGATATTTATACCGAACGAAAAAAGGTAGATCTATATCATTCGAAATATTTTTGTATAAAATCTTGCGCTAAGTCTGCACCACAATAAATATTTTTTAAATGCATTGGTGCCTATATCTGACACGATTTCCGGTTGTATACCAATTCCATATATTTCTTTCGTAAATGTTCCCATTCATGACGAGAGTATCCAACTGCACAACACATGCCGTGGCTAACACAAAGAAGACATATTGTAAATTATGAAGATTGCAAAGTTTGAATGTCACCAGCAGGACAACAGTATTGGTACCAGTACTCAGTGGTATGGCTGCATTCTAGTGTTATATAGCACCCATGGCACGGCATGGTCACGGTAATATCCCCTACAGTGCAGGTAGCTATCTTGTATGTGGTTGTATTGCATTGCCCTGTGTTCAGTAGGAAACATCATGTCCTACAAACATGAAGTAACTTTCTTTGATCTTCCAAAGCATTCTGGTCATAAAAGTTTAGCATTTTTATTTCCTTCGCAATTCATCAATCTTCTGTCCGTAGCTCTTCCAAGATGTTTTTTTTAAATAACCCCTTTCGTTTGCTAAGTGTTCCAAAATATCTGCACGATAGATAAACCATATATACGTCACTATTACTAATGGAGATATGCCAAATAAATACCAAAAAAATCATTAATTTCGAGGAGAAACATAGTCTTTACTTTTGTGTCGCGAGAGAGTGACATTTCCAAATGGAGATAACAACATTTAAACCAATCTTGAATGTTCACATTCATTTTATTTGGCATATCCCAACGGTTGAAAATATACATAAATATATCATATATACAAAGATTTTATTTATATTTTTGACATGATTTTACATATTTTTCTTCTACGTGGTAATGACATACACAAAAGGTAACAAAATATAATCTGGGAGAGGAGAAATAAATTAAAAACACATACACATCAAGTAATTAGTCTGATCCTCGCACAACTATTTCCTGTGGTAAAATATATCAATATAATGTTACGTCTTCGCGGGCAATGACTGTACGGTATGTTTGCCTTTACGATGGGTATAACAGTGCAAGCCTTTGAAATGGCAGTTTTGTAGTGTATGCACAACCGCAAATTCAAACCTTATATACTAATCGTGATTACTTTGTTTGTCTTCAACAAGTGAGTGTTTACAAGAACGATCGTTAGATGACAGAGAGCAGGTATGTAGAAGTTGTGGGAGACTTGGATAAACATAAAATACTAATCGTGGAACATTGATCGTGACAGATCACTATAGTAACAGAATACGTCAACATGTAGTTTTTATGTACAATCGGTGGTATTTCGTAGATCCGTTAACTGTATACAAAACAATCGTCAAGGATTATAACTCATACGAAAGGTGGAAAACATTTCAATGGGAAATGAGCATGACAGTTTTGTGCTACCGGTCAAGAATGTTTACATCGTAACATATTAACCACAATAAGTGTTTTGTTTCTACACAAATGCTTGTGAATATTTGTTTTACTTTAATAGACCGAAATATTTCAACTGTAGCACTAAGTAACATGATATTTATCCAATGATTTGGCATGCCTTTGCGCATGCGCAGTCCATTTACGAAAACCGGTAAACGCGGAAGTGACGGTTGAAAAACAGCAACGACAAATACTTCCGTCTCAGATAAAAACAATATAATATCACATATTCACAACAAATACCGGTGGTTATATTCACAGAACATCAGAATGGTGGTATCTTCAAAATCTCAGCTGGACATAATCCTACAGAGTGATCTCCCCTTGTTGCGTCGGTAATTTGACGTTTTTATTACCAAGGTGAAGTTCACCTGAAAGATGGGAGAGGGGAGAGGTAGGGGAAGGGAAGGGTTTTGAGAAATTCATCCGAGTAACTGGTTTGATTGAACTTTGTAGGATCACATATGCCCTTAAGTACGTACAATATCACAACGTTTGTTTATCTACAGCGAATATATATAGCCTATGAACAAGTGACATCTGACGTCGTCACGTTGAGCTATAACAACGATATGTAAGCGGTATGAACATGGACACGTTAACAGACGAGAAACACAGCTGTAATATAGCCACAAGTACCATTATACCGCACCGCCATGGCCACCTGATACATGGCTGGAACACAATCCTGTAACATGTATTATCCTGTTCCTTGAGCTTGGATGATGGATGCCAGTGCTGCTGTCAAAATGAGCTGAATTTCACGTACCACTATCACCAACTAGCAAGAACGGCGTTGGTCATTTGTAATACATATACATTTTGAAAGGCTGCTTAAAAATGCCCTGCCCAGTTTTAGAGTCATTCGTGACCAGTCATGCCATTCCGGAAAAGCCGAATGGCGACTCGTTCCCCTCTTGAAGCCATTATATTTACGTGGTTCTTCCGTGCAAAAGGTAATAGCGAATGAAATTGATGTACGCATCTGAATTGCAAATATAAAATGGGCATTATCTAAATCTAAAACGGCTGCAATTTTCATACGTGTGTTACAACATTTTACTGGCATTTTGGTATGAATTAAATGCGTGTGTAACTTCAAAAAAATATTTAAAGGGGTTCGTCGACAAATGTACCCAGTCATACGCGCTTTCCGATTGGTTGAGTTTACTTTCCCGCACAGCATCGACGGGGGAACGAGTCTTGCAATAGCCAGAAAGGGTTGAATGGTGACGGATGTTCTTGATCATAAGAAGAATTTATTGCCCTCTCTCCAGTGAGGATAATGTAAATTATCGGGTAACGCTAAAGCTGCATCTAACTCTGTATCCATGGCAGGGCTGTTAGATCCAGACACAGTCGAACAGCATTCGTTTTAAGCATTGTACATGCACAATTCTAACAAATATTTACATCATCGATAAATGTCTTGGGTGTAACTTTCAAAATGCAACAGAAGTGACGTGTCACCTCGAGAAATCATGTTTAATTTTACAAAGATGCCTTTTTGTTGGTAAAAAAGAAGTTCGGTTATGGACTAATTTTTGACAAAGGTTAAATCATACCCTACATCCTTCATGTTTATTACGATTTATGGCTTTCTTTGAATTAAACGTAATTAGAATAAACATGAATCCACTGTAAAACACACCATTTTGCACAAAAGATAATGCAACGTTACTTCATCTCAAAACGAACTTGCTAAAAGCTTGAGATGGGATTTTTATAAAGCTACTGTGAAATCAAACATGATTTTCATAATAACAATTGATGTAAAACGTATTAAGGATGAGAAGAAAGTACCAATTGCTTTTCTAGTTTCACCCAATATCCTCTAAATCCTGTCCTCAGGGATCCGAAACACGTGACATAACTGTCCACTCAGTCCTGAAAAGGAGATATTGTTCCGAGAAAAGTTGAAAGATTTCTAAATAAATATTACCTTTGAGAATGGTTTCATATGTTTCATAAGAAATCGGTATTACAAATGTAGTAAGAACTTGGAACAATAGTATGTGGCTAATCACCAAAAGGTATGTCAAAGACTCTGCAAGGCGATTTCAAGATTTAGCACTGTCTGAGGATGGTCCTGGTCAATCCGTATAATAAATGAACCACACTCGCGTCCTTTCACAAATAAAATCTCAGTCTTTCATCCCGTCTTTCACATTGGCTCAGTCTCTATTCCTTCAGTTTATGCCACTCGGCAATCTGTTTCCGGGGACAATTCATAACCTCGTTCCAATGATTGGCCTCTTGTCCGACCAGTTTGGCGCCAATTTCGAGACGACCAATGACTTCGTTTTTCGTCATACGATCCCAGTCAAGTACCAGCAGTTCCAGGCTGATGTTCTGTAGGCCCTCGTTGTAGGGCACGTCGAACAGGAAGGATTCGTTGAAGACCGGGTTCAGTGTACGTTTCTTCACGTGGGTTTTCTTCTTGGCTATCCGTTGTCCGTTGTAGAGTAGGTAGATCTTAACGTATGGATCTGGAAATAAATGTATCTATTGTTACATTGTATTCGCCATATGTGCGACATGTTGACCCGTTCAAGAGGCATTAAGGTCTGGATTCTGAAAGACTCTGGTCTTGGGCCTGTTGAATTTTCAACCAAATTAGTATATAAACACATAATTGCTAACACAAGTTGTATTGCCTAAATGTGTGTATCAGTTACTGGTTACGCAAGACACAATGTCGAAATTTCACGATTCTAAAACCGGAATGAAAATAGGCGCAAAATTCGGCCGAATTTGATCATATCTATTTTGGCCATATGGCCGTCGTTGCCTGCCAATTACAATATTGTTTGCTAGCTGCTTAACGCCACACAAATATTCCAGCTTTATATCCGTGATCTGTAAATAATCTAGTCAGGACCTAACAGTTCAATGGATGATATCACGAGCACTGGTCTCGCATATGATCTGCATCAGCCAAGTCAGTGAGCCTGACCCTTCTATACAGTTAGTCGCCTCTTATGACAAACATGGACTGCTAATACCCAACTCTAAACCGTATTTTCAAAGTTTTCTCATGAAAACTCAAGACACTTTGATTCATCATTGTTAAGGCTTACCTTATGATAAACTATATACACTGATATAACAAATGTCAAGTTCTAAATTATTCATTAGATCAGATCTTTCCCCTACCGTGCATGTGCGTGATAATCTGGCGATAGGTCAATACGATTTCGGGTGCACATTCTATTCAACCAGAGACAAAGCGTCTGAGTTACCGGTACGTGTGAGCGAGACATTCATGCCAGCATATATGATTTCTTTGTCTTGATAAACCTGCTAAAACGAGCGTATATAATTAAGACTGTGCCTTAATCTGATGAGGATATGACATACACCTTGTCGTGTCTGAGCGCCATGACATTGCACCGAAAAGGTTTAGTCGCCTTGGTATGAGTTTGTGGTGGGTGCCACCTTTGGGCCAGAATATGTTTATGTTTTTGAGGACCTGGTATCATTACTATTTGGTAGTGATTCATAAACACATGCTTATGCAATAGCGGAAGCGTTCACTGGGCTCTGTTAGGCAGTGTTTGCTTGTGATTGTAGAAGGGTGTTCTCGCTACCTGAGAGTCCAGTGATGTCCATCTTGGGGAGGTTTCTGGCTTTAAGAACGACCACTCCGAGTCTGTTCGCGGCGGGTTGGTAGCAGAGAGACACAAGCAGTTCCCCACGGCCCTGACTCCGGAACTGAAACAGATACAGATCTCATCACAATATTGACAACGTGATGAACTCGTTCGGGGCATATTTTGCTCTTTTCGACTGAAAGAATAACCCACATGTACATTGAAATGTTCTAAAAAAAAAATTCAAAGATTTTAAAACACAAATCTCCAGGGAATAATCAGTCTCTGGTGTCTCGATCAATAGAATGGACGCCATGATCATAATTAATAAGTTAATAAGACTTTGTATCACTACCTACACAACTTGTACACATACGGAAGCGTGCTGGTGTCTAAGAGTGAGGGCTGTCCTCCCATTCCCACCACCCTCAATAAATAATAATTACAAAACCCCCCCCCACACACTATTTTTTTAATCCCACAACGTGTTCACCATCGGAGTTCGTGGCGAGCCGTGAAGATAAGACACATGGCCCTAGTCTCTTTTTCTATCGAGAAGAGTGCGCCAGACCACTTATTCCAGAATGTCTTTCTCTCATCCAGTTCGGTTGACCTAACGGCTCTCGTAAGGATGCTCGGGACAGAATGGGTAGTTTGAGGAACAAATTAAATAATTCAGACCCAATCAATATGTCTGCAGTAACCTGACCCCAGTTCTCCCCACACATAATTCTAACTTCCCCGTTCCCAGAGTGCTATTAACGTTCTGATAGCGCCTCGCTCTTCCCTCTTGGATGGTACTTCACACTGGTTGGAGGTGGAAGCATCCGGGCAACGCAAAGATGCTCTGCCGAGAACTTGAAAAGAAGGCATCCTGATATGAGGCAAATGACACACCCTGTACTGTAGATATATACTTATAACAAAAGATGATCAAATGGCATTTCCTATTCCGACATTGTTCCAAGCAAATCAGATGTTTTCTTATCTCAACCAATACACAGTATTTCTGGATGGTTGTTAAAGGGACACTCTGCTTCAGTCACTAGTGCCAATATTCTGCCTAGATCAAAACAACAGAATTAGAACAACGTGTCAACCTAAGACACTGTCTCTGTGTAAGTGTTGTAATCATTAATTGCCGAACTGATGTGCTTGAACTTGAACTAGCAAACAATGAGGTGATAAGGGAATTCGATCAATTTTGACCAATCATGGCCAATCAACCAGAGCGTAGTCAACCTTTAACGCACTCATGATATTGTGAGGATTCTATATACAACATGTTAAGCCAGTTGTCCCTTAATCAGGTGTCTGTTGAATTACTTTACCAGGCAAATATAAAGCTGCAGTAACATACCCAAACTCATCCTAAATCTCATCACATCTCACATCATTACACCAATCCTCGCGTCAGCAGAGATAACTTTGAACAGCTTTTGTCTGTATTTAAGATACATTTTTAGAAAATATGCCAGAATGTTCGTTTGTTCAAACGGATTAATGGAGGTGTTCAGCATCCCAATTAATCAACACTGAGGTTCAGCTGTATCTGACTTTCTGTTTTATATAATACAGACTAAAATACCGAATATGTTCAGTTCATCAATAACAACCAATACATACACACAGACCCAATCTGCGTCTACGTTTTGAACAAGTCTAACCAAAGACTTGTTCCAGCTACAAAATGGCTTTATTGTAAAGACACCATGCTCTTTCCCTTCCCACGTCGGACATTCAGACAAAATAATTGCTATTTTCCATGTTCAGTCACGTCAATGCAACATGGTAGTGTTATTTACATAACATAACCGATCATATTACCAGCAGCTAACACCACAGACGGGCGCACAAATATCCCCTGTACCGTTCTCCTCAGCGCGATATGTTATGACAGCAGAAATAATCGAATGGCTATGGAAAACTTCCAATATCCCATTGGGTTTAAACAAGACCACGTTTGTGTACAGTCATCCTAGTTGTCCCTTGGGGAAGGATTTATATTTGCTGCAGAGTAAATGAAGATATGGCACAAGTGGTGGGAGCTTAATCAAAGTCTTAATGCAATTGTGTCCCTTTGGGGCTTTCATAGTTTACCATCGGGTCTGATTTCATGAGAAATGTCAGGCTTCTACCAGACAACGATCTATCATAATTCATTAACTGTGTTTATGGATTACGCATTCATTTAAGTGGCAAAACTCTTACAGATGTTTAAACCATGCTAAAAGTTGGTGCTGTCCAATAAACGGTCAGCTGTACATTGAGTCAGAAATTATGTTTCTGCTATATGTAGCTCCGCTATAACCTACACTGATCATTTAAGACTTACGAACATGTATGGAGTGTCACAATGTAATAAATGATTGCTGATTAAATACCAGCTTGGAGTATAATCCTACATGGAGTTTAAGAAGAGATCCAATAATAAAGACAATTCTATCTTACTCTGTTATTTCACCTTACGATTCTTTAGGGGGCAATAGGTAACAACACAGACGTCCTCGGGAACCAGTGAACTTTGCTGACCATTGAGTCACGTGGCTCGTCTGTCTGAGTGGTATAGCATGTATAAAGAAAGAGTGTACGGTGAATAGGGAGCGAGATAGTAGAGGAGTAGCCCAAGGCGGTTGTTTCGTTCCTTTTGAATTCCTTAAGTCCACGGGGAGACGGCTCTGTGACATGATGGGGAATCATCTTTATTGTCTGGTAACAACTCTTGCCCTGTAGATACAACTCGATGAATATTTTATCACGATTGGGATTGCCCACAGAAAGTCACAAACACTAGAATTTAGTAGCTGCGCTCTTTTTAAAAAACGTGCACTTCAGTCAGCTGGACGGAAAGCTCTTTGGCCTGTGAGTACGCCATCTTTGTTTTCTGGCAATATCTCTTGTTGCTTAGGATTCTAAACGTTCAAAGAAAGTCACTATCACTAAATATTTAATTGTATAGTATTGTTAAACACCATATCCGTTCTCGAAGGGTTTCTCTAGAGTAGTAGTTGAAACCAGCATCACTTCAGGCTCTCCTCAACAGCTGACACCCTGTGAAACTGAAATACCGTTATTCCAAAGTCATTCAGTCACTAACGGTAATTTCCGGAAAGCAATTTTTTGCCGAACCAGGCAGATCCGGAATAACTATTTTCAACTGCACGCTGTCCGTATTGGCTGCAATAGACACCCACATGCTCATCACTATTGCATGAGAAATGCCAACAATTATTTCTCCTTTTCGAAACCTTGTTATTACCAATGAAGCCGAATGTGGAGTATTGTACCCCATGGCATTGCCTCTATGTCGAGCATCAGGAATCAATGTAATTTCATGTCGTGACGCTGCCGGAACAATGGACTTAATCGACGTTGTGTTTGTTCTATATGCTACACCAACCAGACAGTTGTAATGGCGACTTCACAATCTATAAGTACACATGTAGCTGCGGGGATGTTCAGAAACACGTGAAGATAAACATCCTTAAGTATTGATTTCCATCAATGCGTCCATTAAACAAGTCATTAGTGTGTTTTTTTCGTAGCGTAATAGCTGTATATTGACTTTACATATTCCATGAAACATGCAAATACAGCTAGTTTTCGAAGTGCGAAATTTCATAATACAATGATTTTAGTTTTACGCCGCCTTTAGCAATATTCCAGCAATATCACGGCGGGGGACACCAGAAATGGGCTTCACATATTGTACCCATACGGGGAATCGAACCCGGTCCTCGGCGTGACGATCGAACGCTTTAAACACTAGGCTACCCACCACCCCTTGTGTATCAGATGCGAGATCTGAGATCGGTATTAGTGACTGTATGTCTTATTTCTGAAATATGATTGTTTAATACTGAATTATTACAGAATAACTGTTCACAGCATTTTTATTTAAATGTTTAAACTAAGGAATCAGTTCCTATTTTGCTTGTGGATTGCTTACGTCCGTCGGCGGTCACGTTTCAAGAATATTGAAGACAAGTGTATTTGTACAACAAGATCCTCATGATTTTCCAGCTGACACAAACGCCCACAGTCTCCTTAGCACTGGCATTTACCCACAGTACTTGAGAAATGGAGTCAGGTTTAACGGACTCTGGTGGAAGAGCTGATGGCCGGATCACGCCAGTGTCAATGTTGCTTTGAGTCACGTTGCAGGGCGGATGCCATGTTGGTATCACGCGTGTATATGACTTTAGACACCAAGGTTATATTGATTTCACGTTTTAATGTTGGTGAATTGTAGGTTTGTTTTGTTTGTTTGTTTGTATTTTTGTTTGTTGCTTGCAATCAGCATTGTTCCAGCTGTATGACGGTGGTCTGTAAATAAATCGATTTCTGAACAAGACAAGCAAGTGATTGACATCATGAGCATCGATCCACGCAATTGGGATACAATGACATGCATCAGCGAGCCTGACCACGCAATCCTGTAAATTGCCAAGACAAGCATGGGTTGATCAAGATCAATTCTAAGCAGGGTCTTCACTGGTATGGTCAATAAAGGCATTTACTTATGTAATAAGAAAAGAAATGAATTGTAATATTTCCGAAGTAAATGTAATCAAACCAGAATAGAAAGTCAAGAATGATTTTTAATTCTGTCTGACATTACATTCCAGAGTTTCAACCGATTGCTACATTTCATGAATCTAATATCAGCGTTATATTATTAATGAATGGAAATATGACTCCTTCTGTTAAATACATCCCTCGTGCCATGTCCAGACTGAAACAGACAGACTCTCTACTGGATCATGTTCGCTTGGAAGAAGCTAAGATGAGGGTGCTTCCCTGAGAATTGATTTCGTTTATGAATGACGCTACGTCATTGATTTCATCCCACCTCTGACACCTAAATTGAAAGTCAACATTTACATGCCTCCATATAGCATTCTGCATGTTTAGCGAGAGAGTACAGGTTACAATATCGATTGCGAAGGATATGGAACCCACACTAGACTGTGTTTGCATTGGCAGTCTTAACCATTACGTTTTTGCCAATGCATTTTTCATGGAACATTGCGCTTACGTCTAAATTTAAATAATTAGATTTCTTGTTTACCGGAATATAAGGATAAAGATTGGACTTTTAGAAGCTAATGGCGCAGATGGTCTGAAATGATGGTTTGGATACATCCGCTGATCCTTTTAACATTTCAAAATCCTATGTGCGTTCTCCAGTCTTCCAACAATACACAAAAATGTTCAGAAAATGTAGTAGGTTTATTCCAAAAGGTCCCTCCACGACAAGAATAATGTAGTTTGTGCAGGAATATGTTGATAGAAGTGTTAAGGCCGATGAAAAACGTTGAGAGCAAATTATGGCATATTTGGATATCTGTCGCCAACAAACGCCCACGTCTACCGCATTTGAACAGTTCATCGCCCCTCAGTCATTCCCTCCCTTTGAAAGACGATTACAACTCAACATGCCCAGTGATCACCTAATTATATAGGTCCATCTACATCATTTATCATACGCAGGTTTTCCCAAAGGGGATGGCTGCCATACGGGGAAATATATGGAAAGGTTGTATTCTGATTTTGCTGGTGTCAAACACACAAAGGAAACCAAAGTTAATTTCGATACACTGCTAATGATGAATAGTTGATAGCTCCGTTCCAAAGATGTGGTTTGGTTAAATTGATTGCTGCTCGTCAGCTCTTAACAACATTGCGCCTCATCGATAAGTGAAACAATATTAAACCTGTACAATCAGACTGATATCAAAGGATCCGTCTTTAGAAATTTACCTACAAAGGACGAATACCATGAGTTTGTCTTTGATGCCAGACGAACTTTCGTATGATATTATTTTGTACATTTGTAAACATATCACCACAGATATGTAATATACCCTAACCCAATACGCCTGTTCAGCATTGACCCCCCATATAGGGGGAAATAGACCGAAACGACATGACAATATAAGCGAAAAAGATTATTTCCAGTATCATAAAACATTTCCAGTGCATGAGTCCAAATGAAAAAACTTATTTTTCGAAAGGCTGAGCGTATCCTGCCCTACCGATAACACCCGTCACAAACACATCAAATGGCAAGTCAAAAAATAAAGACGTTGTTATTCATAAATGTTATATGTCGTCAGTGTTTATTGACCACTGATTGAATGGATACATTTATTTGTTATTCAAAACAAGTTTTCTGCTATGGCTGGATGCATGCCAATATTCAATGTCTGTTGAATATGCAGAAGTTAATTATACATGTGTACGAAACTACGGCTTCATGTTTCGTATTTAATACGGGTACGAAACTACAACATTCACTTCAGCTTCTGTCTGCTTTTGTTAATGTTAATGTTTATTAGAAAGACATACAAAGTATCCATGCCCATCATGATATAAGACTTTACTTTACCTTGTGTGGGACAGCGCCTAGGTGCATGGGTATATTCTTAATATTTTTAAAAGTTCTGATCAACCTTTGTCAATATGTACGTATATGTGTGTTTGATAACGTAGGTTTCACCAAATGTAACTATCCCACAGAAGGTTCCAGAAGAGAAGCAGAAATTCTGCTTAATCTATATTAGATGGACATAATCTATAATTATACAGACATTAACATCATCTGGCTGAAAGCACAGATACCATAATTTTATCAATATGTCATTAGGCACTAATCCCCGCTAAGGACAACCCGTCATTAATCAAGGAAGACATAACACATCAACGCACGCAAGAACCCAATACTGAAGAGCGTCAGCCGTGAAGAACGTAATAACATATCCATATGACCTGGCCGTTGATGTCTTCTCAGCATGACCCGATTATGGATATGCTCCAAACATACGTCGAACGCTAAGTAGGTAACGGATCAGAGAAGTGAGTCTATAATATGAAGGCCATAATCACTACTGTCGTTCCTTATCACTGGCAGGGAAGCAGGTGCAGTGTTTTCCTGACCGTACCGTGACAACATAATAGTCTGAGAACCTCGTCCGTCACAGAAATGAAGGGTGACATTTGTTCTCAGCAGAATATTGATCTGAATGACAGTTATCAGTGCTAACAAATTTGCAGTCAATTCATCCAGTGTACATTAGTTGATTGCTTCTTGCACAGCAAGGTCATTGTATTGGACACAATAGTAGGTAATGGGGAATCTGAAAATAGCCTAAATGTTTCGGATGAGACCATTGGTGTTTTGTTGTATCGTTAGGGGATACGTCTACCTGGTTTCAAGTGTAGATTCGATACATGTAAACTTCATTCGAAACCAGAAATGATGGGGTTTCGATATTGATCAAAGAATATTACAGGTATAAAATCGACATTCGAAAGTACTAATTTGAAATAAAATCCGGTTTAGCTACTAAGCAGCTTTAATTAAGTAAGATCAGGTTTTGAAATTGTCAAACGTGCTGCTGAATTAATACTATATTTGCGGTATTGCCTCGCTGGCAAAATCGTGGTTTTACCTAGAAGTCATAATACAGGATTCTAAACTGTCATGAACGAGTAATTGACCGACTATTTCTCCCACTGAAACCCTGCCACGGTCAAATAAGTACGCTATGTATACAATGACGATGGAAAAGACGTGACATATTAACATTGTATGTTCAGTGCTGATGAGACATTATTTTGAAATATATCTAAGGGTTCATACTTCTTTAGTGAATCCAAAAGTAACTCAAACAGTTATATAAGCACTCTTTATAACCACCTGTACCTCCATACCTCAAAAATATAGAACGCGCTCTCCGACATGACCAGACTCCATAGTCAAATGGCGGATCATCCCAGACTGCTTTTGTATAAATCACAGCATTTGCTCTCTGATATTTTCAAATAGTTCGCTTCAGGACTTTTCCATTAATTTACTGCAGACTTAATGGTTGCAGCCTAATGGTAGCAAGGTCTTTGCGATGCTATGAAATATTTACCGAAGCAATTACCCATTACTTGTTAAAGCTCTTTCCATTATTGACATCATATTCAGTTCGTATTGCATTGATTATCATCTAAGACATCACTTGAGATAAGACATTACAATACAATGTATTCTTGAGACTATAGCGCTCCGCTAACTATAAGTCTGAAGAGACCAGGAAGATCGGCTATATTGATTATATATTTATGTTGGCGTCAGTGTATATATTTTCATCCATAATCCTTCAACGTATGAGATGCTGTCATGAGACAGACACTGAACAATACAGATCTTGATCTCAAATTACCCATGGTCCTCGTTTGACCAGTGAATGAGTGACTTAAGATTTATAGTCACATCAGCAATATTTCAGCCGTATCGTGACTTTCGTTTGACCAGAATTGTGAACGTCACAGACATGCGCCATATTGTAACTTTACCAATGAAAAACCACAGAAATAACCCCTGGCAGCAGTTTTCCTATTGATAGATATGCCTGTCTGCTCTTGATAGTCATCTATGGTGGAAGCTATTCACATTCAGAACACTCTGGCATTATCCTTGAAACAACTCTCGTACATAACATGCAATAAATATTCCCTCGTGAAAGATTCATTACAGCGGCAATCGCTTCTGAGGCGTGATATTTATATCGACTTGTTTTGCTGGAAGCTCTCTGCATTGTCACCCTGTTGCGCTGGAGGAAAGGTCACAGATCAATAGCGTTATCAGTTCCATCGATAGATTTAGCCTCCAGCAACAAGATTTGGTAAGCGAGTTGTTGGAAACAACGATCTTCCACTTTGCGGTTGGAAGAAGCCATACGCATACACTCAGCCCCGGCCATGTGACCAGATGCCTGTAAGTGGACGATCTTGTCAGCCCTTTGATGATGTCGTTGTGGAGTACAGAATTTCATTAGGTTCCATGTACAATATGCTTGGTTCACTGAAGGTGCTTACGCAGACTTCTAAGGTTATTTGCTGCAATATTTGTTTTGCTACGATGTCGTGAAACCTTGCCTGGGTCAGTAAACGAGTTTGCATGGGTTTATGATGGTTTTGTGAATACTGGTTGTGGTTCAGCAACACTTGCTTGCACAATGTCAGGAATTGATTTTTGCTGTTGTGCAAGGTGACGTGCAGACATACTGGAACGGATATTGACATCCTGGCAAACATCAGCTTAATGACCTCACAAGCTATTTAAATTTCTAACGGGCTAATAACGAAAACATTTGAATAACGTGGCATTTCCAAATTAAATTTAAAATATTTTGTATAAAATTGAAATTCTTTCAAAGTTAAATATTTTCAAATTTGCAAGAAACACTTAAACCAAAATTACTTGAGTATGCAAAGAAATGGTGCGTGCCTAACGAATGTCTGTGAGACTTTTCTGAAACGTTTATACGGACCAGTTCATGTTCAATGCTTGGAGCTCTTCAAACGTGAACACTTAATCTACCCGTTCGTTTAGCTACCACGCACAGCTAAGGATTGGTGGCAGCGGGGATTGTGCCCTAGCGTCAGACATGATGCCATGGGAAACGTGCTCTTTTGTCAGTTATACTTCCCAAACGGCGGCAATTGGCTCTGTCAAGGAGATTAGTTGTAATGGAAGTAATTTCTTTAAGTGCCTCCTTCAGAAGAACTAAATGCAGGATTTAGAGCGACCTCGCTCGCTTGAGTATGAATGTGGGTGCCAATTATTGAATTTAACTCTCCAGGCAGTGCATCCGACCATTGGACAAGTTCCAGGGTTTAGAGGAGGCGAATTGATGAAATGATAATGTTTAAATGGATCCAGTGGAAATAGTTACTTTCATCATATAAACCCGACTTGAGAATATATCAAGGGTCGATTTATCGTCGCAGTACAATAAACACGTTACGCATGCTCAGATAGAAAACACAATGGAAATGTGTTGATGTGCATTTTCGGCTTAGATCCTGTCCGGAAGTACAGCGCGTCATATATCCTGTTTTCAACCCACAATCCAGGATGTAATGGAATCAATAAGGTGTTCCAATGTCATCTGAAGATCATATGAAACATGAATGGTTGGTTGGTTGGTTGTTTAAAGCCGCATTCAGCAGTATTCCAGCTATATGGCGGCGGTCTGTAAATAATCGCGTCTCGACCAAACAATCCAGTGATCAACAGCATGAGCACCGATCTACGCAACTGAGATACGATTTCATGTGTCAAGCAAGTCAGCAAGCCTGACCACGATCCTGTTAGTCACCTCTTACGACAAGCGGGGCGGTGGGGTAGCCTAATGGTTAAGGCGTTCGCTCGTCACGCCGAAGAAACGGGTTCAATTCCCCACATGGGTACAATGTGTTAAGCCCATTTCTGGTGTCCCCCGCCGTGATATTGCTGGAATATTGCTAAAAGTGGCGTAAAACCAACTCACTCACTCACTCACTCACTCACTCTTACGACAAGCACGGGTTGCTGAAGACCACTTCTAACCTGGTCGAAAAATGAATGAGGAAAGGGCAGACTGATATGTACTCTCCACAAACCTCCTACTAAAACCATGTTACGCGCTTGTATTATTGAAGCAAATCCCGCTTTGATCAAAGCCATATCTGGAAATGTCTGTGTCAGGGTGATGAGACTTCCGTGCAGGACGTGATGAGATATATGTGATTTATCCACAAGGTGATGGTCTTTATTAAGGTACATGACTGTTGTCATGGAAACCGAGCTGTGTTACAAAAGCTACACTTCTTGTGAAGGCAACGTGAAAGCATGTAATGAAATATGGCTCGCTTCAAAAGCAATTTGCGAAGTCACGATTCATTTTTAATTACATGTCTCGTGGCATTACGCGATAGTTTACCCAGAAACCATTTGCCTGGCGTGTATTTTAGATTGAACATTGATTACATACATATCCTATGACATGTGAGCGTCTATACATGTTAGATTCGATACATCGTGATGAGACCCGTGGTGTTTAAGATCAGCTAATCAGGATTAAAGTAAGGCTTATGATGTTTCTTCAATATGAGCTACTCTGACCTGTCCGGAAATCGAATGTAAGCTTTCACACCGTTTAAATCTCGCAAAAATATGACCACGAGTTAAAAAGGACCGGTTTCATCAATAGGACAATTTGTGACATCGATCACGGGTCTCCCTGAAACGATTCAACAAAGCAAGCGATGAACCCTCTACAGAGACTTTCTACGTGATGTCCAAACCACTTGAGTAGATTGTCTGCATCTGCACATAGGTGTCTCTCATCAACAATAACATGGGCTGTCTATCGTGGTACTCTTATTCCACCCAACAAAACCGTAAACTAGAGATGCCCACGTTCACCCAAGTCTTTATATGAATACTTCCAGAGTCTGAATACAAATGCTTGATCTAAATGAACCATTATCCTTACCTTGAGATGTCGGGGCGAGATCTCCTTGCTCAGTGGCACCTCCTTCTCACTCACGTCCACACCAGCAAGCGGGTATATCACCTCCCCGATAATGTCATCCCGGGAGAAGCGGTCGAAACTGAGAACAACAAAGTGGAGGGTAATCCCGGGTATTTGGTTAAGGTTGATTCCATAGAAGGTGAAGGTCTCGTCATACACAGGGTTCAAGGTCTTCCGCAGAACCCTGGTCTTGCACTTGTGCTTCTTTTCCGGAAGCAGCTGCAACTTCACATAGGGGTCACATCCGCCCAAACTCGGGTCACGTGGCGGCAGTTCAACCGCCTTGATCATTGTGACCAACAGCGCAGTCTTCTGCACATCGTAGGTGACAGAGAAGTGGAGGGACCCAAGTTTGGTCGTCTTCTCTTCCAAATGATGCTCGCGCATGACGTCTTCCTTTTCCGGTGTGGCGCCATCTTTTTCGTTCTCCACGTACACTTCCGTTTTGATTGAACTTGGGTCACCACCAGTTGGTGAGAAGCCGGGAGAGGTGGTTCCTCTGTGGAAAGGATCTCTTTCTGGGTCAGGGGGAGTTATTGGACTTGTAGCTTTAGACTTCATAATAACCTTGCCTCTCACTGGTGCGCTCTTTTTCATGCTGCCCGAATTGCTTTCCTGGAGCCCTTTCTTGATGGCGGAAGAGAGGCGGTTCTGGGCATTGCGCATGACACGGCGTCGGTAACATTTGTAAGCCACCACCGACACTGTTATCACGAAGCCCACGGCACCGATGACAATACCGGAAATAGCGCCATTAGAAACTGCAACAAAATATTGAAATATCAGTGAACCAATTTTCATATTCATTGAATGAAATATTTTGATATATTTGAATCATCTTCCCTTTCCTGGGGCGGTGGGGTAGCCTAGTGGTTAAAGCGTTGGCTCGTCACGCCGAAGACCCGGGTTCGATTCCCCACATGGGTACAATATGTGAAGCCCATTTCTGGTGTCCCCCGCCGTGATATTGCTAGAATATTGCTAAAAGCGGCGTAAAACCATACTCACTCACTCACTCTTCCTTTTCCTAGTATCCAAGATAGCTATTAAATACTAAAAGCGAAATGAAAGAAGAAAAGCAAAATTAGTAATCAACTTTAAAATAGAGTTATGATAATAATGTCCAAATGTAGTGAAGCCCTCTTTCCATAAACACAATCAAGAGCTTGGGTGCTTTGTTTATGTGTCCATTATGAGATGGTTAACAGTTATATTTTGTTTTTACCGACATCAGAGCAGAACCAGGTTATTGCACAATTATCGGGCCATAGCCCTTCCTACTATAGTCTCGGAGATTACAGGCTGATAACCCAGATCAAAGTCAACCAAGAATATACATACTGTTTAATTTACCGTTTCCTGTTGTGTCAAGCAGTGCTAATTATATTTGTTACGTTGCCTGGCAACTTATCCTAGGACCTCTTTGAAGCTACGGCCTAGATGGACCGCGTTTTCAGAAACACTGTCAACCTTCAGAGGCGTAATCAGAGTTGTGATGAGATAGAAGGCAGTTTAGGAAAAGCCTTTACAGAACTTAATTTTCACTTGTGGTTGTCCAAATCAATGCTATCCAGGGCGGTGCTGAGGGGTCGGTTTTCAGTCTAGGCACGGATAAACACCATTTCAAAATTGATTGACCTCTTAAGTAAGAGTGAACATGCCTTTCAAGAACATGTTCTTCCGATCAAAACATCCTTTCAAGGAAACTTTAAATGCAAGGTAGTTGTTTCTTCTGCGTTGCAGAGTAAATTGTTACTGGAGGAATTCCCCGCAGTGAATACATCAAAGTATACAGAGAAACAACTTATGAAGATCTCCCTTGCAACGCATCAAAGTAGGCTGGAAACCATCTTCACGTGGAGCGGCAAGACAAAGGTTTAGACAAACATCTGGATAAACGTCAAGAGATCACCACTGGATCTTTGCTTCAAAGAGACGCAACTGTTTGAAAAACAATGTTGTGTATTTTGTCCCCGTATATGTGTGAATTTATCTTTTGACAGGGTGGACAAAGTCCACTCCAGCATTATCGAGGAGTTGTTGTTGGTGGTAACTTTTTACACGGAGAAGCCGAACTTGCTGGGCGCAAGCGATGTTTTTGTTGTATTTTTTGCATTAACATGATATAAGAACACACAGAGTGTTGGATAAGGATAGTGTTAATTAACGTCACTTTCTACACTTTGTGAGGTTTGTAGAGCGTTAATGTTCTTAAAGTCATATATAGAGGGTGGCCTATCTCGCTGGTGCCTGTAGTTGTACATTATCAGGGGTTGTTTTTAAACCTCCATTTAGTTATGTTACTGAAGTCTGGGTTTCTATAAGTACAAAAGCATTTAATTTAAACCTTTTATGAAGCACAAGTTTGTAAGATTAGACAGTGTATCGCGGTCAGAGTTCACATCTTTGTCGCTCAAAACTATTTGTGTATTTGTGAACACTGTTTGCCATCACCCATTTTCAAAGTCCCTTGTATTGTATGTTATTGTCCCCTAAACTGTTCATATCTCACAAGTGGAATCTGCCTGCATCAGAGTCGTTTACTTGTTGTATTCATATTATACTGGCGCCAGACACAGACTTCTCCGTGTACATTTCCGTGTCCAATTACCGGGTCTAATGTTCCACATGTTCAGCGTTCACCAAGCTATTGACAACATACTAGGTAAATCCAGAGTGACCACAGTTGGACTGGGGATATCACTGACCCACACACAGACCGGAAACCAGATCGGTCGATCAGCAAAATATTGTTTCTGTGCCCTTGTAAGGATAATTGCTTGCGATCTACCCGTCTGAGATATTGGTACATTGATTAGGGGCTAACACATTGTTGTCAAGATCTAATGAAGCATATTGAAAACAACATATGTAATATCTGCACTGTGGTTCCAGTTTTTTCTCCCCTTTTTATTGTTGTTGTGGGTATTGTGCTGTGGTATGTTTAGGGGGGGGGTGGGGGGTATGTGTATGTTGGGGGTGAACGGAGATCACTACAGACCTAATCCAGCTAGGGTCCATGCAGGTAGCCCTTTCATCAAACACAAAAACCTACGTTCACGTGTGCTGCTTTATTCACGTAGGCCTCTAGTGTTACAAGAAAGCTATTTGTGTTCGCGTGCATTTATTATTAATATAAGTAGTAACTCCCGTGCATTGATCAAGCAGCACAATTGAGAATTTACGATTCAATTAACAGCCCGTTTCTGTCGGATACCCCGGACAATAGTCGTGCTGACGAGGAACTCAATTATTCAGACCATTGTTTTATCAACCCAGGGTAGCCTTGAGTGCGCCTGAAACAACGGATGATGCAGTGGTGTGGTGACTTTAGCGTTAATTTCTGCTGAACTTCCTGGCTTGTTCAGTTGGGATGTGTTACTGTGGTAATTGTGTCGAAGACGTGTATAGTAGAATAGGATTAGAATTAGAATTTCGACACCTGTCACCTTAGAATCAGTGTCATTCCCGTGTGATATTTGCATGATATCTGTTCATGTAAGGGAAAGGAGGACGACACATGGATAATGATAAACATTTATGATAGACAGGGGGTGTCTGACGAGGGGTAGGATAAGGGACGCGGATTGTATAATGTATTGTGTAAATCGAATTGTGTAAGCCCTTTGTCCTTGTTTACGGATGTTCAGCTGTTATCCCCGGATTGTGATGTCAGCTGTTTGTTAGTGTCCACAGATTGTGATGTAAGCTGTTTGTTAGTGTCCACAGATTGTGATGTAAGCTGTTTGTTAGTGTCCACAGATTGTGATGTAAGGTGTTTGTCGTTGCTCCTGGATTGTGATGTAAGGTGTTTGTCCTTGTTCCCGGATTGTGATGTAAGGTGTTTGTCTTTGTTCCCGGATTGTGATGTAAGGTGTTTGTTAGTGTCTCCATTTTGTGTTGTAAGCTGTTTGTCGTTGTTTCTGGATTGTGTTGTAAGCTGTTTATCGTCTCTCCCCCATCCCTTGCACGACGCGCCCGGTGTATTCCAGCACATCTCTGCACGTAATCCAGGACAGCCAATCAAAATCACACCTGTTTCTTTGTAGAAAATATAGATGGAACCTGACATGCTATCTGTCAGTACGTTTGTACATCGAGTTCTTCTAGAAGGCATTTAGTGACACTTAATCATTGTCGAGTAATGTATCATTGTGTCTACGTATTGAATTCCGTCTACGCTGAGAGCATCAGCAGATATTAAGCTTGGGAGAAAAGCCTTTGAGAGATGAATTAACAGCAGGCATTGATGGAATTGTTCTCCAAGACAATTTCTGATTAGAAAGGACCAGACAGTATGAGACAATTAAGGGTCGACCGGTACGCCCTCCGTGCCATCCAATAAGCGTGTTTTATAGGTAATCAAGGTGGTTATGGTGAGGAGATGGGGATACCAGAGAACAGAAGGGGTTCAACAGTATCGTACTACATAGGCATGCATGTGTGTTTGTAAGAGAAAGGTCCAGGATCGAACTGTGTTTATTGGTAATGAATTTGAATCCCATCAACAATGGTGCTACCCTGTACTTTAGAAATCAGATACAAGCTCTTCTATTTGAATCAGCGCCTCACCTAATAACTCTGTGCCTTACTTAGAACCTATTGTCCTAGCTACCTGCCTTGACCTTGACCTACTTGTCTGAAATGTGCACACCCTGTGATATCCGGTACTGAGATTTTGATTTGAAAAATCGGATAATTTCCATTTCTTTTATAGACTGTCTCGTAAATCGACCAACAGCAGGGAGTTGAAGGAAGGTTGGTCCGATAGTTACGTGACCAAGCTGTTGCGTGCAGGGCAGAATGTTCATTTACATCACCCCCTGGGCACTAACAAACTCCCGAGGGAGGCCCGTGCACAATTTGCCCTGTACAATACAATTATAACACTCCTTGACAAAGGGTTGCCATGGAAATCACACGAATACACGTATTATCTCATTGGGCCTGAAGGTTCGCAGGGATAAAGTGCATGCGTTGCCTAGTGTACTATGTCATTATATTCCAGTGTACTTTTGGTTGTTTAAAGTGTTTTTAACTAGATAGGTGAAATAATGTGTCAGCAACTGAAGTGTTGTTTGCAATGGGTTACAGTACAACTGATTTATACAATTGTGGGATATATATTGTTACATTGTTCCACATTTTTATTATCTGTATGTCCACGGTCAGGTAAGGAGGTGCGACAAAGGTTCATACGGCTTGAGAAAGAGGCGAAACAAGTTCATGTGGTTTGGTACAGAGGTTAGACACAGGTCCATACGGCTTGGGAAAGAGGCGAAACAAGTTCATGTGGTTTGGTACAGAGATGAGACACAGGTTCATACAGCTTGGAAAAAGAGGCGAAACTAAGGTTTACACAGATTGGCTGCGTCATCCTGAAAGATGAAAGAATGTCGTGTTTAGTCAAAGCCATTCTTTCAAGTCGCGATGGTCAAACCGGGATGACAAGAGTTTAACCTTCGTTGACACTCTGACTACAGGTCTGGACAATCAGCGTCGATGAGTCTTGCCACGATTAAAGACATTTCAGAACAATATTAGGCTTATTTTGTCGCACGGCGACAGGATGTGTTTCAGGGACCGAGTGGACACACGGCATTGCCAGTTTGGCTAATATGCCCACATCTGATGAAAACCGTTATGTTGACTTAAACAAGAGACAGCGTGATTGTAATGTAATGGGGCTTCGTTTCTGAAGACGCGGTTTTTGGTCTGATTGCGGGATTATTTGCATTGCCCAGGAAATCAATAGGCGAGTCTGCTTTGGGCCAACTTTAAGCAAGACTGGTTTGGGGCTAATTTTACAGCCCAGCATGCCAGCAAATATAGCTTTCACATTCACTGCAGCTCCTTGCACTGATAGACAAACTGCAAAAAGTGCAATTGGATGGTAAATATTTCAACGGATTCGATGCCACCTTTCATATTGCGGAGTATGAGTTGGACATATAGGATAGCATGGAGGAAATTAGTTGCGATGGGCCCCTGATTGTTTGAGGGATGGTGGTCATGGCTGGGGACTGACGTTGATGGATGGTGGTCTTGTCAAACGACCTGCTACATGTCGGATAGTGATGACTGATTACATTGATAATGTTCCTGATGCTGGTGCTATTGCACAAGGAACTGTAGGCTGTTCAGTAAACGTTATTCAACCTTTGTGATGGTCGTGATGCTGTGGTGTTTGTGAGTGAGAGAGTGAGTGAGTAAGTGAGTGAGTGAGTGAGTAAGTGAGTGAGTGAGTGAGTGAGTGAGTGAGTGAGTGAGTGAGTGAGTGAGTGAGCGAGTGAGTTACACTGCTGCTTTATCATATAATTAAAAGTGACTGTCAGTTTACTTGAATTGAATTCCATTTTATTCCGAACACGAATTTCGTTTCTGTGGAAAACATGGAGATACAAATTGCTTCTGCGATGATTTAAATGTCTGCGGGAGTTGTTTCAATTGAATCAGAGTGTTCTGTATCGTATCACAAAAGATTAACAACGCAACAACGTGCAATCTCTTGACATTTACGCTGAATTCAGCATTGTCGCGTTCAAAGCCAGCCTGACCATTTTAGACGCAAGGCAACATATTGATTTCAGCATCGCAGCAAATTCCTTCAAACGACACTCGGTATCTTAAAACGTTTTAAATCAATAAATAGGAAACGGGCAAATAATAATCCCGTTGGTAGAACGTCAACATACGACGTCTTCGGGTTTTAGTACTTTCGCAGTACCATATGGACAGTGGTCGGCTAAGGCCTTTCACCGTGGGCGTACTGCGTCTTGTTAATATATCCCAACAGACGCCATGAGCCAGGTCGTGAAGGGTGTAGGAAGCTGTTACGACATCCCTTTAGTAGTTATAATCTGCTCATGGCGAGGTTGGATGAAATCGGAGTACCATTGCTGAATAACGTGACATCATTCAAAAACAAATGTTCATATAGCAATCATACTTTCTTTATAAAATTCAATACTTTTTTCATCTTATCTATAAATTAATTGAATATTTATGAACAAATATTATTGTGCCG
This sequence comes from Haliotis rubra, assembly GCF_003918875.1. Taxonomy (NCBI): domain Eukaryota; kingdom Metazoa; phylum Mollusca; class Gastropoda; order Lepetellida; family Haliotidae; genus Haliotis; species Haliotis rubra. Next base: position 346,292 of record NW_025767491.1, on the reverse strand, counting down.
AAAAAAGACAATTTACCCAAAATTTAATCATAAAAAGAACATACCGTTTTCAGTATGAAAATATGAATAAACTATCTGAGACCGTTTTCCTTAACAACCAAATGAGAGCACACTGTCGGACAAGAGAGTGTATACAAGTATGTTTCACGGCGGCTATGGGTGAAACAAACAAAGAATGGTCATTCCATAGAGATCTACGAGATACAGGAATCACAGGCGATATCATATCATCATATCAAGAAGTTCCAGACAAAAATCGGCAGCTTCCAGCCTCGTAATTGTTGTATTTTTGATTTGTCAAATCCAATTTTCAAGTGTACATTTCTTTTGCCAGGCAATCTATAAAAAAATGGACAGTTGCAGGAACCTGTTTTAATGAGATCTTCTTTCAGGTTGTATTTCAATAACACACAAGGAAAGGGTGGTTGGATGTGTGTTACAGATGATAGGTGATCCGAACAAATAGTCGAGGATTTTCCTAATCAGTATCGGTGAAACAGAACCCACCGAATACGACATGGGGACAATAATACAAAGACTATCATTGATGTACATTAAACTTGAATAACAGTAAATCATATTATTTTACAGCGGACTTAACTCGATATTGACGAACGTTTGTAATTTCTTTAATCTTTAATTCGTATTCGACATAATGACAAATAACCTTGCCATTTAAACAGATATTAAGGATTGAATAATTCATTCATGTGAAAAAAAGATGTTCTCATAAAGGGTTTATAAAAAGTACCAATTTACGAAAGAACGAATTCAAATTCTATACGTTATGCTGAAAAATGAACCACAATTTCTGTTTTGTTTAATGCGGGACAGCGGTACTCCCCAAACATACCTACGTATGTTAATCATCACAGAAGAAATAATATGTTGTCCGACACGTAAGGGTGATATTAACTAGATATGTATTATTTAACACGACTGAATGTTTGTCAAAAATCTCCTAGATACAAATTCACGCTCAATCTGAAAATCAAAACATCCACTAGTGGCAAGCCATAATCGGAAAGGACATTCCGACACAACGGAGGTACGATATAGAAGACTTACTATGCTGAAGAGGATGTCCGGCTTGTTGAACGGGCATTGTGTTAATATGGAACAAAATTCACAAAAATCTCGGCAATATTGGGATGTCACACAGCAAAAATGGTTTCAGCCTGTTGAAATATTCACGCCATATTCCTTCCTTAACTTCCAAGATGGCGTCGTTTGGCCGTGCGCGGCAACAGTCGGGAACTACTGACTAATTATGGAATCGGTCCCAATATCGATTCGAAATGCTTCTCCCGTCTTCGAAAGTCGTGACGTCAACAGGACCCTGGCTGTTGATTGGCTGTTCGTATCGTCTGCGTAAGCAAGGAACTTAGGTTGTTGATGTGACGCGAAGAATAAATTATTGATTTTTCACAAGTTCCCGATTCTAGACCGCTATAATGTTATTGACGAAACGCAGGGAAATTTATCAATGGCTCACTGTTTCCAAATATGGGAGGATTTCCGGTTTGCCATGGACACAGACAATAGGAGAGGGAGGGGTCCCAGTCGGCAATGCTTGAGTTCCGTACGGTTATTTCTAGCCTGGTGTGAAACACAGGGTTTTGAGTGATGATAAATAACCGACTAAATGACAAAAGAATGAGATTACAGCTTGTGTAATACTAGTCGTTTCTAAATCAGCCAGTAATGATTGAGGATTATTTATGTGTAATCTCTCGCTGACTGCTAACCTTGAAACTGCTGACGTTAATGAATTTCCAGCCATGAACGTTATTTTTTGTTTAAGACAAATTATGCATGTTACGTGTATATATTTCAACTCGTTTTTTCGAATGTGATGGCATACAATTATTTTACACTGATAAACTTTTATATCGGACTCGCTTCAGCGCTTCGACATTCACACCCCGTCATCTTGGTTCAGATAAATGTAACCTCATAATCTACATATGGCCGTTCAGATACTCTAACCCTCAGCATCGGTTCAGATATCCTGAAACTCACCTGTTAGAGCACTTCTTCGTGGTTCACATAGTCTAAACATCAACATCATGTATGTCCGTTCATACCCGCACCATCGGTTCACATATCATTAACCTCACTACCTACCATTAACCTCACTCACTATAGCTTCGGCTATTTATCCCAAGTGACCATTTCCTTGGTTCAGGTTTTCTTACCCAGACTAAGTCTTCACGGTTCAGATACCAAAAACCCCATCCTGCTTCACCATCTGATAAAGAGGTTGAGGTACCCTTAACCTCACCACCTGTTATCACAGTTCAAATATTCTCACACTCACCAGTTGCTATAGTGATTTGGATATTCATATACCCCAACTAACTGTCATATATGTTCAGATATTCTTAACCTCGACCCATCTGATATCGTGTTCAACATAATCCACGTGCTATAGAGCTTCAGACATTCATACACCCCAACTAATTGTCATATATGTTCAGATATTCTTAACCTCGACCCATCTGATATCGTGTTTAACATAATCCACGTGCTATAGAGCTTCAGACATTCATACACCCCATCTAACTGTCATATATGTTCAGATATTCTTAACCTCGACCCTTCTGATATCGTGTTTAACATAATCCACGTGCTATAGAGCTTCAGACATTCATATACCCCAACTAATTGTCATATATGTTCAGATATTCTTAACCTCACCTTTTGATATCGTGTTTAACATAATCCACGTGCTATAGAGCTTCAGACATTCATATACCCCAACTAACTGTCATATATGTTCAGATATTCTTAACCTCGACCCATCTGATATCGTGTTCAACATAATCCACGTGCTATAGAGCCCCAGACATTCATACACCCCAACTAACTGTCATATATGTTCAGATATTCTTAACCTCGACCCATCTGATATCGTGTTCAACATAATCCACGTGCTATAGAGCTTCAGACATTCATACACCCCGACTAACTGTCATATATGTTCAGATATTCTTAACCTCACCATCTGATCTCGTGCTTAACATAATCCACGTGCTATAGAGCTTCAGACATTCATATACCCCAACTAACTGTCATATATGTTCAGATATTCTTAACCTCACCCATCTGATATCGTGTTTAACATAATCCACGTGCTATAGAGCTTCAGACATTCATATACCCCAACTAACTGTCATATATGTTCAGATATTCTTAACCTCACCATCTGATATCGTGTTTAACATAATCCACATGCTATAGAGCTTCAGACATTCATATACCCCAACTAATTGTCATATATGTTCAGATATTCTTAACCTCACCCATCTGATATCGTGTTTAACATAATCCACGTGCTATAGAGCTTCAGACATTCATACACCCCATCTAACTGTCATATATGTTCAGATATTCTTAACCTCACCCATCTGATATCGTGTTTAACATAAACCACGTGCTATAGAGCTTCAGACATTCATACACCCCATCTAACTTTCATATATGTTTAGATATTTTCCTGGACAACCCATATGCTATAGCGATTGAGAGATTCATATTCCCCAAGTCACTGCCGTCGTGTTTCATAAATTCTTAATCTTACCATCTGTTATGACGGTTCAGTCTTAACCTCACAACTTGTCACGGTTCATATAGATTTATTTTGTTTCAGATAGCTAAATATCTTCTCCGTCTGCTATTATGCTTCATGATTGAGAAGTCGATAGCATCACTGATGACATAGCTGTTTAGATTGTATAATGTCTCATTACTATTTATAGTGAGTATGATTTTACGCCCTTTTAGCAATATTCCAGCAACATCACGGCGGGGAACACCAGAAATGGGCTTCACACACTGTACCCATGTGGGGAATCGAACCCGGGTCTTCGGCGTGACGAGCGAACGCTTTAAGCACTAGGCCGCTTTTAGCGGTATTTCAGCAATATCACGGCGGGGAAGACCAGAAATGGGCTTCACACACTGTACCCATGTGGGGAATCGAACCCGGGTCCTCGGCGTGACGAGCGAACGCTTAAACTACTAGGCTACCCCACCGCCCACTATGTAGATAGTCCGTACCAGTAGGAATATTTTCGCGTCTAATGATAAATTTAAATGCATTTTCGATTTTAGATTACATACTATAACCTCTGTATTTTCGTTAAATGATATTTTTGCCTTGTGTAGGCAATAATTTATCTTAAAAGAATGTGTATAAGGGACGACTTTGGAATTAATTCGTTTTCACAGCAATTAGTCATTAGGTTGGACACATTTGGGTGCCTGCATACAAAGGGCTAGACTTGCACAAGTCTCTAAGTTAATAATCTATAGTTTAATTGATATATATATGGATATTCCTCTAAGAATACTGTACTGTACTGTCCGTTTATCTGGACCTGCCTCTTTGAAGGGTAGAGTTACAGTACATCCATGGGCTTAGCATTCAGTACAGCATTGGAGCAAGGCTAACAAAGGGTCAAACACATAACACATACAGAGCATATGGGGCCAGGTGCTCGGTGGGTCACCCACTGTGGCAGTGTAGTGTTAATGGAGACTGCTAATTTCCATTTCAGTTTACGTGTTTACCCCCTGTGAGTCTGCATAATGTCACCGTCAGGGCGTGTTAAATTAGCGTCTAGATGTTGATAATGTGGGTCCTCCATTAAGACAGATGGCATCTTCCTCACCTTATTCCACCGACCTCAACTACCTTGAAAACAATAATGATATTTATTTGCAAATATCAAAACTCATATTATATATTTGAAAATATCAGTACTGATATTATCTGTACCCATAAGAAATAAATAAGCACCAATCATTTCTCGATCTGATAATGAGTGAGTGAGTATGGTTTTAAGCCGCTTTTAGCAATATTCCAGCAATATCATGGCGGGTGACACTAGAAATGGGCTTCCTACACTGTACCCATGAGGGGAATCGAACTCGGGTCTTCAGTGTGACCCGAACGCTTTAACCTTTAGGCTACCCCACCGCCCCTTCGATATGATAAGTTGTTGGGCACGCTTTGAAAACCAAAATCAGCATATTAAAATTGTAACTACAGGATGTTTTACTCTGATTAAAACAAAATACAAAAACTTTGAAATTTGATGACAATTTACTTGCAATGTGAGAGGAATACACAAAAACCTGAATATCAACAATAAAAGGAAAGTACGTTCACCGTGGCTACACCATCAGTCTGACTGCCACACAGTTCTCAAATAATGTATATTGTGATTATGAGACACAACTGGCGACCTCTGCCAGTCTCCTCCAAATCAAGCATCGAATGTTCAGTGACGGAATCTTCTGTGATTCTTCATGGAGTGCCTTAGTCAATTCCTGCCGATTTTGAACAGGAGGATCTCAAGTTCGAACCTTAAGTCCACGATAGTCAAACAGCTTGTCTATGGGGGGATGTTCAAGGGTGGATCTTCACATCGGGGCTCTTTGTGGAAGGATTAATATTTCGATGTTCTGCAAATGGGCGATGACGGCTCGAGTGCGGCGAGGTCTAAAAACAAAAAAGTACTTTAGCGTTGTCATCCATCATCCTTCCCTTCCCTTCCCTTCCCTTCCCTTCCCTTCCCTTCCCTTCCCTTCCCTTCCCTTCCTTCCCTTCCCTTCAATCCCTTCAGAGTAAAAACAAAAGGATGGTACATCAAGATGATGGCACAACGGCCATGTCTTCTAGGAATCGACCTTCACCAAGGTCGGAATAACACCATGTGACCACACAATTGAAGTTATTGCAAAGGGATGCAAATCTGCAGAGCGAGTTACGGCCCCCTAGATCCCTGGGCTAAGCAGACGCTAAGATTACAGTTCAGCTTACAGTGTAACTTTACATTTCAAACATAAAAATATCCTCTTAAATTGACTGTACTTGTTGTTACTCTGCCTGGTGCTGGACAGTAAGGTTGTAAAACAAGGACAGGTCGCCTCGGACGCAGTAGATTATTTGGTCTTCGACTGTACCCAGACGTGTACATACGTTCGCACAAGCACATGCGCGTACACACACGCGCATACGCACAGAAGAACAATTTGCACACATCCATGCATACTCACACACAGCGACACCCACACATACCAACGTTTTTCACTTCACCTTCCCTTCCCTCCCCTTCCCTTCCTTTTCCCCCTCCCTTCCCTTCCCTCCCTTCCCTCCCTTCCCTTCCCTCCCTTCCCTTCCCTTCCCTTCCCCTTCCCTTCCCTTCCCCTTCCCTCCCCCCCCCTCCCTCCCTCCCTTCCCTTCCTTCCCTTCCCTTCACCTTCTTCCCTTCCCTTCCCTTCCCTTCCCTTCCCCTTCCTTCCCCTCCCTTCCCCTCCCTTCCCCTTCCCTTCCCTTCCCTTCCCTTCCCTTTCCTTCCCTTCCCTTCCCTTCCTTCCTTCCTTCCCTTCCCTTCCTTCCCTTCACCTTCCCTTCCCTTCCCCTTCTTCCTTCCCTTCCCTTCCCTTCCCTTCCCTTCCCTTCCCTTCCCTTCCCTTCACCTTCCTTCCCTTCCCTTCCCTTCCCTTCCTTTCCCTTCTTCCTCCCTTCCCTTCCACCTTCCCTTCCCTTCCCTCCCTCCCTCCTTCCCTCCCCCTTCCCTTCCCTTTCTTCCTTCCCTTCCCTTCCCTTCCCTTCCTCCCTTCCCCTTCCTTCCCTTCCCCTTCCCCTTCCCTTCCCTTCCCCTTCCCTTCCCTTCCCTTCCCCTTCCCTTCCCTTCCCCCTTCCTTCCTTCCCTTCCCTTCCCTCTTCCCTCCTTCCCTCCCCCTCCAGCTATATGGTGGAATAATCTGTAAATAATCGAGACCAAACAATCCAGTGATCAACAGCATGATCATCGATCTACGCAATTGGGATACGATGACATGTGTCAACCAAGTAAGCGAGCCTGACCACCCGTGTCCGTTAGTCACCTCTAGACGGTCAAAAGAAACTGCACTGATTTTCATTTATAATAATAATAGGCCATTTATATAGCGCCTTTCCACGTCACAGGGATATGCTCAAAGCGCTTTCATGTAATTGAAAGTTGAAAGAACTGTTTTTATATGTCAACTTAACCATCACTCATGCTTGCAACAGTTTGTAAATAATAATCAGTGTGTGGTAATATTTTTAAATATATATGGTTCAATGAAGACAAACAGAACACCAAATTTAGTTTGCAGATAATTAAGCTGTTGATCAACAACAAAAACAGCAAATACTAACAAATTACTTCTCTGGGCCAGGGACAACTACGTTTCGGTCACAGTGACCCGATGTTGACCAGGATTTCAATTCGAGGCCAGACACTGACCTTTACTGCCAACTATATTTACTCAAATTCAAATTGCATTTAATTGTATTTCCTCTCATCAATCTCCCTAGTTTTGACATTCGGGGCTGTTGAGTAGTTGACTGTATGTGATGTTGTGAACGTACAGTAGACGAGTGTAAGGACGGCGGAAGCTGGAGTTGTTTAGACCAAGAATATCCGGGCAGACAATTACTGGACATTAAAAGACTCTTCGGAAACAAAGACACATATGGTGTGTATCAATAATGAGGTCATCAGTGGCATTCGTTTATAGACATGGATCAACAAATATAACATTTACTTTTTCTAACCAACCTGAATTGTTTTTTGTATCTTTTGCATTTCCAGAGCGCTGCATCCACCATACACACACGCTTAGTGGGTATTGATAGAGCTAGTTGGTTTTAAAGCAATCGCACTTTGGTGGATGAAGGACATGTTACTCTGATCAGAATAACACATACACATAGGATAAGTCACGTTAACGAGATGAAACCATACGTGTAGGATAAGTTAAGTTAACGAGATTATACGTACGTATGGCAAGACGTTTTCAGATTTATCACGAAATTACAGATTTCTTCAATTATTCTAAATTCATCTTGAACGAAAATAAAGATTTCTTGAATTGAATTAAAGATATCTTGAATGAAATGAATAATACATTACAAACAGAATACAAATAACAGAATAGGAAATATTCCGATCCCCAAAAGGACGGAAAATGATTTAAAGATACATACACACAAACATTTGTATAGTGCCGATATCCAGTACAACTCCTCAAAGGCGCTTTGTTTTCCCTCGATCATTGGATGTCCATAACAACGGCACATCGTTTTTAAACTCAACTCCCTGGGGATCATACAACTCTTGCTGCCTACTTGGCGCACCGAATTAATGTGGCTTTCCCATCCTTACGAGGTACCCATTCACAGCTGGGTGGACTGGGACACATAGTCACAGTACTTTGTCCAAGTTTACTGCACGTTGCTGTACCCGCAACTAGGTGTTTGCACGTATTCATGTGGCCACCATCTGGTCATCTACCAACGGATTCGTGGGCTTTTTAAGTGCACAGGGTTGTGTACTGTACACTAGGGGTTGTGACAACACTGAAAGAGTCTGCACACAAAGTTGACTCCAAGGTTTTTTACACCCGGTCACAGGTGGGCTCGATCCCGGCACCTCCAAGCTCGCTGAATTACTAGCCTGGCGCCTTAGACAGCTCGCCCACCGCGCCCACCGCGCCCCCGATATGTTGAAATCCCTCCGGCTAAATCATGTTAATTCGTATAACACTTGCATGCTTTATCCATCCATCCATCCATCCACACACACACCTACACACACGCGCGCGCGCACGCACACACGCACTCACACAAATACATACATGTTATTGTCAACACTACATGTTTATAATGAGCAGGACATCTCGTCCAGTGTAATCATGCTGAATCAGGTGAAGTGCAGACAGAGGTCGAGCAGTTCCACATCGATCAGAGAGACAGCGGAATTACTGAATTTCCCCGCAGTGCCTTCATGTGGGTAATTATACAAAGGGATCCGCTCGCGACAGGACAAGAAGTGGTTGGAAATGTCATCGCCACTACAAGACGCCGGTCAGGTGTCGGAACAATACCAGTAGGTCACCTAATTGATGACAGACTCAAACGTAAACAGATTCATTTTCTATCTGACCACATCGGTCACTTTCGTCGCTCGACTCTCAGAAAGACACGAGTGGTTTGGGGCTGGACAGCATTTCAAAGATGTCAGCGAGTTTAGACCAGACTGAAACAGATGCAAATGCCAGATACCATGGCCATGTTCCATCCATGTGATAAGAGAACTCTACGTGAAAAGATCTAGACGAAATGAAATCAGGTCTCAATGAAATAAATCCCCATAATAACCTGTTCTCACATTGTACTGGAGGAGAAGACCATCGCGGGTACTGAAGGCCTGTTCTCACATTGCACTGCAAGAGAAGACCATCGCGGGTACTGAAGACCTGTTCTCACATTGTACTACAAGAGAAGACCATCGCGGGTACTGACGGCCTGTTCTCACATTGTACTACAAGAGAAGACCATCGCGGGTACTGAAGGCCTGTTCTCACATTGCACGACAAGAGAAGACCATCGCAGGTACTGAAGGCCTGTTCTCACATTGCACGACAAGAGAAGACCATCGCAGGTACTGAAGGCCTGTTCTCACATTGCACGACAAGAGAAGACCATCGCAGGTACTGAAGGCCTGTTCTCACATTATCGGTGACCATCTTCTGACACTGACCCATATGAAGAGAGATAGACGATGTATTGAGGATATGTTTTGATATAGAACTGTATGAGAAGAGAAGGAAGGGGTACTAAAGACCTTCTCTGACACTGAACTGCATGGGAAGAGACACATCGGGTACGATGCATGTTCTGACATTGAACTGCATGAGAAGAGAGGGACCTGGGGACGAGATCGACACGGCGGACATGTTCTGATACGAAACTGCAAGAGAACGGACGGACGTGGTAATAGGAACTAGAATGGTTGTTTACTCGTGATTCAGAAAATGCATCACTGGAAATGCTGGAATATTGCTGAGTGCGGCGTCAAACAACAGCTTAAGCATCAGGTTACACATTGAACCAATTCGATCAGCATAAGTTGGCCCTAGTGACAAGCATTATGAACTGAGGGTCTACGCTTATCCGACATCTCCACTGGTCAAACAAGCTAAATAACATGTTTTGTTGTTGATCACTGTCAGTATCATTCCAGACTCGATTATTTACAGACCGCCGCCATGTATCTGGAATATTGCTGAGTGGGGTGTAAAACTAAATTCACTCTCTCTCTCCCTTCCTACAGAGGTATCTGGGAAGTTACAACATCCAAGGCAAAACTGAAGACTCACCTCTTTACAGATGCGTACATAATATATCCATAGGATCAGTTATTCTCTAGCCTGTCCTTTATACCTAACCGTCAGTATCATTGCATTTAGACCTAAACTATTGTTCATGTATCCAGCGGGATGCTGACTCAACGAGCGCTTTTGAGTTGTTTCAACTGGATTCTAGCTCTGTACACGTGTAGTTACATATGTATTTATCTCTTGGAGTTTATTGACAACCACTTTTGATATAATGCTCGCATATAATCCATGAGATCAAGGCAAACAAATTAACATAGGACTTACACACTAAATCCATTCTGATGATATATGGTTGGCTGGTTTAACGATGCACTCAGCAATATCCCAGCCATATGGCGGCAGTTTGCAAATAAGGAGCGTAGGAGGGTCAGTCAGCAAGGTCAATGACTGCTTACATAAAATGATGGTTGGTTGGTTGGTTGGTTGGTTTAACACCCGCACTCAGCAGTATTCCAGCTATATGGCGGCTCTGTAAATAATCAAGTCTGGACCAGGCAATTCAGTGATAAAAAGCATGAGCATCGACCTAAACAATAGAGATACGATGAAATGTGTCAACCAAGTCAGCGAGTCTGACTACCCAATCACCTTAGTCTGACAACCCAAAGACCAATTCACGTTCACAGGTCAGCCTCTTACGACAAGCACGAGTTGCAGAACACCAATTCATCTTCACAGGTCAGTTACACGGTGTACTTTCAACAGTCTTCTGGTATTACTACATTGTAGAAGGAGCTGATTTGGGGTGTTCCATAATCTGGTGCAACCCTCCGACTGGCCATCTGGTCCAACACATCCACAATAAACACAAGCACATGTCATTTACATCAAAATGTTTATTACATACGGATCTGTCTGTTTATCATGATCATGTTTGTTACATCAGACTGATGACCTGCACACACAGTTGATACTCTCCTAACAGAACCAAAACACCTAGTGTATAGAAACATGGTTTATATTACATATTTGTCCGTGGTCATGCTTGTTAGTTTTGCCTAAGTATTACAAATGACACGGAAATATTGTCAGTTTACACCATCAAAACACTTTGTAATACAATCTTTATGGGAAATATACATGATATGAACATGATAAATACTGATAGACAATCCTCAGCCTTTTTCAATAGAAAAGGGCATGACTACAAAAATAGTATGTACATGTACATCTACTGTTAAATGCTCAGGCTTGAGAGGGACAGTTGAGATTGGTTGGTTTGACAGTTTGGTCATTGTGTAAAGCAAACGTCTAGTGAAACAAAACAATTAAGATCATAGAATTTTGATGCTATGTATGTGTGTCATAACTTCGTTTTGGACACAGACAAAAAAGCCCGATTTTTTCCTGTACATGCAAGCAATAGCACATATTCATACTTACACTACTAGACCCATATATTTGCTTTCTTCATAACATACTACCCAACATAAGTTAAGGACTAAAAAATTAAGTCTAAGTGTGATCCTTATCAAATATTGAGTAGTACAACTCACGTAAGCATTTGTACTTGATTTCAAACTCATTGATCTGTGACAAAAATCACCAGACAAAATTTAGTTCTGGCTCAAAGCATACCCTTGCTCACTTGAAAACAAAAGTGTAAAAAAAGGCTAAACTGGCCATATGAATCGAATATAATCATATAACAGTTTCAACCAAATTAGAGAAAATTAGAAATTAGAGTGAGAAAAACATATATTGATTAAGTAGTTAAAGTAATGAACACAATGAAACAACAGCAATGGACATAACTGAATACAGAGATGCATGGACAACATTGTTGTAGGTCAACAAACATGAAGTAAATAAACACGAGATTCCATAATACTTCAAAACTCTAATACATGAAGTTTAGTCAATGCATCTATCTTAAAGTGTTCAACCTACACAGTTAAACACTTTGATATTATTATTTTCGTAAATTATGACTTTCAGTGTTTCACTTGACTGTAGCTGAACAATCAATGGTTTTGAAGACATTTTATTCAACTAAATAATACGGATTACTTCATAAGATCTACGGTTAAACACAAGATAGGCATGCTTATATTCACTTTAAACAGTTATTTACAAGTAAACTTATAGAATGTAATAAATATACCAAAATTCAATAAAACTTAAAGACTAATCTTAAAATACATGGGTTATTGCACTTTCAACACTTTCTAACTTACTGTTTTCATTATACTACTCTTAAACATGTTAGATCATACTCATATTTATAATAAGTTAAAATTTTACATATTAAATATATTTAATTCACTAAAATATTTCAACCTGAAAATTATTAATCTGTCGGCCATTTGCCTTCTGTTATGTCCCTAAAGAAGACTAGGACTGACAGTTCTGGTTTGATTTAAGTCATAAAACTTCATATTGTTTATGCTTCATATCATCAAGCTGCTTATGAATACCTTAGTTCTAGACATAATGTTTTGAGTTCAAATAATGGCACTAATTACATTATACAGGCAACAGGCAACAGACTATGGTGTAGGTGTGAATGAGTAAGTAGGTTTTACACCGTTTTTAGCAATATTCCAGCAATATCACATTACGGCAGGGGACACCAGAAATGGGCTTCACATAATGTACCCAAGTGGGGAAATGAACCCAGGTCTTCGGCATGACGAGCCAACGCTTTAACCACTTGGCTACCCCACTGCCCCCAAATGGTGCAGGAGCTGTTTAAGGTGAAAGAACAGTATCTGGCTTGTTTGCTGAGGCAGCTGATTTATTCATCTATAGAGCCAAACATGTGATGGCAGTGGGCTATGTCGAAGAATAAGACTTGTTCAGAGAAAACCTGGCTTTGTGATGAACACAGATGGTTGACTCAGATGTACTTCTACAGTTATGCCACAACAAATTGATTATTAGTTCTTCAGAATTCCTCACAGTTTCTATAATGTTCTTATATTATGATAGGTTTAGGCCTGTTTACCTACCATGAAGGAAATTGTAAAATAACACTGTGCAAAGACTTACCAACAGAACATAAGATTGAAAATCTACATTGTAATCATTGACATTAGATGATAACATTTGGCAAATGAAATCTTTCACAATGTTACACACTTTATAATATTTAAATTCTCAAACAAATAGAAACTTTCAAGTAAAAATTTATTAACTGGAAACAGAATGTTCGGAACTCAAATAAATGCTTATGAAAATACACAAAATACCAATATTCTACAGCTTCTTGTCTTGTCAGCTGAACCTACAGTGTAGACATGCCCTGCTCAAGATGTTTTAACCTGCATTCTCCACAAACAGCACTGAGAGGTACAATAAATACAATCCTTGTCATTTGTTCTACAGCGACAACAAATGGTCAGTAATAACAGTACCTAATAAAGGTAAGAATTGTGTAAAGATATGTACTAAACCAAAGAATTCTACCGTAAAAAACTCATTTGTTACTGACTCAATACATACTGGATCAGACAAATTAAAACTCTTTGAAAACATTAGATTCAAACAAAAATAATTTCCTAAACATCATAAAACAGATTCTGATTCACCTGTGCCTGTTCAACACAAGCCATGTACTGGCAATACAAATACCTACTTTCAAGTTGTCTTCACTTATCATTAAGAAAAACAATCATTGATTACTCACATACATTCAGAATGGAAATGAAAGACACTTTCAAAAAATAAAAATAAAAGCATTTCGCAAAGGTAAAAGATATGTTTGTTCCATCGTCAAAAAAGATTGAAATATCTGTTGATTTGCAGTAGTTAACTCTGAAGCAGCTTTACTTTCTGGGTGTTTATCTAACACTTCTTACTGTACTAGTTTTAAGCAGTCACATGTCAAAAGGGCTGACTCCAGCCTGCATCCAATGACAGTTACAATTGTGTATATGTTAGTTAAGCTTACTTACTATCATGTCCTACCGATATCCATTATTAAGAATTGTACAGAGACCTTAGATTTTGTAATTAACAAAATGTCATGTGTCTTGACTAACATCTTTGACTTTTTGGATGAAACAATAACTAATTTGTTTGTGGCATTAATTATAACATAATTTGATCCTCTAAAAAGATGGATTTTGATTTTCAGAACAGTTTTAAACAAAATTAAATGTATCTTGTCTGACATATTTAACAATTTGGATGAAACAATAACTAATTTGTTTGTGGCATTAATTATAACATAATTTGATCCTCTTGAAAGATTGATTTTGATTTTCAGAATAGTTTTAGACAAAATTTAATGTCTCTTGTCTGAAATATTTAACAATTTGGATGAAACAATAACTAATTTGTTTGTGGCATTAATTATAACATAATTTGATCCTCTTGAAAGATTGATTTTGATTTTCAGAATAGTTTTAAACAAAATTTAATGTCTCTTGTCTGAAATATTTAACAATTTGGATGAAACAATAACTAATTTGTTTGTGGCATTAATTATAACATAAATTGATCCTCTTGAAAGATTGTTGTTAACTCTTAGAATTGTTGCTCAGTGTTATTTCTACGTCAAGTTATGCCCCCTCGGTTCATACAGATATCAATAAGAAAGTAAGAGTGAATACAGCATGTTCATATATCACACAACTGTGCAACAAACAAAATATACCTGCAGCATTCTCAATGAATGATAGAATGCATGAAAACAGCATTTCACCAGGATGTAACAGCATTGCTTCACTGAACACACGGGAAACCATTGTCATTAGGCTGGGATCTCAATAAAGTGGGATTATATTCACAATAACTTCTCTATTATAAACAGGAGAAAATATGAAAGTTGGTGCTCATGAACCAGCTGAAACAGATTGGAAATAAATATGTTTACAATACAAGGACAATTGCTAATACATATACTACCAATATGCATGCATATCTAATTCTATAGGCTACAGCTAAGCAAATAAGTACATGCAAACTTTCAGAAGAAAATATCTTTTTACACAATAAACTCAAGCAGAGAGGGACTCCATATATTGGGATAGTTTAGACAGAAACATTTACCTTGAAATCTATTCAAGGATATCAAGATGAACCAACAAAGATGTATTTGTGCCAATTTCATTACTATGTTATTTGTTAGAGATACTATGTACCACAAGAATTTACCCGAAATTAAACCAATATACCCTACTTTCAAGATTTTGTAATATTCAAGTCTGTAACTTCAAAACTTCAGTGATAGACCAGTGTCGTTAGTACATCGTAGTTTTATCAGTGTATTTGTGTCTAAATTCAAAATCTTAAACCACTTGACACAAACACTGCCATCATGACTAAACTTAATATACGTCAAACTTGAAAAAACATAAAATTATAACAAATTTCATAATGCACACAAAATACAAAAATCCTACCATAAACCAAACAAAAACTCTTAATGCCCACTTACTCCGATCTGATAATTTACAGAGCATTTATCAAAATGTTAAGCCATTCAAAAATGCCCTCGAAAGTTGGTTTCTGGTCCAAGGGAGGTAACTCCCCTTCTCTGACGCCAAAACAACACAGCATTGAACATTTGGTATGGAAGTCAAAGCACTAAAGAGAAGTGGATGGATATATATTTTTCCTTTCAAAGGGCACACAAATAACATTTTGGGTTAAAATGAACAAGTTTCATACATGATGAAATGAGACGTGTTTACATAAATGTACATCATTCAAAACACTGGTTTGGTTTTGTAAAATACAAAATAAAATCAAGTATATATTTTGGACAGATAAAAAGAAACAAAGTACAATGAAAATACTAACTAATAATCATAGCCGGTTCACAACCATGCCTGTCGGCAAATGTGACTTCGATTCTAACAAGTGATGTGTGGTCAGTCAGTGTACATTATGAAATGGCCATGCAGCGTAAAATACAGAGTATGTGTATGAGAAAATTAAATGCGAAAGAATAATGTATATCAACAAACATTCAATTGAACACTTAACACACAAAAAGTCATTTACTGGCAAACAAAATAAACATATTGCAGAAAAGTGTCTCTATTCACACAAATATTTTGATTGTTAGTATAGATATATTGTTGCTTTTCAGCATTGTTTTTACCTTGTACTGACGCACTAAAACTAGCTTTTATCACTCAATGGCTCGTATTACTTCCCTGACCACTGACTACAGAAATGGATTTCAAAATGGTATGCAAGCACTAAAGTATGTCTGGTCATGACGGCTGTCTTTAATTTCCATATTCCTTTTGAGATTGCTCTGCTAAACAATGAAATAAAAATTTATTTGAGAACAGGTTAAAGTCCAAAACACTTACAGAAAAAGTCTATTTCCCTTCCTAGTGTGACCCATTACTTCAGTTTAAATTTGTTCGGATGAGTTGCAATTCTCCGACTAATTCAGAGCAGAAAATAACCTTCTCAGTCGAAATCAAATTTTAAAGTATTTACCAACCCCAAACTTTACAATAGTTTGTCAATATTCATAGCGACCTATATTCAAAAGTAATTTTACTCAGTACTACCGCATTATTCATAATTGTCCTAAACAGCTGTGAAAATAAGGTTGACAAAACAAAGAACAAAGAGAAAATACTTCAAAACATATCTTAATTACTAAGGTCTTAAATGCTGCAACTAAAATCATGAAATTCTTATGTTTTTGATGCCAGCATCAAATATACCTAGCATCTTTAAGTTCAAATAAACCTAGCATCTTTAAGTTCAAATATACCCAGCATCTTTAAGTTCAAATAAACCTAGCATCTTTAAGTTCAAATATACCTAGCATCTTTAAGTTCAAAGAAACCTAGCATCTTTAAGTTCAAATAAACCCAGCATCTTTAAGTTCAAATATACCCAGCATCTTTAAGTTCAAATATACCCAGCATCTTTAAGTTCAAATAAACCTAGCATCTTTTAAGTTCAAAGAAACCCAGCATCTTTAAGTTCAAATATACCCAGCATCTTTAAGTTCAAATATACCCAGCATCTTTAAGTTCAAATATACCCAGCATCTTTAAGTTCAAATATACCCAGCATCTTTAAGTTCAAATAATACCCAGCATCTTTAACTTCAAGTAAACCTAGCATCTTTAAGTTCAAAATATCTTTAAGTTCAAGTAAACCTAGCATCTGTAACTTCAAATATACCCAGCATCTTTAAGTTCAAATATACCCAGCATCTTTAAGTTCAAATATACCCAGCATCTTTCTTTTACCCAGGACCTTTAAGTTCAAATAAACCCAGCATCTTTTAAGTTCAAATAAACCCAGCATCTTTAAGTTCAAATATACCCAGCATCTTTAAGTTCAAATATACCCAGCATCTTTAAGTTCAAATACACCCAGCATCTTTAAGTTCAAATATACCCAGCATCTTTAAGTTCAAATAAACCTAGCATCTTTAAGTTCAAATATACCCAGCATCTTTAACTTCAAGTAAACCTAGCATCTTTAAGTTCAAATATACCCAGTATCTTTAAGTTCAAGTAAACCTAGCATCTGTAACTTCAAATATACCCAGCATCTTTAAGTTCAAATATACCCAGCATCTTTAACTTCAAATATACCCAGCATCTTTAACTTCAAATATACCCAGCATCTTTAACTTCAAATATACCCAGCATCTTTAAGTTCAAGTAAACCTAGCATCTTTAACTTCAAATATACCCAGCATCTGTAACTTCAAATATACCCAGCATCTTTAAGTTCAAGTAAACCTAGCATCTTTAACTTCAAATATACCCAGCATCTTTAAGTTCAAGTAAACCTAGCATCTTTAAGTTCAAATATACCCAGCATCTTTAACTTCAAATATACCCAGCATCTTTAACTTCAAATATACCCAGCATCTTTAACTTCAAATATACCCAGCATCTTCAAAAATGAGAGAGCAAGTCAACCTGTTGATGTCTGAGGCAGAATTAAGGTCCCACTATCAATACCAACTTCAAAATATACAGTTAAATGTTTATATTATTATAAGAAGACACCTCATCTCATATATCATGTCAATGCTCCAAACAATTTAATAAAATCTGCAAAATCAATTATGAAAAAATGAACACTTGTGATAACAACAAGACTTGCCTAGATTCCATCACTGTCAGCTGCAAATGACCCGATCAGTCTTTCAGACAGCAGGATGAAGGTTAAAACTAAATCATTTGGCACATAAACCTCATAAGCAGAATTAAAATATGCATATTTGATAGGACATTTTCCTACACCAATCTACACAGCCTTAAGCAGCCTCAGAAAAACACATGTGAATAAATCGTTTGTCAAGATGGCTTCTCACATTCCAGTCCTCTTTCTGCGACTTGAGACAATTTGTTCATTCCTGTCCCTACATATAACATACATCCACTATACATGGCTCCATCTTTACATTCAAGTGGCATCTACTCTGACTAAATACAGAAATAGATTGTTATTCTGAGAGGCTCATTTTGGGTGTATTTGGTGCTGTCTCTTCAACCTCCTATTTCCATTGCCAGAGTTCACGATATCTGTAGACCTAATACTTCTCAAATATTCAAACAAAACCATGACCAGTTGGTGATAAAAGTAACATGATGCTTTGCTGAATCATCAACATAAAATCTAGCACTATGTGAAGACGGTTTGTTACCATGACAACAGATGCATGACAAATGTTCACGTTTAATACAGCGTATGATAATTCACACCTCCATATTGTACATCAAAGGACCTATACTTGATACTGACAAGCTATTGAGTAGGACTAACAGGGACATGGTTAGTCATCTACTTAGGATCAAGCCTTCCAGTCTAGACTGTCTCAGTTCACTATCAACACCATTTCCCTAGGATGTTGGTCTACAATCTTCTATAGGGATGCTAGAGGAAGCTGGTGCATTACTAGAGGATGTCAGTACACCACCAGCGGATGTCAGTACACCACCAGCGGATGTCAGTACACCACCAGAGGATGTCAGTACACCACCAGCGGATGTCAGTACACCACCAGAGGATGTCAAGACAGCGAGGATGTCAGTACACCACCAGAGGATTCATGTGCACCACTAACTAAACAACACCGGTTTCCTTAACAAGAGTTCCCATAATGGCTAACAGGGGTATGAGTCTGTCTTAGCATGTTCAGCATCTGACCTTGACCCAAGCTCCCATCCATCGAGTGTCCATGCATCATGTGCTGGCGGTCCTGCAGACCAGCAAGTCCAATGTTCTGACCAGGCATGTGCAGACCTTGACCAATGGTCTGTAGAGCAATCGCTGGCGCAATGATGGTTGCCGGGAAGAGCACACTAACGGAATCTTGATGGCGTTGTTCATCATCTGGGCCTGACTGCAGTTGGGCACATTGATGCTCTGTGACAGGCGAACAGCTTGTTCAGCTGTGATGATGGGTGCCTGGGCAAGGGCAGGACTGCTGCAGGCAGCAGCAAGCTCTGCATGGGATGGGGCTTCACCGTTGTTGCCGTTGTTGTGATTATGATTCTGGTTGTTGGATGACATGGAAGCTTGACTGAGGCTCATATCGGGGGAGTGAGAGAACTGCTGAGCACTAGAGACTTGAGGGTAAGACTGAGAAGGTTGTTGCTGTTGCTGTTGCTGTTGTTGTTGTTGTTGCTGTTGTTGTTGCTGTTGCTGTTGCTGTTGCTGTTGTTGTTGCAGTTGTTGTTGGCTGACATCACCATTGGAGGACTGGCTGGAGATACTGGAGTTGGAGCTAGTTTGTCCCTCACCACCTGATGATGACCGTTTCATTGTCTGACCCACCATCTCATTCATATTGAATGCACTGTTCATCAGCACATCACGGACTTCCTTCTCATGGCTTCTCATGTGGTGTTGGAGGCGATCCTTACGAGAATATTCTTTCTCACAAAGGTCACATTTGAAAGGCCTTTCACCAGTGTGCATACGATAATGCCGACGCAAATGCTCCGGACGGCTAAAAAACTTGCCGCACATGTCACATCCGCACATGACTGACTTGTCTGCCAAGTGCGTCATCACATGTCTCTTCAGGTGTTCCTTGCGAATGAATTTCATTCCACAGATATCACACTTATGAGGCCGTTCCCCTGTGTGGATAATCCTGTGTCGCTGAAGATGATTCTGGGACATGAATTCCTTCCCACAAATGTCACAAACAGCCGGATCTCCATGACTCTTCATGTGCCCCATTAAATGAGCTTTGGCAGAAAAGATTTTCTCACATACTTCACACTTGAAACGGAATCTGACCTTCAACAAGCTGAGCAGCACTTTTGCTCTCTCCGGTGTGTTTCTTCATGTGGGCCTGAAGATGGCCCCAGACGTCGTACGACTTCTTGCATTCTGTGCATTTAAACTGCTTCTCGGTCTTGATCTTCGTTGTGTTTATGTTTGTATTTAGCATGTGCGTTTTGATATGGTTCTGCAAGTTCATCATCACCTTAAATGTCTCCCCACAGAAATTACATTTGTAGGGACACTCCTTGTCTGGCGTGTACATCATGTAGAGGGCAGCACGGTCATTCACATGACTCTTCATGTGGTCCTGAAACAACTCTCGAGCAGAAAACGTTCTCGCACAAAGATTACAGTCAAAAGAAATGTCCATTGGATCAGTGCCTATGTTCATACAAGTACCTTCTTTCCTTCCATCCAGGTTGTGATTGTGCTGTTTCCCGTGCTCCTGCAACTGTTCTCGTGTTTTGAATGTTTTTGTACACACATTACACATGAAAATTGACAACTTTTGCAAAATGTTTTCACCGTTAGAAAGGTTAGCTTGGTTAATATTCATCTTTGGTTCATTCTGAGACTTCTGAACATTGTCCCTGAGCTCTAGGTTTTGCATTTCAGGGTTTTGATTGGGATTCTGATTCTGATTCTGAATATTGACATGATTCTGCAGGTTTACATGCCCTTTGTCCTTGTTGACATTCGTATGACTGCGAATATGAGCTTGCAGGTGACCCCACACTTTGAATTTCTTCTCACAGAGATTACAACCGAAAGTTGTCTCCCCTTCCTCGTTGAACACTTGGGTCATGTGACCAGTCGTAGCCGTACTTTCACCAGCGTGAGTTCGTAAGTGTATTTCGAGTTCAGTCCACACTGTGAACGACTTGGCACACAAGTTACAACGAAACACCTTTCCATCCGGAGTATGCAAGACACTGATCAGCGAGTTCTCACCAATGTGGTTTCTGATCTGAGTTTCCAGGTTAGGATTGACCTGATTTTCCGCTAAATGAGCAAGAGCACTATTGGGATTCCTCATCATGTTCATATAGGCGTAGTTGAGTGCAGGCACACCCATACACATCATGCAGTTGCTACCCAGCAGTTTCCTGGTGCAGCTGCTAAAAGCGAACTGGGACCCGAAGCCATTCTGACAGTTTCAGAGATGAGGCTGGTAGGACCAGATCACATCTTCGGCTAAAGTCAAACTGGTGAGTTCCTATTTCCTGAAAAGATAAAGCACAAAGTCAAAGTCAGTTGTAAGTTTTAACAAGTCTGGGCTAGTACAAGCAGCAGGTACACACGCAGCCATATGAGCGAAATATTCTCAAGCCCAACGTTAAACCCAATTCCACCACCACCACAATCACTTTTCTCTCTCAAAGGGCTAAGCCTTTAATGTGAGTGTGGACCCATGAAGATCTGGATTGGAAATGATCTTCAGGAACCCATGCTTGTCGTAAGAGGCAAATAACGGGATCGGATGGTCAGACTCGCTGACTGGGTTGACACATGTCATTGTATCCCAATTGCGTAGATCGATGTTCATGCTGTTGATCCCTGGATTGTCTGGTCCTGACTCAATTATTTACAGAACACCGCCACATAGCTGGAATATTGCTGAGCGCGGCGTAAAACTAAACAAACTCACTCACTTATGTGAGTATCGGTTTCAGCAGTATTACAGCTATACAGGAAGTCTGAAGTGATGCAGCCTTTACAGTATTAATCACAAATTTACCATTTGTCACAGACGAGGTGCTGAGTGTGAGTGGAGTGAGTATAGTTTTATGCCGCTTTTTGCAATATTCCAGCAATATCAAGGCAGGGGACACCAGAAATGGGCTTCACACATTGTACCCATGTGGTCTACCCGGGTCTACGGCATGACAAGCAAACGCTTTAACCACTAGGCTACCCCACCGCCCCTGTGGTGCTGACAGGGACCAAAGGGACACAACTCTATGCAACGAATTGCAGTGCTCCAGACTGCCGCGTTCCCTGTATCCAGGGTGTTCTCCAATCTGCCTATGTTGCTAAGCAACAAAGTTAAGGTTAAGGTATATTTCTGACATGTGGAAAAGACCTACTTTATGAGAGTGTCATGTCACACAGGTATTGCTATGGCAGGCTATTGACATTAATCATGAAGATTGATAATCGTTAACGAAATATCAACAAATATTCGATAAAAACCAAAAGTAACTGAACAAAAATGAAAAAAAAGTCTTAAAGAAATGAATATATTTCACACCAATGGTGAGAGGTGACATGTTTATGCATGGATAACCAACAAAACAGCATCCTGAGCAAGTGAGTGAGTGGAGTGAGTGAGTGAGTGAGTGAGTGAGGAGGAGTGAGTGAGGAGTGAGTGAGTGAGTGAGTGAGTGAGTGAGTGAGGAGTGAGTGAGTGAGTGAGTGAGGAGGAGGAGTGAGTGGAGGAGTGAGTGAGTGGTGAGTGAGGAGGTGAGTGAGTGACTAAGTGAGTGAAAGTGAGCATCCTGTAGCTTTTAGCAATATTCCAGCAATATCACGGCTGGGGACACCAGAAATGGGCTTCACACATTGTACCCATAAAAATAACCACTAGGCTACCCCACCGCCCCGAGCAAAATTTAGAAGCAACCCATGAATAAAAATCTGACTTTGTGTATTATTCTATCACAAAAATTGTATGCATGATAATATCGATGACACTATTTTCATATCGACAATCATTAATATTCTTTTCTATAGACGATATTTCTGATCATCAATCTTTTTAGCCAGCCCTAAAAATTGAATGAACATACATTATAATATCTGCTTCTATGCACAAGGAGTCAACAAGCTGAAGATTATTTTGTTTACTGCGTTACACTGCATCTAGGAACGTTCCAGCTACATCAGAGTCAGCAGGTTACCAGAGCTACAGATAACTTTTTTGGTCATTGAGTTATGTACTCCCTTGTCTTCCTCTCAATTGGGTATCCTAATTTTCCTTTGAGTAACGAAATAAATTGTACTCACCTCACTCAAACTCAATTGGGTATTTTGCCATTTTCCATTAATTTTAAAAATATAATAAAGTTTAAATGTTAGTGTTTGTGATTTACATTTGATCTGTAATATGGGAAACGATAAGAAAGACTGCAAGTTGTCAAGTTCATGTCCTGAAATGGAACCTCTCAACATACCTCAGTTATTTTATCTATCCACCGGTACGCAAGCTACGATTTGACATTTTTGTGTGTACGCATGTAAGATCACATTTATTGAGGATTAACAAAACTTCAAGCATACTTGTACACAATAGACTTAATAGGAATTGAGTTTTCACATAAATATTTGCGTAATTTACGCAGATACGCAGCTTATCTGTACCTCTGCCTAAAAATTGAATGAACATACATTATAATATTCTGCTTCTATGCACAAGGAGTCAACAAGCTGAAGATTATTTTGTTTACTGCGTTACACTGCATCTAGGAATGTTCCAGCTACATCAGAGACAGCAGCCAACATACATGAAATAATCCCATCTGGATGAGACTACCCAGAGAGTGATGATGACATTATCAACCAGGTCATGATGCCATCCGAATACATGAATCACCTGCCATGAACAGCAGAATGTGCTGGAAACCTGGGGCCGTATTTATAAAAATTCTAAGAATTAAAAGTTACTCCTAAGTGTAGAAGATACTGAGAATTTTGTGAGAGTTACTCTTAAGTTTCCGAATTTTCTTAAGAGTTACTCTTAGGAGTACTCTTAGAGTGAGCAAATGTTAGGAATCCTCACAGAGCCCAGCCCCCAACAGTTATAACAGGTATGATACTTGTTTTGTTTATGAATAAACAATAGATAAGTGTGCTCAAAACAACCATTATAACGAACTTGCATACAAAAAACTGTCAATCTGCAACAATGTTTATTTCCTGCAAGTTCTACCCTGCATAATGAAGGGACACCTCAGTGACAAAGACCTTTCCAGGAAAATAACATTGTTGCGGATTGACGTGCTTCAGCTTCAGAAAGAATTATTAATGCTTAAATTGGAAAAGATGAAGACAGATCAATCTGCTCTAACTTGGAATCCCAAGGGAACGGGCTGAAGACACAGCTTCATTAACTCACTCTAATCAAAATGACAGGCTACCGTTTGGTTCCTTGAGTTTCATAGCCCTGAAATTGTGTATCTTGAACCTACTACATCTACCACCAAGCCATGTGTCATAACGGAGTGCAGGGTTAACTCATGCGTTAACATTACCACTTACCATGCTTACCAGACATGTTCAATTGGTTTTAGATTTTCTTAGGTGCAAATTGCTGCTTGGTAGATTGGAAGAAAAAGGATGTATTTGAGACTTTCCTTTTGATCTATAAGAGGCTATGTGAACTTTGGGGTGTATAAGAAAGATCAAGGAGCCAGACTTGTTACTCCTCGATTTATTCTCCACTTAAATGTTTGCCAAATAATTCTGTAGTGAAAAAGGAAGATTTCAGCAGCAAAATAAGATATGTTTTCAAACTAATTTATTAACCTTGCATATTTGGTCAGGACATCAGATTCATAAACAAATTTAAGAAATGTAACGGATTCTAGTGCTGGGAATTGGTAAAATTCTCATAATTGATAATTGGTTCATTACAACCGATCAATCATCGAAAATAATTGGTTAAGCGTCATTTATGAAATTTTCCTGATTATTTTTGTTAATGGACAAAAAAATAAAGAAAAAACCATGTAGTTCTTTGGTGTTTTTGCAAATTGCACAAAATGCATTTGCAAATTTCACATCTTTAAAGGATGACTAGTAGGTTAGGAACATTAATTTCTTGGAGTCTTTATGATAAATTCAATCATGACTTGGAACGAGCTTGTAGTGGTCATGAAATGTAACAGACAAAACCAACCTTGTGAAAAATATTGTTAATGCAAACAAGTGTTCCAGAATTGTTTGTGTTCGATTATGAGAAAACATGATCGACTGCTTGGTCGTTTAGTGACTGCGACCAATCTTCGATTATTTCAATTGATCAGACCACCACTAACGGATTCCACCCACACACCCAATATAGTCTCTATAGACATGTCAATGATGTCAAATTGCACACTGTAACACAAACAGTCAATATCCCGGTGTCAGGGGTTTTCGACGATGTAAGACAAAAACATATTTTTTATCTGTAATACCCTTTAAAGCTTTTATTTTACTAACCTTGAGTGATAAAGGACATGTTCATCTATTTCACACAAAAATATCAAGTGTTCCCTACAAATATAGTGTTGATGGCATCGTATCGGCGAAACTGTTGCCGCTCGTAACATGCGGGTATTTTGTATGGGTTTTCGACGATGAGCCATACTTTTTGCTCCGCACTGCGAGGGAGTGTTGTGATCACGTGGCTTCCTATTTATATATTGCCTGTCACCA
This sequence comes from Haliotis rubra, assembly GCF_003918875.1. NCBI lineage: Eukaryota > Metazoa > Mollusca > Gastropoda > Lepetellida > Haliotidae > Haliotis > Haliotis rubra. The sequence continues at coordinate 320,471 of NW_025767491.1, read as the reverse complement.
GCAGACGACTGATCTAACTGAATTTTCGCTTTCTATTTTTTGTTATAAAGGCAACTGATTTTGCATCTGAAGTGGTATTAACGATCTCGGGTAAATAATATTGATGTTTGTTTGCTTTGTATATAACTTTACTTCCCGATTGCCATTGTCAATAAAACTTCTCATGACAGCGACTGGGCACCCGCCCTACCAGTGAAACTGTTTGTGCACTCCGATCGCACACGTACTCCCCCGATATAGCGCATGCAATGCAATCATCGAAATCACCAGAACGTCGAATTCAGCTCATTTTGGGATATCTTCAAGAGTCTGTTCATAACAGTGGCTAGATATCTTACTTTCTCAAAGGAAAGAAATCAGCACTTGATTTAGCTGTGAGTTGGAATTAACACAAGTTACAACAGTATTTAAGTTATTTATCAGCGTGTCAGTATGATGTGGGAAGGACGCCAGAGATGCTGGAGATACACTGTTGGTGAAACTGACAAGCACAGGTATGGCTCTGACAATCTTAGAAACTCAGATATTTACTGACACAAAATGAAACATCAAAAGTATCGGAATATGTATCAGTACAATACTCAAGTATCTCAACATATTTCAACACTAGACTGAAGTATCGTCATATGCACTGATACAATACAAAACAATCTGGAGTGTGGCAGTATGTATCACTACAGGCCTAATGTATCACAATATCTATTCCCACAAAACAAAGAATAACAATCGCACAATAAATACCCAAGGTAGTCTTACTGTGGCACTACTTCCCAGCGATATGCAGCATGTAAGGCCAATTGGCAACCACTTCTGACGTAGGGACACCATTAAAACTGAAGATGGATTTGACACCTGAGCACAGAACTATAATTTCTCGGGGTTCAAAAATACCATTAAGCATGGTTCTAGTATCTATGAGGTTTGCTCCAAGCAGGGCTGGCTAAAAAGATTGATAAATGAAAATATCATACATAGGAATCATTATTAATGATTTTCGATATAAAAATGGTGTAATCGATAATATCGAACATGAACTATTTTGATGAAATAATTTTAGATTTACTCAGAACCTTCACAAAGTTAGGTCTCCTAAAGCATGTTCAGGTGGCATTTTGATGCTAATCCAAACCTAAATATGCTACCACTCACCACTGATGTGAAATGTGTTGATTTATTTCCGTTTTTTTAGTCATTTTTGCTCAGTTACTTCTCCGATATTTATCGATAATCGATCAATATTCATTTAAAGTGTTAAAGTGTTCGCTTGTCACGCTGAAGACCCGGGTTCGAATCCCTACATGGTTACAATGTGTGAACCCCATTTCTTGTGTCCCCCGCTGTGATATTGCTGGAATATTGCCAAAAGTGGCGTAAAACCATACTCACTTACTACTCACGAACTGTGTGACACTACACTGAGGAGTGAACTTCACTTTTCAACCAGTGCCACAAACTCATCAACAATCCTTGGAAAGTAAAGAGGGTTTGCAAGCTAATACTAAAGGTAAGTAAATCCTTACTTTTCAAATACAAATAACTGCCTCAAACATAACATTGCTATGACATATGTCATGTTCCCGCAGCAAGGAGTTACCCGACTACAGAAGTCCAGTTTCCATGCTTCCAACCTCAACTGGAATTTTGGGGCATGATTGCAATGCAACCAATGGCTGTTACAGTTACATTCATGGTCCTTCTCTCTCCCTCCTACTGACCAATCACATACTATACTTCCTGTCACTTGCATTCACGTCAGGCAAAATGGCAATGCCATGCATGCAAGGATAATCATGATAATTTGATCATATTTGTCAAAGAAACATTTCGGAGTCCTTGCCTCACAGACACTCAGTGTGTGTGGATTGCAGCAAAACATTTGAGCATGAAGAGATTTGTAAAATATTTGTCAAAGCCCAATTGATGGTACAAATGCTTTCTAAATCTACATAGAACAAAAAGTGCATGGCAGTCAGCCAGTCACCACATTTATGAAAAGGATGCTGTTTTTCAGGAGTATGCATAGACTTGTTAGTCAAGCAAAAACCTAACTCTAGCCTAGTTTGATAAGGGTTGAAACTGGACTTTTATAGCCAGGTATTTCCTGATCATCTTAAATTTGTGTTTCACCAGTGGATTGAATTAAATATGCAGGGTTAAAATTTATGGATGTCAACTTCACGTCCCTCATATTACAGAAGTTGACATCCATAAATATTCATCCTTTATGTTATCACGTCTAAATGCCATTCTACAATTCTACAAATTAAATGAGGACGTGTGTGTGAGAGGTGTAGGGGTGGGAGTGCTGTTTACAAACACTAGAAAGTCTGAGCTTTAGCTGAATACATTATTACCACCAGTGCCATCAGTAATTATGACTAAAGATCATTTCAATCTGCTTAAGGCACAAATATAAACCATTATTTATATTGTTCTCATTGTAGTAGTAGTAGTAGTAGTAGTAGTAGTAGTAGTAGTAGTAGTAGTAGTAGACATTTTCTGCATCTTTAGCCCATAATTAAGGTCATGGGTTCGATTTCCAAACGGAACTCAACCCAACAAAAGTACTAGAATCAGTACTTTACTGAGAAAATGTAATCCTAAATATAGGATGTGTTACATGGATGCTTACATCACTACACAAAACTGGGAAATCTTGTCTGATACCAGGTCATAGATACAAGACAACTGATCATTTAACAGAAAACACACTGAAAACTGAACATTTGTAATATTGTCTATCACTAGCTCTAATCTGTATTAGTCTGTAATGTCAAAAAAATTCATGTCCAAGATACCCAAACTGTACTCAGCATATACAGGACCACTAAGAATCTAGTAATCATAGTTCACATTGCCTTGTAATCATTATAATTCTGAACCTGGAACTGAATAAAACTGACAAAAAGAATAAATATAGTAAATCTAAAAGATGTTTGTCTTGTTCAAGCAGCATTAACAAAGTCTGAGGACTATAAAATTAAGGTTTACACTAGTTCTCAAAAAAAATTTATGAGTCCTCATGTACACAGAGCTCATTCACAAAGTTTTTTAGACAATAACTCTACATATGCCGGTCTAATACCAGACAAATAACCAAATAGGGCAGACAGTGGTAGTATTATTGTAATGGCAATGGAGTAATTCTGGATAAAACAAAGCATAAACAATTCAGTGTGTAACATATCTAACTTGCAAAGACTTTAACGTACATAGACACATGGGAATTCAAGGAAAGCACTGAAACATGTAATAATATCACATTCATTTCTGATGAGAAGTGGATTAATTTCAGGAAAACTTATGAAATGGTTATGTGTACACTTTAACATTAGAAACTCGACAAAAATCTAGGCGCGGATTTCACTCAGTCTCAGTTCTGTTACACGCAATACACATCACAGAGTAATTCCGAGATGATAGGAATATCATACCTGGACTCTTCTTTTGAGAAAAGTTGGTATTTATGAACCGAATTGACCCGAGCATGGAAACTTTTGTCTCAATTCAGATTTTCGACACACTTGTGACCCCCAACTGAGAAAAGAATTTTCGTCTATTTTCCTCAAATTTGCGACGCTATACACCTTCGATGTTTAGATAATTGATTACAACATCGGCTTACGGAACTCCTTAAACAAAATATCGACACATGTAGATATTATTGCGAGTTGATTTTGAACACAGGGAAGAAATTACCTCTTCAGACAACTTCTTCCGCCATCAAAGTTCAAGGACGATAACTCAAGATAAGATAACTCTTGTTTGGCGCGGGACGTCAGCTGAAACGGATCGTTGCTCATAAATGAAGGTTCCAAGTTCGAATTGTCTCATGCCAAACTATTTTCAAAATGCAGTGAAAATGTAATTTAATATACATTTTTTTATATTCCGTTGTAAAAGTGAAAAATAATAATTCATGATTTCGCACTTACCTTATAACAGAAATGTCATATGTCGATTTTGATGTAAAACATTGACGATACACCTTTAAAATTTCGAAATTTAAAATACTGACTTGTTCTGTGATAAATAGACATGAATGTCGAAAAGCCTCGCGACAGAGACCCCAAGTAATTTCATGATCTCTAACTCCTCCATTTCCATTGTGATATTTCTTAATTGATGACATACCTGTTCTCCCTTTCAATATGTTGTTAAACATTAAGCAGTCAGATACGGTCTCCACGGCGAATTACTAGAGCAGAACCGACACAATAGACACGTGTTTGCACAGATTAATTGTCGTAACAATCATTTAACAAACCTTTTGTTTATTCACACACGCGCTTCGGCTAACAATCGAATCCCTGTTTCGGATATTTACTAAAGTCAAACTTGTGATTTTATACAAATTGAATGTGATTATTAACCCAATTCAATTCAATGCTTTATCTACCTTTAGCTGTACGGCTAATCGGTGGTGAACATGAAAATTTACATTTTGAATATAGACAGGGTGGTTGATTTGGTATAATATTGAGAACATACAAACACATTTTGCAATAAATTTAGTCTTAACTTTGAAGCCTTGAATAGAAATTTACCAAGATTACAGAGTTGTTTAACATTCTGGATACTTAAGAAGTGGAACGGTTTGTAAATTGATGGATTTTTTCAAAAGTAAGGTTTAATGTACAATTTCCTTAAATCATTATAAACAGGACATTTTAAAACAAAATGGAATTCATCCTCTATATCACTGGAACAGGACAGACATCTTCTATTGTTTGTATCAATATTATTACACCTCAATGTTACAATGTATAAGTTATGTGAAAAGCGTCGAAATTTAGCCAAATAATTTTGTATATATTGCAGGAATTGATTTTTGTAGATAATTTTGCAAAGTGAAAGTAGCAATAACATCTTTATACAGTCTGCACTTAGAATAACTGGATAACTGACTTTCAATAGACTGAAAAGCATTATCAATAAGTCTTTGTTTAATGACAGGCAGATAAGAGACATTCACTTCTTGCCTATACCATATACCACCAAAACCAAGAGTTGTCAATATATTCTTAACCTGAAAGGCCCAACAAAATATTTGCGTAAACCATCATAAACCACACAGACTCTCTATACAGCTGGGATCGCCCAACAACATGGTGTTGTAGCACCTCAGACACATACGGTTTAAACATATTTATTTGTAAAACAAATATTCCGTTGTATGCTTAATAGCTTATCGTTCATCTGAATAAGGCATATGTGCAAATAAGATACATTAGCCGGGTAACTGGAGAGAGTTTACTGCAACCTTATGTCCCAACAGGGACCCGAAGTAAGCCGGGTAATAAATATGGGACATCAGAAAAACATTTCATTTAATAACCGTCAATATTTTAATCACTTCTGAGCTGCTATTTTTGTGCACTTAACATGTAACTTTATAAAATCGTCAATTTAATTCCAGAATCTTTTTAAAAGTATCTAACATCACCTAACAAAATGAGTCAGCGTGAATATATCTAAAAATATAATCATGACCAGATCAAGACAAGTTCGACACTTTCTCAAAATTGTGAAGCTTGTAACCTGGAGTGGCCTGACAATCACGTCTCATGTGAATGTGAATACACATAGGCGGATCCAGAGGGGGGATGCACCCACCCATCCACCCACCCACACGCACGCACGCACGCACGCACACACACCTATTTATTTATTTTTAAAATTGTCCTGAAGGTTTATTAAATGACCATTGAAACTCTCGTGAAAACGGATGAAAATGAACTGTGTGCACACACACAACGCAATGTAACTGACTAACACACACACACACACACACACACACACACAGTAAAACACACACATATAACAAAACACACTGAGACACATTTTCCCTGAAGCTGACAATCTAACCTTGCCTGAATCTGAGGAAATCTAGCTGTATCCGAGTTGTGTGGGCTTTCTGATATATTTGCTTTAGGGTCACTATATCCGACCCTGATACACACGTAAACGCATACTTCACGTACAGTGGCCATTCATCCCTGAATATACTGGACGTCGCTCTGGGGCTCCGTGTACTGCCGTTTTCATACATCATCTCTATCAATCTTCGGGCTAGGAAAACACGTGCACTGTTGGTAGGTAGCTTTTATTATTCTTATGAAGAGTTGTTTCCCTTAGACCTGCCCCGAATACTCGATCTGAAACCCATTTGAATCACTAGTCTGTCTCACATAAAGCATGAAGGTTGAACACATTGTGAGCGTTTGGATAGCATGGTGGTTACACACTAGCTCGTCATGTCTGGGGCAAGTTTTCGGTTCCCGAGGGACCCGTGAAGACCTGGGTTAGAACTGATCTTCGGCAGCCCAATCGTAGGAGGCTCAGGCTCGCTAACTTGTTAATACATGTCATGTGACTCTCAGTTGTGTAGATCGACGCTCATTATATCAATCACATGGTTGTCTGTTCCAGAGTCAAATATTTACAGGGCGCTGTCATATAGCTGGAAAATTGCTGAGTGCGACATTAAACAACAACACAAACAGTTCCCAATGTGTATTTAATATGACAAGTCTTTTCTTGATGTCTCTTCCGAGGGTATTGATATTATTGTTACAAACAGCTTAAAACACAACCCAACAACTGTAGAACATAAAATGGGGTGTTTTATTGCAAGAAGCTATGTACAATATTTACATAAACTTTCTTACCATAAATCTCTGAAACAGATTTACAAAACAACCCTCTGGTATTCAACCACATGAATGTCTATGTCGAGTGATTAGGTCCATTCAGTCGACAGTACAACCAATGAAGATCCGGGTTAGAAATGATCTTCAGTGACCCATGCTTGTCGTAAGAGGCGACTAATGGTATCGGGTGGTCAGGCTCGCTAACTTGGTTGACACATGTCATCGTATCCAAATTGTGTAGATCATACTCAATGCTGTTGATCACTGGATTGTTTGGTCCAGACACGATTATTTATAGACCGCATAAAGATAGTCTATACCCATCTTCGTCTTTGCATCCTATGTCCTATGTGACACAGTACTTGCGACCAGCCGGAGAATATTCTACAAGCAGTGTTCTGTACAAAGTTGTCAGTAGGTACGGTATCTCAGACATTTATCAAACTTTAATCAGAGAGATGTGTAAATATGTTACAAAGATATATGGAAGTTCGTCATATATACAAATAAAGAATGGATGGTGAATAACGGTTTTTCCAGGTGTCCATCTCACACAGTTGCTGAAACTGTCGTATAGGGCAGTGCTCTCTACAAGATGGCCGTCAGTCAGTTTTACATATGTATGTGGGTATTATAGAAAGCACACCATGTAAATACTCAGGCAATACTGATTTGTACTAGGACATCGAACACGTAATATAGGCATTATAGAAGAGCATTAATAGTCGTCTCCAGCGTTGTTTTTCAAAGGGCCTACTGTTTTACGACACTTTAATGAATATACTGAAAGCATGGAGGAAATGGTAGTATTTAGCCAGCATCTGTTGTCTGTGCTCAAATCACGCTCCAGCACATTTGGGGATCGGTATCGTTAAACAATTCCACGACCATGCCCTATGTATTCAAGATCGATCTCCTTTTAAGATTCACTTAAAGCAGGGATAATCAACAACGTTATATAGTCTCCCTGCTTAAAGACACGTCTTCAGACTGGCGTACACGTCTTCAAACTGGCGTACATTAGTACCACATGTCAGAAATGCTCTTTTCTGAACGCCTATGAGCAGTTCTCATAAACTGACGATAGACTCTCTACAAATGACTGTTACAATTTTAAATATATAGTTATTACAACGTCCTTTTGAATTTGCTAATCCATCTAACGGAAAGCAGGACAGTTTGGATTAACAAGGTTTCTTTTTAGTATACGACAATATCCGTTAATCCATCTAACGGAAAACAGGAAAGTTTGGATTAACAAGGTTTCTTTTAGTATACGACAATATCCGTTAATCCATCTAACGGAAAACGGGACAGTTTGGTTTAACAAGGTTTGGTTTAAAATACGACAATATCCGTTAATCCATCTAACGGAAAACGGGACAGTTTGGTTTAACAAGGTTTCTTTTAGTATACGACAATATCCGTTAATCCATCTAACGGAAAACAGGACAGTTTGGATTAACAAGGTTTCTTTTAGTATACGACAATATCCGTTAATCCATCTAACGGAAAACAGGACAGTTTGGTTTAACAAGGTTTGGTTCAGTTTGCGACAATGTACATCAATGCCTTGGTCATGATATAGTAGCATAGTCGTGGATGGGTGAACAATGTGCATATCGTGGCTGTGACGTGTCGACGTCGGAGGTGAGGGCGTCGTAGTTAAACACACAGGGTATCTGGTTGTTATATATGGGCGGGTCCTTCTCCACACGGAGCTGGTCTGGTGGTCTGTAGCTTCTACAGACCGGGTCTGGAGCCAGGTAGTTCTCCATGTAGATCTGGTCCTGCGATTTGTAGTCATCATAAGTTACTTGGTCTGGCACCTTGTAGATCCTGACTTCCTTTGGATGTTTCGGAACGTACTTCACATCCAGAGAATTGTTTTTGTTGCTCACCGTTTGCAGTTTTTTATTGATATTATCACCTTCATGTGATACTCTATTTTTCGATTTCCGTGATTTCCTGCACGTGAAAAACGTGATTAATAACAAGACTCCTATCCAAAATATTACCCCGCCGGACGCTGCAATGATCAGTGGGAGTGTTTCTACATCAAATATGCCCGGAGCACTAGTGGTGGTCTGTGTCGTTCTTGTGACGTCATGCCGTAGAAATGTTGTCAGTGTCGTTGATGTCGTTAAGTCTGAAAGGTATAAAATAATGCATTACGTCCTGATAATGATGATTGGCTGATACTGTTTAGGTATGAACTCGGTTTAGTGCATTTTTCAACATATACTGACGTACAAAAGAAAGCACACACCTGGTGTTTTGGGACTATTCCCATTAAAACCATCAATATTTTGCTAGCAATGTTGTAATTGGGTACAAAGTCTGTGGTCTTTTGGAAACACATGCACAATGTTTGTGACAATGCAGAATCAAAACACTTTTTAAATATTAATGCTGTTTTCAGGAAAATATTTTACCAAAGAATCAGTTGTGTAGTTTCTTTTGAACGTCAGTATATTTATCTGAGATTGCGTTGCCTTTATACGTCATGATGCTATACAATAAATGATGCCACTCATTTTAACCCCTCTCTTATTCTGTTTGTAGTGTCGTTGATTTCGTTGAATCTCAAAGGTATAATGCACCATAATGTTGATTGACTGATAATGTTCAACCAGTAAAGGTATAATGCACCATAATGTTGAATGACTGATAATGTTCAACCAGTAAAGGTATAATGCACCATAATGTTGAATGACTGATAATGTTCAACCAGTAAAGGTATAATGCACCATAATGTTGAATGACTGATAATGTTCAACCAGTAAAGGTATAATGCACCATAATGTTGAATGACTGATAATGTTCCACCAGTAAAGGTATAAACTCTCACCTTTGGTCTGGAGTATTTCTCATCATAATTTTATCTAAGATCACGTTGCCGTGATACTTCTTGAAACCATGACGAAGAGTAAATGGTGCCTCTAATTTTAACCCTTCTCTTATTCTATTTGCACTAAACAAAACATATTTTTCATAATTCATAAGTATATATGTGTTCCTAAGTTTAGAAACATTGCTGTAAAGCAGAAGAAACCTAGTGATACTAGTAAGTCGAAAGTTGAACCTATGTCAGCAAGCTGCTAGTGTGCTGGCGATTAGGTGCCTGACTCTGAGGTGTGGGTTCGAATCTCCAGCGTCGGTACTTTACTAAGAAAGTGTAATCCCAAATATAACACATGTTACATTTGACAATTTTCTAAATGGCATTGTGTAATCAAAGCTGCTAGTGTATGTTATTAGACGGCCCAAGCTGAGAATTATCTCAGTTTTATTACGACGTTTGCCTCTTTGGTTAAATTCATTTTAATTGTGTGTCGAGCTTACAGTCCAGGGAACATACGCGGATCATAAACCCGGATTCAAAACCAGGAAAAGAGGATCCTGCAAGGATGTAACTGAACACAAAGAGCGAGGCGATGCATCCCACCATTGGAGTGGTTCCATCGATATATGGAAGTAAGACAGTGGTTCTCACCGTAAAAAGGCAAAGTAGACAAGGCAAGAGAAAATGACATGTCACTTATCTGTCACGATGACCGCTATCGTTCTTGTCTACAGCACCGGACATGTACAGAATGATAAGTCACCAGCTTACACTGTTTATTCTAATGTTTGTTACCTCCCTACTGAACACGTAAATGAGTGTGGATTAGTAATTAGGGTATTAGTACTACTCTCACGACGTGACACGTAGGAACACTCCGAACAATTCCGTACTTGTATTTTCCAAAGACGGTGGAGTTGAGGGCGCTTTATCTTGCTCAAGGATATCTGCGAACAAAATAAAATCGACCTGTTTAGTACATTCCATCCCACAGAGGAAGAGATGTTGACGTGGCTGTTTTGTTACCGTACCCACAGAGAATAAGGCACTACTATAATGAGTAGTGAAATCATTATCGTTATATTACTATTCCCTTTTCCTTCGACTAATTTTCTTCATAAATCTAATATTACATAATTACAAAGTGTGTGTGTGTGTGTCTAATTTCTGCGGTTCTGATTGGCTGACATGGAATACAAATTTAATTATTTTTCGATAACTGCGAGGAATCGGAGAGGGACGGGACTGATGTTCAAAATGCGGTTTCCCGGTGACCTTTACCTTGGTAAGAGTATGTAAATTATTCTATTTAACACAGGTGTCTCTGCCACAAACAACACGAGAGTACATTAGAATTACTTTATTTTACCGTATATAAGTTAACTGTATAGTTAATATATCCTTTCTCTTCAACCTGCCTCTACTATCATGTTATAGTGAGTATACGCCGTTTTTAGCAATATTCCAGCAACATCACAGCGGGGGGACACCAGAAATGGGTTCAGAACCCGTGTCTAGAATCGAACCCATGTCTTCGGCGTGACGAGCGAACACTTTGACCACTAGGCTACCGGCCAACCGCCCCTATCATGTTATAAACGTAAATGAAGCAAGCCTACATTTTCAACAAGTTTATGGGCTTCTATAAGTCCCGATTTAGTTGTTTGCAAGCATGGATGTTTTATTTACCTGCGTTGTCGATGAGGATGTCATCCACGGCAATGGCTGCTGACCCCTTCCCCACCTTCCCCTGGAAAATCACCTGAAGAGAAACAGCGTGAGCGTGAAGATTTCTTTATACAATACCCCTGCCACTGGAAGGTTAGCGAGAACATGCTCCACATACTGTTCCCGTTCGATGACCCGGGTCTGCAGGGAGACAAGCGAACAGGTAACCCTCACAGACTACCCCTACTGTGCTAAATGTTAGAACAATAAACCAATGGAACAGATGAATACTAGTACTTAAAGAGAGACAGCCACGAAGCTATAGAGTGAGTGAGTGAGTTTGGTTTTACGCCGCTTTTAGCAATATTCCAGCAACATCACGGCGGGGGACACCAGAAATGGGCTTCACACAATGTACCCATGTTGGGATTCGAACCCGGGTCTTCGGCGTGACGAGCCAACGCTTTAACCATTAGGCTACCCCACCGCCCCGAAGCTATAGAGACGTAAAGGAACATGAGTGAGTGAGTGAGTTAATATTTATCGTCACATCGGCAATATTTCAGCCATATCGTGACGAGAACAATTAATAAGTATATTATAGATCAATAAAATTAAAAATAAAAGCCTGTTGACGAAGAACAGTAAAACTACTAGGGTATCACAGGTATCCATTTAAAGCTAGTAACTAAATCTAAAACAGTTTAACTAGCAATAGCAAGACAATGTAAAAACGGGATATAGATGAAGGTAGATCACCATACTAGGGGCCATGGGGACTTATAAAGGAACATGGACATACACAGTGGAACAGACATAGACAAGCAATTGTAAAGAAACGTCTATAGATGTGAGCATGAATAGTGGACAGATGTAAATGCATATGGATAGACGGAAGGAGACAGATGAAGAGGAAACCACACCAAGGAACATATTTATAGGAACATACTTTGTCAAAGAGACGAAGCACTATAAGAGCACTCTGACACAATTAGACAGAGAGGGTGATAAATATATAGGAACATACTTTGTCAAAGAGACGAAGCACTCTGACACAATTAGACAATTAGACCGAGAGGGTGATAAATGTATAGGAACATACGCAGACGAATAGACAGAGAGGGTGATAAATATATAGGAACATAAAAGGACGAATAGGCAGAGAGGGAGGTAAATATATTGGAACATACAAAGACGAATAGACAAAGAGGGAGGTAAATATATAGGAACATACAAGACGAACAGACAGAGAGTGTGATGAATATATAGGAACATACAAAGACGAATAGACAGAGAGTGAGATAAATATATAAGAACACATAAAGACGAAGAGTGAGATAAATATATATAGGAACATACAAAGATGAATAGGCACAGAGTGTGGTATATATATAGGAACATACAAAGACGAATAGACAGAGAGGGTGATAAATATATAGGAACATACAGAGACGAATAGACAGAGAGGGTGATAAATATATAAGCATATACAAAGACGAAGAGTGTGATAAATATATAGGAACATGATTAGACAGAGAGGGGTACACAAGTACAGTAACATACATATACTATTTTTAAAAACCCATCCTGTTGTTCTCACCCTGAATGGACCTGTGACATTCGCGCGTTCAATAACTGATGTCCACACGTCCGCATCCTTGCCGTCACGTGACCAAATCTCGGACTCATACGAGACTAAAGACATATCCTTGATAAAGACACTGAGACTTTGGGTGTGGTCCCCAAACATACAGTAGAGGAACGTGATGTTCACATGACCGTCTGGTGACGTCATGACAGGGGATGCAAATACAGCTCTGTGATTGGGCGACCGGTCTGTTGTAGCCATGTAGAAGAAATAGTCTCCGACTGTAGGATAAAGGACAATTCAAAATTATGACATAATTTCATTGTTGGATAAGATATCTCTACATAGCAAAATGTGTGAAAGAGTTTAGTATAGCGTCTTTTGTGGCAGAAATGTCCAAAGGTTTCATATGGTGCTGACAGAATGATCATAATAGGTCGAATCTTGGATTCGAACCCTCGATAAGCAGCTCAAGGCAATACAAGAGATGTAACTGCACAATTACAGTAATAAGACATATGGGCTATTTGTGCCTCCCATGATATTCCAGCAACATCACAGCGGGGGACACCAGAAATGGGCTTCACACATTGTATCCGTGTATGAAATAGAACCCGGGTCTTCGGTGTGACGAGCGAACGCTTTAACCACTAGACTATGCCACCGCCCCAGTAAAGCATAGGTAGTAATGACGACAATAATGTTCACAATAATCATACTGATTTACATGCAGATAATGAACAATATTGCTATCAGTAGGCAATTCATAGATAGAGACATGTGGCACAGGATAGCCGCGCACATGTACATTAACGATGTGTTCTGGTGCAAGACAAATGTCCAATGACTGGGCGTGTTTATTGTGATGCTGTGGACACCTTCATCTCCAAGCCACATTTCATGGCCTGCTATTCTATTCAGGCGAAGTACATCGCGTTAAATATCTGAAACTGTTATGCATTGGTTTAATTAATACAAATTGGATTGTAGGGTACGCAAATATGCTAGTTGAAAATAAAACACGACATTTATTTTGACAAAGAGTAGATCAGTACGCATACATTGCTCTGAAAACCCAATCCTTGTAATCCCCACGTCATTCATGACCTAGCTTCTGATCTACAAGAGATCCGAGTTGACCACTACGTGCTGATTCTAACACCGCGAAGACTTCAGGTCATGTTCTATAAGTCTGAAGTTCAACAAAAGACTTAAATACCTCACTGGCGGCTAAACCGTTTTAAAGAATGTTAAGACCAGTGAAGGTCCGGGTTAGAATATTGATCTTCAGTAACCTATGCTTGTCGTAAGAGGCGACTAACGGGATCGGGTGGTCAGGCTCGCTGACTTGGTTGACACATGTCATCGGTTCCCAATTGCGCAGATCGATGCTCATGCTGTTGATCACTGGATTGTCTGGTCCAGACTCGATTATTTACAGACTGCCGCCATATAGCTGGAATATTGCTGAGTGCGGCATAAAACTAACTCACAAAAGAATGTTAATGAAACAACACCACAAACATTTTGTTTGTAAAATAAGTATCTTCATGCAATTAACGTGAATACCACTTTGGTATGATTTAGTTCGCTTAATGCAACAAGAGGCATAAAGTTAAACTCAGTGAAGTACTACAGCGCATAACAGACATCAAACAGGGATTAAGTAAAACAACATGAGGGTGTGCATCAAAGGGATTAACACGAACAGCAGCAATGGATATAGACAATAATGTGGCGACAATTCTGTGCTGTCGTAGTTCACTTTTGCTCGACAGCGGTATAAGAACCTATACTGAAACGTCGCATCATGAGATGATAAAGAAGTTGTCATCCTTAAAATATCTTACCTTTCTTATTATTCATCAACTTCTAAAATACCAATTAAACAGAACATCGCTATTGTCCTTTTCGGACACCATTACGACGAAGCAAGTGAAACGTATTTAACGTCATGAAGGTACCGAGAGTAATAACTCATACATGAAATACTCCATTCTTTTTCCTCCCAAATGCACTTTCCTTCACAAGGCATGTATGTTTCCAAAAACACATCAACTCTATTTGTTTTCAGCAGGTAAATGGCCGTGTCTCCCACAGTTCCCGAACTATCCGTAATCTCTGAAGCTATGCCGGGTCTGACTCATGGACAGTTTGACATTCTGTGTATGTGTGTTACCAAAAGCAAACATAAGACGTCATGGCCAGAAAATAACCATTAACCCCCCAAAACCACAAAGACCAAATATCGGTGAAAATTAAATGAATGGATCACTGAGAATCACTGACAAGCGTGTCCTGCAACGACGGTATACAAGACACTTGTAAGCATTGTTGAAAGGTAAAGGTGTTCACATGAAATTATCATAATACTGAGACAGCAGCAATACCAATATTGCAGCCATATCAAACTAGCGTGTTTACCTGCTGCAATACTATTTGTACAGAAAACATCACCCCTATTATAACAATAACAAGTAATCGATACTTGATCGTGACCGGTGCCATCGGTCTTACAAGATGCGAACACCTTCTATAGAGATCAACTCGTTTCATCACTATTAATGAACACATGCTATGATATATATGGAATATAGTAAGTCTCACAGTCCCTGAACCACATTAATATCCCTACTGCCTAGCCCTCCCTGCAATGCTAAAGCCCTAAATGAAGCAAGTCTAGATTTCCTCAGGTTCAGAATCTCACATCTCACTGGGGATCCTTTTCAGTTTAAATGTGATTATTAGTTGCTATCAAAATCATATATATTCAGGGACTAAACATTAGTCTAATTTTGTATACATGGGGTCGGACCCATCAGACTGTGTGTCAAGTTTTTTTCTTCCCTCCCCTCCCTTTCTGCAATGCTAAAGCCCTAAATGAAGCAGGCGTACATTGCATCAGGTTGTGAACTCCCATCTCACTGGGGCTCCTTTATTTATTTAAGCGTTAGTTTAAGTAGGAATTCTGCAAAGGCTTTTAGCATGTATATTTTTCATAATGTCTAGGGTTTTGCAGCTTATATTTACATACTCTGCGTAATGTTTGTCGAGTTGGTGTCGGAGTCGGACAGCTGACCTCGGCTAAATCCAACTGACCAGTCGAATTCATCAATGATGTCGTCGATTCCTTGGTTCCAGTCCTGGCACAGGTTACCGTCGTTGAAATCGCACTCGACGGTGGCGTCACAAACTACGGCAAGTCCTACAAACATATACCATGAATGTAAGACACAGAACATCACAGAAGATTACTGTACACTAGCTTGTTATTCGAACGTTACAATCATCAACATTTTTATTATTATTTTTCACCCAGGGCTAAAGTTGTGTTCAGCAACCCATGCTTGTCGTGACGGTGTCTTTTGGTCCAGCTAGTTGATGTGGTTGATGTTATTGTATCCCAATTGCGTGGGTCGATGCTCATGACGTCAATCACTGGACTGTCTGGTCCAGACTCGATTCTATACAGACCGCAGTCATATACCTGGATTATTGCTGAGTGCGGTGTTATGTAATAAACACAACTCAAATGTGCCAGTTATTTCCCTATAGATGCACGTGGAAATCTAAATATTGAAAATTAACTCAAGCAATTATAGTTCCTGGCCACTATATACTATAGGAAGGCTGGAGTACTATCGTTAACTTTGGATACCTAATCGTACTATGTTTAATGCTTAAACAGAAATAACAAACGGAGATACATTAATGGAAAGGGTAATTGTTATTAATTACATAGGCGGATCCAGAGAGGTGGGGTGGAGGTTTGCAGGGTGCCCCTTGTCCTGAAAGTTTATTAAATGACCCGGAAAAATGCGGCCTTTTCCCTTGCACCCCGCCTTTCTAAAAAGCTGTATCCGCTCCTGTGCTATCTGTAAAAATAGTTAATAAGCAAATAATGACAACATAAACATTTGATCAAAATAACCTACATGTGTATGGTCAGGGACGTTCTCAAAGTCACATTGTCTTGCAATTTTAAATATATTTTTCTCCAATCATTGAAAGTATAACTGAACGTACGCAACTGATCATTGCAGAAATGTGAAACCTGCAAGAGAGGGAAGGTAAGTGGTCAGCCATTTGAACACATTGTATGGTTTGTCTTACCTGTAATCACAATAATTCCTGTTAATGACATCAACATCCTGCACGAACTCTCGTGCTACCACAGCACACATCCACGTGATAAAGCAAGACAAAGGGTATCCTGTTACCTCTGCAGCCAAACAACAACTGACTTGCTTGGTATGTAGAACCACCGGGAACGATGTGTCCAATCACCACCACACTTCACACATTTGTTTCTATACAGCCAAACATCTTCCTACTTGGTATGTGGAATAACTAGGGACTACATCTACGCTCCCAAGGCCAAGACAATTCAAAACTTTGTTTCGTGTGTCAGGATCATCTCTCGTTGGACACAACTGCAGAAACATCAGCATGTTAATCACGCATCTGTTTATACATTCTGGATTCATGATCCTGTTATTTGAAAAATACTACATAAAACTGTACCCCGTTGTTGCAAAAAACAAGTGAAAAACAATGTTTTATATGAACATAGAAAGATTTGCTTTCGCATGTAGATATCGCCTATACACATAAATACACTTCTCAAGTCTTGATGTCCAATGTAGGGACTTTATGTGGGCGAGATATTTCATAGGAATAGTATTCATTACTGTCAAAAAATGACACAGAACTGCAGACACAGAACTGCTGAGTTTCGTATGAAACAATATGAAACAATCCTGTTCCCTGACAAAGTTACAAAACTCAATAAGTGTCAATAAATGAGAAATTATATCACTGTTGAATTGTGCATCGGACAACGAACAGAATGTGTTGACTGTTATAAACAGTTTGCATAATTTTAAGAGAATTGCTGCCTAGGAACAACTCACTCACTCACTGCATGGGAACACCACACAACAAACACAATAAGGAGAACCTACTATTTAACTTGTATTGGCCTAAACCAATACTTGCCATCACGTCCTCCTCGCGAGGCCAGCGATGTTAACGACATTGTCCACCAGTGTTGGTCATAACCTGTAAAGAGCCTTGTGTGGACATTGCGTGTTTGACACCGAATAGTCGGGTTTTAACAGAAATAATCCCCGACCAGCATTTCATTTCGTCTGGCTGGGAATACTGTCATGGAAGTCCCAAAATGCAGAGGATTTGCTAATTCTGGAAACTCCTACATTTTTTTCATCAGTTAAATGGCCTCTGTCAGTCGTTCAATATATGTTCAAAGGTAAAGGACTTACCTGGAAATCACGTCTACTACAATATTTATTTAACAGAATTATTCAGAACCGAAACACATACCTACTTTGGAATGTATGTCAAACGTTTTTATTGTGAAGAAATGTCGTGAAAGATGTCAGCCATGTTTTGTGAGTTTGTTTGTTGTTTAACGCCGCACTCAGCAACTTTCCAGCTGTATGGTGGTGGTCTGTAAATAATCGAGTCTCGACCAGTGATCAGCATCATGAGCATCGATCTACGCAATTGGGATACGATGACATGTGTCAACCAAGTCAGCGAGCCTGACCACCCGATCCCTTTAGTCGCGTCTTACGACAAGCATGGGTTCCTGAAGACCAATTCTAACCCGGATCATCATGGGTGTCAGTCATGTAAATAAGTGGAGGTTGTAGGGATGGTTGCAGCAGAATATAATAATAATAATAATAATAATAATAAGTCTTATAATGCGCTAATCTCCACGCAACAAAGCATGCTCAAACCGCTAACTGACTGACTGAGTTTGGTTTTACGCCGCTTTTAGCAATATTCCAGCAACATCACGGAGGGGGACACCAGAAATGGGCTTCACACATTGTACCCATGTGGGGATTCGAACCCGGGTCTTCGGCGTGACGAGCCAACGCTTTAACCATTAGGCTACCCCGCCGCCCCTTCAAACCGGTAACACCCTGATTATTATTACCCCGGATAACCCAAGCCGCCTGTTAGGCGCTAGAAGGTTATTGTCACATGACTTTATCCAACCGGGTACCCATTTTCTTTTGGGTGACTATGCCGTCACTTAATATTATACACTGTATTCTTTGCGCCAACAAGATACATTGGTACCATGTTTACATGTAAAAGATCACGACGCATGGTGCCAGTTCCATGCATTATTATGTATGGTTGTAGCGTCTTACTTGCCTGTTTTGACTGCACGGTTCAATCATCTTAATCATGATAAACTGTGAATGTCTTTAGTAATTACTTGATGTATGTCGTTTCGACAACATAATTATGTTTTATGCTACTATGTGAGTGAGTGAGTTTAGTTTTACCCAGCTATTAGCAATATACCAGCAATATCACGGCGGGGAACACCAGAAATGGGCTTCACATATTGTACCCATGTAGGGAATCGAACCCGGGTCTTCGGCGTGACGAGCCAACGCTTTAACCACTAGGCTACCCCACCGCCCCTTATGCTACTATGTTATATTGACTAGTTGTAATAGCTGTGCATGGATGTATTGTGAATAGTTGATACTTAAACCGGGGGATATGTCCATTTAAACTAAGTGAAAACTTTAGACACAAAAAAGACAAACATGGAAATATTCTTTTGTTTGTGCAAGAAATGATGAAATAAGAAGTCAAAACAATTAGAAAATAGATATTCTGACGGTACACAAAACGTTAGAGGACAGATGTATCTTGCATGAGAAGCGTCACATACGGATTATATATATCTGCACTCTGGTCAAAATAGTTGTGCTCAGAAAACTCCATCAGCCAGCTTGTGAGCGTATTCTACAAATGTATTTAAAATGTAGCAGAGAAGTGCAGCACAAGGTTGGGCGCTAATTTGGGATGTGCTAGGCTTAGAAACATCTTGTTAGTTTTATACTTTCATCGACGGAAGTCGTATCCGGAAGTGGCGCAAGCTTGTTTAGACTCAGTCCACACTGCTACGTGTTCAAACCTTTCTTCGGGTTATGAGGAGGCGATTTTCTTTTATACAAGTAAAACGCTTCTGTTATTTCCCTTTTAATCATCTTCCTAAAGTATTACGTCTGTTTAGATTGGCTTCTATGACGTCCGCTAGAGTAATTGCTTTCTATGACGTCCGCGCGTCACCGGATTGCATCAGAAGGATTACTTACAAAAGTTGAAACATTTGAAATGTAACAAATGGTGCGATTTTCAAAATAATATTGTGCAGTTTCTCTTTAAAGGATTTCTTGTTTATTATCAAATGACAGTGTAACATATTGGTGAAGCAACATCTCAGAATATTTGTCCATTCAGAATTTATGAAACAGACATTACTGGGAATGAAATTTATGTACACAAAGATCAGTTTTTGTGAATTATTACCATGCCATCAGAAGTTTGATACAGTGAACATTGTTTAGGAGCAACTGAAACCAAAAGTAGAAACTTTCGGGTTGTTTTCCGAAATGATCTTCTAAAATATGTTGCTGTTTTTCTTTTCTTGTACCAGAACTATTTAATGAATATCTGCAATTTATGACTTGGTATATCGTGTTCAGATTCACTGTTCGTACTGAACAAATAGTCCATCACAACAATTTTTGTTGATGTGTATATTTCTTGACTGTTTCTAAAGTATTCAACGGAACAAAGTTTAAAATAGAAATCGGAAGAACGGAAGAATTATCTACTTTTGTTATTCGGCCCATGAATGCGACAAAACCCTTTCCACAGCAAATATATATCGGTTAAAAGTAAAGTTGAGATTACAATTCCGCCCATACCCTGAGCATTTGTTACTGCATTACTATTAAAACACTTATTATACCACATGTTCGCGTATTCTGCCATAAACATATGCCAAGGCTAGTCCGTTGTTCACCTGAAAAATATCAGGAACATTATGAGATAAGTCAAAATAGGGAAGTGTATCGGATATCATTTTTTCACTGATGCGGCAAAGGTTGAAACGCCCTCCAAATGTCTCCCCAAAAAATTACGAATGCTTTGCTGAGGAAAGTTATAACATTGCTCGAACACCTTTTGAAGAATTCTATGGTGGGCTTTGAAATCTTGGTAAAAAGAGCATGTTCGATTATATGTCAAAAGTGAAATGAGGACACCAAAGGCTAAAAGGCTGTTGGAATATTGCTTGAAATAAAGGGAAAATGGATCCCTCGTATGGATAAAGTTTTGGTTTTTTTGTAACACTGAATCTTTATGCAGATATCTAAATATGGTACACATGATGCAGTGCCACAAATAATGCGTGAGCTAAGACAACACTATCCACTTTTATATCTACGTACTTACCATAATGTCGTGAAATGTGTACTTCTTCAGTAAGTGTCAAAGATGGCCACAAAAAGACCCACAACAAGGTCACTGAACGTAAACCAGGAGCACGATTAATCGAGGAAGACGTTGCTATAACGTTGTGCTTTGATAATGATGTTGAGGATGACGCTCGTGCTACTTTGTAATGTGTAACTTATTACAATCTAAATTACGTGCATATACCACACTGATATCTGACCGACTGGCATTCATTTAAAAATACCCTTAGTATCTATAAAACGTTTTTGGGGTTGGCATGTACATACGAATGGTGGTTGAAACGTTTTGAGCCAATGTTTAACTGCGTTGATGGAGTTGGCCGCTAATTATCTTTTTTAAACATAATCCCCTCTGAGGTCAACAAACGTCCTGCCAGCGGATTTAAAGGCGTCGTC
Organism: Haliotis rubra; assembly: GCF_003918875.1. Lineage (NCBI taxonomy): Eukaryota > Metazoa > Mollusca > Gastropoda > Lepetellida > Haliotidae > Haliotis > Haliotis rubra. The sequence goes on along the minus strand of NW_025767491.1, from coordinate 299,003 downwards.
CTGATATAAACCCCACCCGACCCCACCCAATGCTTGACGAACAGTTCTCTCCGAGTTTGAGGAGATATGGAAATTTTAAATACGAACGAAGTTAAACGAGTTTACAGTCACTGTCATTCTTGCAGTCACGGCGCCAACAGACATCCATTTGAACAACACACCTCTAAGTGACTTTGCCAAGAAGTGTAACCCTGAAATTTCTAAGATGCCTTAGCAGATAAGTATATCATTGGCTATTAATGGTTTGGCCTTTCGAAAGGTAGTCCAAATGTTCCTTCTGAACAACAGAAGACCGACGCCATCCCATGCTGACGGAACAGACTTTTCCTTATTCTTCGGAGGAGGAAGCTTTTGATGTTTCAGGCAGGTTAGTAGTGAACTAAAGAGTCTTCTCTGTTTACAGACCACGGAAAAGAGCAGATGGTCCTGCTTTAAAAGGCTTCAATCTTCGCGACAGATGATAAACCTAGAACGATGACCATCACTTGTCAGAAGATCTAGACTCAGTGTTCTGCTACCTTTGTCTTGTCCAGCTCATCCTTACAACTGGACTCATTGTAGATGCCTGCTACACTGGCTAGGTGAAGTGTGGCGTGTCGTCGATCATATAATCGTATAATTTATCGACACTTTGTTTAGGGGTAGCAGTTTAAGGATTATCCTGATCTTTGATTATCTTCAAGGCTATCTCTCCCCATCTCGAACTCATTCGCATGAACATATTCATGTCCGGATATCTGAGAAGTCGATACCCTTTTTGCCTGTCCATCAGCATAAAACTACACACACGTAGTAATTATACCTAGATGAGCCTAAGACTCCCTTTTCAAAGATTCCTATGAAGTATGCCAGTATGGTTAACATCAAGTTATGTAATTATGATGAAGGAAGCAGCTATATGTGTATAGTGCCACAGACCCCTTATTTACCGTTGTTTGTTTCGTACTGGAAACTAGTGTTGGGAATTGGTTAAAAACTCATAATTGATGATTGGGTCTTTACAAGAGATCAGTCATCGACAATATTTGATTGTGTCATGTATGACATTTGTTAATGCACAAAAAATAAGAAAAAACCCGTAGTTCTTTGGGTTTTTTGGCAAAATTTCACATCATTAAAGGATGACTAGTATGTTAGGAACATAAATTTCTTAGAGTCTTTAAGATAAATTCAATCACGAGCTTGTAGTGCTTATGAAATATAACAGACAAAACCAACCTAGTGAAAAATACTGTTAATGAAAACAAGTGTTCTAGAATTGTTTGTGTTCGATTATGAGAAAGCATGATCGATTGCTTGGTCGTTTAGTCACTGCGACCAATCTTCGATTATTTCAGTTAATCGGACCACCACTACTGGAAACACACAGTTAAAGCACTAATGGACATCACACTACTCGATCTTACAGAAGTATATAATCCACTGTCTACACCATTCTGGAGCACTGGGCGTGGTATTATTGTTGGAACAAAGAGTAAAAACAAGGATTACTACACGAAGACGTTCTTAGTATGGTATGAGATACAAACGGCGACTTGATACCTTTTCTCATCCCGGATGTCCGAATCACTTGTTACCTTCTCCACGAAAATTTGACCCGTGAAGATCCTGGTCAGAATTGATCTTCGGCAACTCTAAATGAGTCAAAGTGTGGCATTTAGTTATTATCAACCAACGTTCGTTTCAAAAGCTAAATAAGAGTAATATGCTTGTGGTTAGTGTACATACACAATGTAACTATGATTTGGTATATTACACATGGTTTCGCCGAAACTGAACAATATTCTTTGATGTTGCATGAGGGGTGATGAGTTGCAAAAGCAAACATCGTCAAGGGTGTTAATTGTCTGGGAAGTGGACCACAATACCGTGCATTTCCCAGTGTCGGTATTTATAATGCTTGAGAAGGATTTCTGCGATGCATTTTATGTAGTATGTCGCTCGATATGCGTTTTCGCGGATATTTGGGTCGGCATAAGCGGGGTTCCACTGTACATTGCATTTTCAGACACCCATATACATCGCAGTAGTAGACGTTGTGATATTGACCATGAGAGAAACTGATCCATTGTCCCTTTCTTCTAACATGATCCCCATTTCTGGTGTCCCCCGCCGTGATGTTGCTGGAATATTGCTAAAAGCGGCGTAGAACCAAACTCAGTCAGTCAGTCTAACATGATCACTCGTGCACTTGAGTTTGCTGGCAAAGGAAACGACCATACCTTTGACTGACAATGTGGTGCAAACCTAAGTGTGCCCATTTTATAGTGAACTGTACTGATTTGTACTGATTTACTGCTCGATCTCTACACGGTGTATGGTTCTCCAGGCACGATTTGAACTTTGTAAAATATTGATATAAACCTGGAAATTTAAAAATGAAAACTGAAACAAGATACATTTTCTGTTTGCAACATCACGACCGACAGAACAAACCATAACATAATAACAGATTTGGTTTCATAAAAAAAACAACGTTTGATTTAATATATACTTTAGCAAAAACAATAGATCAATTATTCAGACAAAGAATAGTTTTAGTGATGTGAACCTGTCAACCTTCAGTATCAAACAAATTTTCTTTAACAAATGGACAAACGTTTCACCTCAGATTCTCGCCATACGTCTTGCGGTCGTTTGGATTTCAAAGCCTTTTGTCCATGTAAGGTGGATTACGTGTTTTTTTATATTCATGGGTTTGTGTTTAATATAATCTATGCGTTTAGATAAACAGCACGAACACTGCTGACTTTCGCTGTTGTCAGCGGAGAACCTGCTGAGAGACGTGTTGTGTCCTCTTCACATTTAATGATGCGTGTTTAATTCCCGACATCATATTTCATAATTCATAAACACATGTAGCATTACGGAGGATGTGTGTGTGTTAGGAGTCGGCGCCAACTGTCGTATTGTTCTGAGACAATGTTCATTTTCACTGGAGCCATACTTATTGTGTTCATACAAGGTAACTATTCATCATCGTTTTTCTGCACAATTGGTTGTGCCAGGACTTACTTTTTAGTTTCTGTTATTATTTTATTAGTTTTTCAAACTTGTTATTGATTAGATATAAAATAAGTTCATATGCAAGTAAACATGTTGTTGATACGTTTCGTGTCCGATAAACATATGTATCAATATCCTTATTCAGAGCAACAATTCCCTGATATTTTTTTAATCAATAGAACAATTATTTTTTGCAATTCAGTTTCAATCAGAAAACTGAAAACGTCAAGCAAAATGTTTTCTTGTATGAAATCCACAATGATAATGTTGATGATGATGATGATGATTATGCATGTTCCAGTAAGAGAATCATGATGTAGTTAGTCCCGACATTTGTTTCTTGATTTCACATTTCACCGCCTACATATTTACCAAAGCATGTAAACACATCAAACCTACAGAGGAACATTACCGAGGAAAGCATATATTTATCACGTGTGTCTCTTGGATATTAATTTCTTTTGCAACACATCACTTGCTTTGATATTTAATGTAGAAGTAAACTCATATTCAACATTTGATAACATGCATGTTTTCCTTCACACACCCACACGAATATTTTCTTTATGTTTGAAGTTCTTGACACTTTGGACAGTCTGAGATTAATTATTTTCTCGATTATCTTTCACCACGACATGAAGTATTTGTCTACATCGAAATATTTCTGATTATCATATGTATTGCAATTATTATACATACCTTCTTTACGTGTGTCGTTTAAGGCTACTGTTGTGTCTCTTAGTAATGACAGGATCCGCTGATCAGGCGTAATGATCCCGATAGTGATCCATGGTCAGTCAGCACTATACCTGTGTTCGCTGTCTTAGCGACGTTAAGCAAGGATCAAGCTCTAATACTCTACAGATAGAGTGGATATTAATACGATCTGTTTATTTACTGTATTGTGACAATGTTTATAACGTCTTCCCTGTCCACCAGTTGAGGGCCACCTGCCGTTCTCCAGCTGTCCACAAGGCGGTGGTGAGTGTATGGCTTTGAGGCGGTGTCGGGGGTGGGTGTTCGGTTGGGACCGATATTGTGGGCGGGGCGACGTGTGCTGCTTACCCCTTCATCGGAACAACACGGTGAGCATCAACGACGATGACGGCGACGCTGCTGCTGGGAAGGATAATGGAAAGGAAGGTTTGGAAATATGCTTAAGCATGTGCTTTGCTTGCCTGTCATTAATTAGCTGTGGCTTACCGCTCGGTGAAAAACGTTAGTTTGTGAACATTTCGTGTGAAATAAGATACTGTCTTATGCAAAGCGCTACTTAGCGATGTGAGGTGCAGGGTGAGTCAGTCAGTCAGTTAGTTTTACGCCGCTTTCAGCAATATTCGAGTAATATCACGGCGGGGAACACCAGCAATGGGCTCCACACATTGTACAAATGTGGGGAATCAAACCCGGGTCTTCGGCATGACGAGCGAACGCTTTTACCATTGAGCCACCCACCTCCCTTGTGAACTGCCGGGCAATAAAGTACACAACCATGTCTGATGTAATCTAGAAATGAATGAAACGAGAAATGGTTATTCCATGGTGATGTATTTGATACGTGCATTACACTGCTTCAGATTACATTTGTTGTGTTTAGACGATTGTTTTCAGTGACGTTTAAATAACGTCCTTAATTATTGGGTGAATTGTTTCAAGCGAAAACGTTCTTTTGTCCGGCAGTGTATAATCACGACATTTCAAGCATCGAATGACGTATAGAGCTGTTTACTGAAACTGAAGGACGATCACAGATGAGAAAGTAATATGAAAAAGCGGTGAATGTTTTCAGAAACTTAACGCCGCTTTTGTTTTTGTTTTACCTTTGAATCGTAATACAATATGTGTCATACTTTCTGCATTATGGTATTAATCACGTGCACGTGTTCAAATTATAGAGAATTGGTACTCGAACTTACATTACATGAGAGTACGCCTTATAGTGAGTGAGTGAGTTTAGTTTTACGCCGCACTCAGCAATATCCCAGCTATATGGCGGCGGTCTGTAAATAATCGAGTCTGGACCAGACAATCCAGTGATCAATAGCATGAGCATCGATCTGCGCAATAGGGAACCGATGACATGTGTCAACCAAGTCAGCAAAACTGACCACCCGATCCCGTTAGTCGCCTCTTACGACAAGCACAGTCGCCTTTTATGGCAAGCACATGGGTTGCTGAAGACCTATTCTACCCCGGATCTTCACGGGTCAGTACGCCTTATAAGATGTACTGTATATAATGTAAGTGAATATCTGTGATGCGAACATGTCTCCAGTTCCAGGATTCTCGGACTGTGGATTCATCCCCCGACTACAGAGAGGAAAGTGGGGGCGGGTGGCCCGGGTCGTGGGTGGAGACCCTGCCGTGGTAGGGGAGTGGCCGTGGCAGGTGGCGCTCGAGTCGAGGAGGAGACACTTCTGTGGGGGGTCCCTCATCAACCGCCGCTGGGTTGTCACTGCCGCTCATTGTTTCAGGAAGTAAGTTCATCCACATGTATGTAATTGTCAGCATGTCTATTTCTCGAGCATATTCTTCATGAAACGTGGTGAGTTTGTGAATTTGTCTCGACGATTTTGAACAGTCCTATAAATATATTTCAGCGTGTCAGCCTTCTCTATACGAGTGGTTTAATACGAGTACGGTACTAACATATTAACGATCATAAGTAAGATGATTCAGGGCCTCCTTTCACAAAGCACTATGGTGATCGTAAGTCACTAAGGTAGCCTTAGTGCAATGTTAAAGAATTGGAGTTAAGGTCAACCTTAGTAAAGGTTGCTTCGTGAAAAGAGCTCCTGGTCTTCAACTTCGTTGATAAAATATAGGATTCACAATCTCATGAAAATATGATCATAAACCAAATATTTTTAATATCAAATCTTAGTTCTTGCTAATGATACACAGAGTTCTGAGGTTCCTAGTCATGTGAGATCAGTCTTGCACCAGAACAGTCAGAGCGTCGCATTCAAGATCGAAACAAATGACAGTCAGAATGTATTTTCTAAGCATACAGCCTCGAAAAGGATGCCAGGGGGTATATCGAGCAACAATTACGGGCTGATTCCGACTGATGCCCCACTTCAGTGGAATAAACATTTGAAACAGAAATATATTCCATAACCCGTATAAAGTATTGTCATAAAATGCCGGCCAGTTATCAGAATTCCAGAATTGTTTAGTGCAGTGTGTTAAATTTGAATCGATATTATTTTAATCGTGCACAATGGAAGGCGAGAAAGCTGCTTTCTGATTGGTTAATATGTCATGTTATTTATATCCCTGGTCGTTGAGAGTTCGCGATAGATAGTTCTTTTGTTATATGTAATGATATATACTGAGAGTGAGTGACTGAGATTAGTTTAGCAATATTCCAGCAATATCACGGCAGGGGACACCAGACATGAGCTTCACACATTGTACCCATATGGTGAATCGAACCCGGATCTTCGGCGTGACGAGCGAACGCTTCAACCACTGAGCTACCCCACCGCCCCTGTACTGAGATCTTTGTGAAGCGGTAGCGAGCACTGGGATCTGAATTTTGTGAGATTCACGACTAAAACGAATCAACCATGCTGCGTAACCCATGACTATTGAAATATTGTGGACACAACACTTGGTCATACATGTACATCGAGACGTTTGAAACAAACAATCTAATTAACGAAAATGTATATGCATAATTTGTTGCAAAGACCAACCAGGCTGAAATTTTAAAATATCACGTGTTTTACACAACACGTGAACCGCTGTCAACTAATACAAAAATGGCGCCGTTTGCAGGTGGCAATGTTTCCTAGCAACGAAAATGCTGTTATAAACCATGATTTCAGCAATATATGACTTGTATTTCATACTTACTACACGAATAATGAATGCTAAATAAAACTTATTTAAATATAAATGATATAAATCTATATTTAACATATATAACACGTGCACGATTTCACTACGTAGATGATTTAGTAGATACATTTGAAACAGTCAGATCTTCCTTTTCCGCGAAGCATGGCGTGCCAGTGGTCTTTAATTGCAACGACATGAACCAGGCGTACCAATGGGTTCTTTATGTGGTGCTTCAGGTACTCCCCCCGCAGGATGACCGTCATCCTTGGTCAGCACCACAAGTCCAGAAAGACCGGACACGAGCAATACAGACGTATTAGCCAGGTCATAAAGGTGAAACAACGTTTGCTGATGTTGAAATTGGTCGAAAACATCTAAACTAGTGCGTGATCTTTAGTTGCAATTCTCGTACTTTAAACTGGCGGTATAGGCTCTGTAATCGTCTTTCCGAATGATCATAAAAGATGGATAGATGATGAAAGCGTGCTTGATACAGTTAAAGTGTGAAGTCGGCATTGTGAGAGATATTGTGAGACGCAGACTTGTAGATCCCATTAAAATAAAGTACACTTTACACTTACTTTGTAAAATCCATTCAGCGTCACCGTCACTTTATCACCCATTTTCAAACACACACCCACCCATCCACCCTCCCTCCCCAAAATAGAATCAATCAATCACTCAATCAATCACTCAACCAATCTACCAATCAGTCTGTCAGTCATTCTACAAATCAATCTACCAATCAATCTTCCAATCTACCAATCAATGTTTCAGCATTCCAAGTTCGACCTTGAGTTTGGCAACCCGTACGACATCGCCCTGATAAAGCTTGACCGCCCTGTGGACACCAGTGGGCACTACATCCGGACAATCTGTCTCCCTACCCATAATTCCGCTGTGTTCGATAAGTCTGACCGGTGCTACGTCACTGGATGGGGCTTTACAAGGAGTAAGCTTCAACAGTGGGGCATGTTTCTGATGGTGCAACATTTAAAGCCGCTCTAGCATAGATGTTCTTCTTCACAATTCGTCTGTTCAGATATCATAGAACAATTATATCTTGCGGTTAACCTATTTATCTAGGAACATAAAGGTTACTCCAGCATGTTAACTATATTCTTCGTGTGACAGGGTGTTTAAGGTTTATCTTTCCGTAAATACTTAAGGTAATGGGGAGATTCCTTTATGACACATGGGCTAGTGTTTGGGGATAAAGCTATAAATACTTGTCGTCTGGGGTTAGCTTAAGGCACCTCGGGACAAGGGTCGCCCCAGCATTGGTCCAGAGTGAAAGATCTACTGATAAGAGAGAGGGAGCCAGCGTGAGAGTTTAAGACAAAGACAGTGTGGGTGTGAGAGGAGAGAGAGAGAGAAGCTAAACTGAGAGGCTGCACCATGTGCTTCATCACACAGAAAGTTACGGAATACAAAATGAACTGTATACTCTCTTGTGTGATATGTTGGTAGACAACCCCCCACTTGATCACATTCGGAATCCATATTAATGAATAATTTGCAATCGAAATTCTGACATTAGAATTTTCTCTCTATTATAAATCCTTGTCCGGGGTACTTCATTTTATAACGATAATTATACTGGACTAGTTCGTTACCGCAGCTTCATCTCGGACCTGTTGCGTTTGACAAGACGCTAAAACGTTTTTGCACAGTTCGAAAATGGACAAATTGTGACGTTGACGAACTGACAACACTGGACCATAATATCAGTATTTCCGATATTTAATTCATTTCGTTATTCCATATTGTTTGAATAGAACACAAAGTTTACATTGACAGCAGACACAATTTCCGATATTTGGCTATTTTCGGATTGGGATCATTCCTGCATGCAATTATGTACAAAGGCTCTCACGCATTGCATCTTCAGATACTGGGGACTCGAGGATACTGCGCCACCTACAGGTGGACATCGTCCCTACCGCCGCCTGTAATCAGTCATGGCGGGTCATTAAAGAAGAAAATATTTGTGCCGGAAATGGAGTAATTGGCGCTTGCAAGGTGAGTTTATAGACGAGTGCCATTTCCTCATGATGCTTCAAGACAATGGAGGTCCAGTAGATAAAGCGCCCTGTTGTCTATCATGCGTTTTGATACCTTTCTTTGATCAGTAATCTGCCATGGTTTCTATGAGGTTTCTGTCAGACCACAATATCCTTGTAAATTTAAGCATCATGACTTTTTTACCGTAGAAGGATACGCACATATGTTGTAAAACGTCTATTTTTCTCCTTCAGGGAGATTCTGGTGGACCTCTCGTGTGTTACAAACACGGGCGATATACACTAGCAGGCGTGACGTCATGGGGCAGTACCACGTGCCGGAAGCCAGGTTTCCCGGATGTATATACACGTGTTTCGTCATTCTTAGATTGGATATATGGTATTATCTACAGACATAAATAAAGTGTTAAACCATGCATGTCACGTGTGTTTACGGATGTGTTTTTACAGACAGGTGCTTGTAAAGCGCATGTATCATTTTGCAAAGAACATGGCAGAGGTGAACAACAGGTGTTATTCTGGGACAAACCCTTAACGGAAATGATCGAGTTTGGACGAATGAACATACATCCAGCTTGGTACAAACGCAAATAATAACAAGGATCAAAATTGGGGATAAGCTGGGATTCGAACACACAACCCGTTTATCTGCTACAGCTAAGGGATGCTAATGCATAATAGATTCCAAACATAGAGTACCGTTAGAATTTGTCACAGTATGTATGACATCGTTTCATTCATTCATTCATTCATTCATTCATTCATTCATTCATTCATTCATTCATTCATTCATTCATTCATTCATTCATTCATTCATTCATTCATTCATTCATTCATTCATTCATTCATTCATTCATTGGAGACCTGAATAGGAGATATTTGAGAAATGTAAACGAAACACAAATTACCAGAAAAGTGTATCAGTAAATGTGCAGCTCAAATAGCACTTAGATATCTCATAAATAAACTGAACAACGGGAAATGATTCATTCATTTTGTAATTAACATTCATTCATTCAGAAATTCAAGACCGTCACATTCATTCATTCATTCATTGGAGACCTGAATAGGAGATATTTGAGAAATGTAAACGACAAATTACCAGAAAAGTGTATCAGTAAATGTGCATCAAATAGCACTTAGATATCTCATAAACTGAACAACAATGACTTCTTTGTAATTAACACGCGAGAAACAAGACCGTACACGCAACCGGGAAGGTGACTGTGATTATCTCCCTTTCATTCATTCATTCATTCATTCATTCATTCATTCATTCATTCATTCATTCATTCATTCATTCATTCATTCATTCATTCATTCATTCATTCATTCATTCATTCATTCATTCATTCATTCATTGGAGACCTGAATAGGAGATATTTGAGAAATGTAAACGAAACACAAATTACCAGAAAAGTGTATCAGTAAATGTGCAGCTCAAATAGCACTTAGATATCTCATAAACTGAACAACAATGACTTCTTTGTAATTAACACGCGAGAAACAAGACCGTACACGCAACCGGGAAGGTGACTGTGATTATCTCCCTTTCATTCATTCATTCATTCATTCATTCATTCATTCATTCATTCATTCATTCATTCATTCATTCATTCATTCATTCATTCATTCATTCATTCATTCATTCATTCGAGACCTGAATAGGAGATATTTGAGAAATGTAAACGAAACACAAATTACCAGAAAAGTGTATCAGTAAATGTGCAGCTCAAATAGCACTTAGATATCTCATAAACTGAACAACAATGACTTCTTTGTAATTAACACGCGAGAAACAAGACCGTACACGCAACCGGGAAGGTGACTGTGATTATCTCCCTTGTATAACCTCTCCGATCAAAGAGGCAATAAACATCGATACCATAACGACCAGCGACGCTCGTGAGGAATCTTCGACACCTGTAAGTAAACAATATCTCCATAATAGCTGCCATTTACGATACAAAGTGCCCGCTGTGCCATGAATTAGTTATAAGAGACGATATCATAGCATACCTTCCCACCATATTCACTAACTGTACAGTATGTCGAGGTATTGGGCTGCACGGCAGGTGCTAATGCCTTACATATGATCTCCGCAGTCAAACCAGTAGTATATAACATTTATTATTGATGACTGTATCGGGTATTGATCTACATATAAGTATAGTGTAGGGAGAATATTATATATATGTTGTCAGTCGCTGCTAGCGAGTTGGGCAGCTTATCGTCTATAATGACCACCGCTTGCTGTAATCTTCCTCCTGAAATATTCAGGTATTACATTTGTTTACACTCTAGCCCGATCGATATTGGTGGTTAGAATACACACGCAATGGATACAACCTCGGACAGGGCGTTAATCACAGTCCCTATTATACATTTATACACCACAAGGTCTACATACCCACAATGATACTTTGGTTGATTGTTGAAGAAGGTTTGGGCTTATCAGTTTAAAGGACACAAAAATATTTCAGCTTATATTTAAATAATTCCCCAGGGACAGTGGGAGGTGAAGATTTAATCGTAACAGATTTCGAAGCGGGCCTGTGTTGATAGTTCTTTTGAATTACGGTTGTGTGTGGTTAGCAGTAGAGTAGCGACCGCAATATATTATTGATTTTAGTCTTTAGGAATTATTACAGTCGCTGAGCCTCCACAAAGAGTTAGCCAGACATTGTATGCAGGGTGGGAGATTACGGAGCTAAATATAGTAATTTGGTGGGCGCAGCTTGCCAGTCGGCTGTCCTGTTGTCCACATTACTATCGTCATTTCTGATACGAAAAGCGTTACCCCTAAAATTACAAGTTCCTCTTATGCTGCAACTTTAATATTAAAAGTTTTTTCCCAAGTTTTTTAACTCTAATAATATTATTACAAGTTATCTTTTCCGAATATTACAAGTTCTTTTTTCTGCTACCCTAATATTACAAATTATCTTTTCCGAATATTACAAGTTCTTTTTTCGTTTTCTGCTACCCGAATATTACAAGTTCTTTTTTCTGCTACCCTAATATTACAAATTATCTTTTCCGAATATTACAAGTTCTTTTTTTGTTTTCTGCTACCCGAATATTACAAGTTCTTTTTTCTGCTAGCCTAATATTACAAATTATCTTTTCCGAATATTACAAGTTCTTTTTTTGTTTTCTGCTACCCTAATATTACAAGTTCTTTCTTTCTGTTATCCCCATATCACAAGTTCTTTTTTCCTGCTACCTCTAATATTACAAATTATCTTTTCCGAATATTACAATTACAAGTTCTTTTTCCTGCTACCCATAATATTACTAATTATCTTTTCTTAACATTACAAATTCATTTTTCCTGGTACTCCCATTATTACAAGTTCTTTTTTCCTGCTACCCATTATACTAGGGGTATGCGATTGTCGTAATGATTTTGTGGCACTGCAACCTAGTCATGTAACATAATATATATTGTGATAATATATAATAGTGACATCGATATTCCCTCCTGATAATGAGATTAGTGTTCGTGTCAGGTTTGCCCAATGCTAGGCTACCCTCTGAGAGGGTGTCATTAATCACTCTTGTAAAGAACGTTTAGGTTTTCCGTCGTGGGGAACATTGGTTACCGCACGTAACCTGAGTGTGCATGTAAACAATATGTCCTCAAAGCGGTAGACCTTTCCTTGTGCATACCCCGCTAATCTGGAAACCCAGTCTTGAGGACGAATTGCTGAAATAGGTTTCACCGTCAGGATGATTGCAGTTACAGTTGTGTGTTTGCGCATGCGTGCATTTGTATGTATCGTTGTTTTCACTTGTTCGGACCAAGTGAGATACGATTGATATGAATACACCTCTCAGACACAATATAACGACACAGTCGATCAGAGTTGTGTGGGTTTTTTCTGACGCACAGTTATCATAAGGTCTGAAAAGTGAGCGTTATGCCAGAATTACGCTCGTACGGCCCTGGATCTAACCACAGCTGTGAAATTACGCGTTAGTGTAGAATATGTAATTCCCTATGGTGTAGATGCAAGTGCAAATACTTCGGCAGTTTGAAAAATAGAAATTGCTAGGTCTTAGTATATCGTAACAGTAAATCTCTTCCCTTTTTCTCGTAGACCGATGAAAGCACTCTGCGACGATTTCCTTTTATTTGGCATCTTCACGTAAACTGTGAGCGAACAAAATACTGCCTGGTATTTGAACATCATTCGTATATATCAAATGGATTTGTATTCTCATGTGTAACGTTATACATTCAGTATAGATAACGGCTTGTCAGTGATGATGAAAATATATTTTGTTTTCTTCTATGACGTCAAACGACGACTGAGAGATCACACACGCATAAAGACATGGGAGCTTAACTTCGCTAGGTTTAACACGTGGTAATTGTAACTCCTGGAGACAATTTGCTTTGGATAAGGTCACTATATTTTCGTGAGGTTTTGTTCATGAGGACCAAAACTATTCCAATGCAAAGAATCCTTGTAACAGTATACGTTTAAGGTATTGGTAGTATCACAAGTGACAAGAAATGATGATAGCATACAACACGAAGGACGTAATAGCAAACTTGATGACCCTATCTAGTGTTTAGATTCCTCTATTCTCCTGTTTGTAGATGTATTCTGACTAATGTTGCACCATTAACAGGATGCTAACCTTTCGTCAAATGTTATGAAATTACGGAAAAAAGTACACCATTTTATGTGTTTTATGTGTTTTTAAACGTCGGAGAAAGACGAAATCGGTATGTTCATTAGTATATATCTCACTGTGTTTCCGTTAATTTGAATAAAATTCTTGGTTTGTTTGTCAGAATGTGACTCTCAACAAAACATACAATGACAGATTATGCAATTTTGATAATGTCCTGAACAGATTTAGCAGTTTGACCGTGCATCTTGATGTGGACAACACATGAACCCGTGTGGCATTAATTTAACGTTAAAAAGAATATTGCAAAAGACACGAATTTATTTTAGGATAGGACTTTTCTTTGTTGTATGCGTATATTACTACGAATATTTTCACCTATATCCCTGCCATTATGGCCGATCTAAGGCATGAGTATTCACTTATCTACAGACATCAAAACCCGTGAACGCCCGGGTGGTCAGGCTCGCTGGCTTGGTTGACACATGTCATCGGTTCCCTATTGCGCAGATCGATGCTCATGCTGTTGATCACTGGATTGTCTGGTCCAGATTCGATTATTTACAGGCCGCCGCCAAATAGCTGGAATATTGCTGAGTGCGGCATAAAACTAAACTCACTCACTACAGACATCAAAGATGTGAATCCGCGTTCCACGGGAAGATGATGGTTCATATGATACACAAACGTATCCTGAACATGATACTGATGAAGGGTGGTGGGATAGCCTGGTGGTTAAAGCGTTCGTTCGTCACGCCGAAGTCCCGTGTTCGACTCCCGCATGTGTGAAACCCATTCTTGGTGTACCCCGCCGTCATCTTGCTGGAATATTGCTAAAAGCGGCGTGAATTTTAACTGACTCACTCGCCCACTAATATCGATGCTGCGAGTGCTACACCTGGTCACAAATAGCATTATGGTTTTTTTGGCTCTCTCTTTGATCTTTGTCTCCTCCTTGATGTTTTGACACTGTCATGTCAGCTCCCCGTGGACGTGCTGTGACGCCCTGACGGCAACATGCCGCGGATCCATCTCGTGTCATCTGCGCCGGCGTCCGAGAAGGCAGTGCACGACATCCTCGTCTCATCCCCTGTGGTTGGGGTCAGTTGCAAGGGGGCCAATGCAGGAGGTAAAGGTACGTCCCATTTCACGAATGACTGACATAAAAATATGAGTAATATTCAATATTTGACAAGTTTCAAATGAAGTTTAGATAGTTATCATTATATACTCATGCCAATAATGGTTGTCATTCTTACCCTCCCCACCCCGAACCTGGGTCACACACACCTCAACCCCACCCCTCTCCAATTAAAAATTGAAGCCCCAGTGACAAATGAAGTTTCCATAGTTATCATGAGTATATAAAATCTTATCACTTTTCTTACATAAACTCGAACCTTGCAGGAAGTTATATGCAGTAATTAACTTAGATACAACACAATTCTGTTTTAACCAAGTCCATTTTATCAGGTATTTATTATTTTCTATGATGAGTACATAAGGTAGAATATATTCACTGAGATTCCTCGTTTCATAATTTCTTATGTTTTATATGAAATTTCTTCAGCTTTTAAAGTATTTGAGTAGATTCGTTTTATGTATAACAAATATTAATTGATTCAGTCATATTCATATTGATTGAAACATTTTGAAATAATCAGGATTATTTTCTTTCATAGGTACCATTTATCTGATTGTCGTAGCAACGCTACAGGGTGACGTGTACGCTTTCGACGTGAGACGAGACAGGAACATCATCCTCGACGGTGGTCTGATCAGACTGTTCCAGAGTACTGAAGTCACCAAGGTACTGCTCCAGTACACTGTCACGGCTACCGGCTTGTCCGTATCAGTCCGCTAGTGTGTGGCTAGTACACGTTCAATCTAATGAATACATTTCACCAGAAAGACATTTGTTCAATCTTAATCGAAGTATTCTAATCTGACATACCTTATTGTTTACCTAAATTGAACTAATAAACTGATTCAGTTTTTGTGAAATCAGTTCCATCTCCAAACATTAGTCCAGTTTCAATAAATACGTTAAACTCAAAAGGAAACTTAAATAGATTAGTTTAATCTCATAGAAATTAGTTCAGTGTGAGAGAAATGAGTTCACCCGGATTGAGTTCCATACGGTATTCGAACAGTGAGGCAGAGTGACGCACCTAAACGCCAGCACACAATATCGGCTCTCCATCCCACTCAGCCACCGCAGCTTCCATTAAAGGAGAATACGAACGAAAACAAAACTTTTGATATATTGTAAAGGATATTGTAAAAGTCACATTCCGTGATTAAAATTGAACAAAAAGTTTGTAAAATAGCAATAAAAACACAAAAACGTACTCGTATTTCCGCCTATTACGGAAACACCCGACAGTTAATGAGCAGAGGGGTCTGACAACTTGTAGCCGAGATCACGTACTTTGTGTACCCCTCTTACTTGTTAACTGGCCCGCATCCCATTCTTCCTACAGTCCCAATTTGCCTACATCCCAGCTTGCCTACAGCACTACTGTAGGCAGAATGGGAAATGATTTTTTACCTATAAGGGTATGCTGTTGGGTTTGGAGAGAAGGTAATGTATGGAATTTCACTTAAATTAAACGGTATTATGATATTAGTGATAATGAATGGCAAGTTAAAGTTAAAAAGTTGTGGTTGGTCCTTATAATCCAAAATAGACATATACACAGTGAGTCTGCTCAATTAATAAAACGTTTGATAAAGTATAAATGCTAGATTTTTTTTATGAATGTGTCATTTAAATAAGAACATATGTTACATTTGACTACTTTTTCATAGGTTTTCTCAATTCGTACTAAAATGCCACTCAAACCGTTCATTCAGTAGACTGTACTTTGTTTCCCAGGTCATACACGACTGCGCTGCCGATGCAGCGGCCCTCCATCGTGGATTCGGTGTCGCACTGAGGAACGTCTTCGACACGCAGGTACCCCCAAACAGCTGACCACACCTTAAACACACAGATAAACTTTGTGACAGAATGAATTACCCTACCCCCTTCTGTACCAAAGCACACTTGTATTCTGACGCGTAGACTAACACTTAGTCTCTGAAAATATATAATGTTGATAACAAATAACTCCAGTTAAATTGAAAAAAGAACCCTAGTGATAATTGTAATGGCGACTGAGGAAATCGAGACTTGTTTCATTTAGTGCATTTGTATTGAAGGCAGGGTTGGACGGAAGGGACAATATTATTGTCCGGGGACTGAGAGACTATCTAACGAGAGTAATTATCACTGTTTTAAATGATTCCTCAGCCCGGAGAGCGGAAGGTCGCGGGTTCGATCCCCGGCCGCGTCAAACCAAAAGACGTTAAAATATGGTACTTGTTGGTCCCTGCCTGGCGCTCGGCATAAATGGGTACAACAAGGACTGGTCGGCTTGGAGTCAGTATAATGTGTCTGAGTGGGGTATTCATGCTTAACTGCGGCATGGTATCTCAGTGAGCACTATAAAACCAGCTTCAGTCTGGGCGACGTACAAGCAGCCGCAGCTTAAATACACAGCCGCACACACACACACGCATGCACGTCGTCATATGAGCGAAATATTCTTAAGTACGACGTTAAAACCCCATTTCACCTCACCTCACTTAAATGGTTCTCTAATTCTTTGTCGAATTAACGTGATTGACGGATTAATGAGTGTCGGATTAACGAGAGCTGACTGTAGTTACACGCGTAGATATATGTTTCTCTCGCTAGGTGGCGCATCGAGTACTAATGGAGGAGTACGGACTTCCGCCTCGGATGATCAGCAAAAACGCCTTGTTTGCAAAATACGACATCGTTGGGTATACTCCCTCAGCACCACTGGAGGTATGTGTGAAGTTATACCTGTTTCTTGGAATGAACGAAAGTTTTCCGTATGATGTAAAACTGTGTGTTGTGGATTCACTGATACTCATTTTATCCCCGACACTGAGTAAGCTGTTTACAATCTAATGAATATTCCAGCTGTAACCAATCAAACTTGTCAATACAAACCAGAGGTTGATATTAAGAGCAGCGTCAAACACCGGTCCATCAGGTCCATCTGAGACGGCACTATGGCAACCAATAGAGCCCAGGGCCCCGTTTCATAAATCTCTCGTAGCGCTACGACTATCGTACGTCAATGTTACAGTATAGGAGGTAGGAATGTTACGAGGAAAGTTACGACATCTTAGCCTTACCAGAGCTTTGTGAAACGGGCCCCAGGGCCTGCTTCCACAAAGGGTGACAGCTAAGGCGACCGTAACTCCCATATTATAACAAAGGCTTACGTTCGTCGGCGCATTAAGATCGGATCCCCATCTTAGATGGGTGAAAAGTCATATTGGGTGAGTGAGTGAGTTTAGTTTTACGCTGCTTTTAGACATATTTCAGCAAGTACACCAGAAATGTACACATTGTACCCATGTGGGGAATCGAACCCGGGTCTTCGGCGTGACGAGCGAACGGCTAATCACTAGGCTACCCCACCGCCCTCCTAGTCCTATCGAGAGATGTTATGCTGTTCTATGTTCATGTCTATGCCACCGCCCTCCTAGTCCTATCGAGAGATGTTATGCTGTTCTATGTTCATGTCTATGCCACCGCCCTCCTAGTCCTATCGAGAGATGTTATGCTGTTCTATGTTCATGTCTATGCCACCGCCCTCCTAGTCCTATCGAGAGATGTTATGCTGTTCTATGTTCATGTCTACCCCACCGCCCTCCTAGTCCTATCGAGAGATGTTATGCTGTTCTATGTTCATGTCTATGCCACCGCCCTCCTAGTCCTATCGAGAGATGTTATGCTGTTCTATGTTCATGTCTATGCCACCGCCCTCCTAGTCCTATCGAGAGATGTTATGCTGTTCTATGTTCATGTCTATGCCACCGCCCTCCTAGTCCTATCGAGAGATGTTATGCTGTTCTATGTTCATGTCTATCCCACCGCCCTCCTAGTCCTATCGAGAGATGTTATGCTGTTCTATGTTCATGTCTACCCCACCGCCCTCCTAGTCCTATCGAGAGATGTTATGCTGTTCTATGTTCATGTCCATGTCACCGCCCTCCTAGTCCTATCGAGAGATGTTATGCTGTTCTATGTTCATGTCTACCCCACCGCCCTCCTAGTCCTATCGAGATGTTATGCTGTTCTATGTTCATGTCTACCCCACCGCCCTCCTAGTCCTATCGAGAGATGTTATGGTGTTCTATGTTCATGTCTACCCCACCACCCTCCTAGTCCTATCGAGAGATATTATGGTGTTCTATGTTCATGTCTACCCCACCGCCCTCCTAGTCCTATCGAGAGATGTTATGCTGTTCTATGTTCATGTCTACCCCACCGCCCTCCTAGTCCTATCGAGAGATGTTATGGTGTTCTATGTTCATGTCTACCCCACCGCCCTCCTAGTCCTATCGAGAGATGTTATGGTGTTCTATGTTCATGTCTACCCCACCGCCCTCCTAGTCCTATCGAGAGATGTTATGCTGTTCTATGTTCATGTCTATGCCACCGCCCTCCTAGTCCTATCGAGAGATGTTATGGTGTTCTATGTTCATGTCTACCCCACCGCCCTCCTAGTCCTATCGAGAGATGTTATGGTGTTCTATGTTCATGTCCTGCCCACTGCCCTCCTAGTCCTATCGAGGAGATGTTATGGTGTTCTATGTTCATGTCTACCCCACCGCCCTCCTATTCCTATCGAGAGATGTTATACTGTTCTATGTTCATGTCTACCCCCACCGCCCTCCTAGTCCTATCGAGGAGATGTTATGCTGTTCTATGTTCATGTCTACCCCACCGCCCTCCTAGTCCTATCGAGAGATGTTATGGTGTTCTATGTTCATGTCCACCCCACCGCCCTCCTAGTCCTATCGAGAGATGTTATGCTGTTCTATGTTCATGTCTATGCCACCGCCCTCCTAGTCCTATCGAGAGATGTTATGGTGTTCTATGTTCATGTCTACCCCACCGCCCTCCTAGTCCTATCGAGAGATGTTATGCTGTTCTATGTTCATGTCTATGCCACCGCCCTCCTAGTCCTATCGAGAGATGTTATGCTGTTCTATGTTCATGTCTATGCCACCGCCCTCCTAGTCCTATCGAGATGTTATGGTGTTCTATGTTCATGTCTATCCCACCGCCCTCCCTAGTCCCTATCGAGGAGATGTTATGCTGTTCTATGTTCATGTCTATGCCACCGCCCTCCTAGTCCTATCGAGGGAGATGTTATGGTGTTCTATGTTCATGTCTATGTCACCGCCCTCCTAGTCCTATCGAGAGATGTTATACTGTTCTATGTTCATGTCTACCCCACCGCCCTCCTAGTCCTATCGAGAGATGTTATACTGTTCTATGTTCATGTCTACCCCACCGCCCTCCTAGTCCTATCGAGAGATGTTATGCTGTTCTATGTTCATGTCTACCCCACCGCCCTCCTAGTCCTATCGAGAGATGTTATGCTGTTCTATGTTCATGTCTATGCCACCGCCCTCCTAGTCCTATCGAGAGATGTTATGCTGTTCTATGTTCATGTCTATGTCACCGCCCTCCTAGTCCTATCGAGAGATGTTATGCTGTTCTATGTTCATGTCTACCCCACCGCCCTCCTAGTCCTATCGAGAGATGTTATGCTGTTCTATGTTCATGTCCATGTCACCGCCCTCCTATTCCTATCGAGAGATGTTATGCTGTTCTATGTTCATGTCTACCCCACCGCCCTCCTTGTCCTATCGAGAGATGTTATACTGTTCTATGTTCATGTCTATGCCACCGCCCTCCTATTCCTATCGAGAGATGTTATACTGTTCTATGTTCATGTCTGTGCCACCGCCCTCCTAGTCCTATCGAGATGTTATGCTGTTCTATGTTCATGTCCATGTCACCGCCCTCCTAGTCCTATCGAGAGATGTTATACTGTTCTATGTTCATGTCTATCCCACCGCCCTCCTTGTCCTATCGAGAGATGTTATACTGTTCTATGTTCATGTCCATGTCACCACCCTCCTAGTCCCATGGAGAGATGTTATACTGTTCTATGTTCATGTCTATGTCACCGCCCTCCTAGTCCCATGGAGAGATGTTATGCTGTTCTATGTTCATGTCTATGTCACCACCCTCCTAGTCCTATCGAGAGATGTTATACTGTTCTATGTTCATGTCTATGTCACCGCCCTCCTAGTCCCATGGAGAGATGTTATACTGTTCTATGTTCATGTCTATGTCACCACCCTCCTAGTCCTATCGAGAGATGTTATACTGTTCTATGTTCATGTCTATGTCACCGCCCTCCTAGTCCCATGGAGAGATGTTATGCTGTTCTATGTTCATGTCCATGTCACCACCCTCCTAGTCCCATGGAGAGATGTTATGCTGTTCTATGTTCATGTCTATCCCACCGCCCTCCTAGTCCTATCGAGAGATGTTATGCCGTTCTATGTTCATGTCTATGTCACCACCCTCCTAGTCCTATCGAGAGATGTTATGCTGTTCTATGTTCATGTCCATGTCACCGCCCTCCTATTCCTATCGAGAGATGTTATGCTGTTCTATGTTCATGTCTATCCCACCGCCCTCCTATTCCTATCGAGAGATGTTATACTGTTCCATGTTCATGTCTATGCCACCGTCCTCCTATTCCTATCGAGAGATGTTATACTGTTCCATGTTCATGTCTATGCCACCGCCCTCCCATTCCTATCGAGAGATGTTATACTGTTCCATGTTCATGTCTATGCCACCGCCCTCCTATTCCTATCGAGAGATGTTATGCTGTTCCATGTTCATGTCTATGCCACCGCCCTCCTATTCCTATGAGAGATGTTATACTGTTCCATGTTCATGTCTATGCCACCGCCCTCCTATTCCTATCGAGAGATGTTATACTGTTCCATGTTCATGTCTATCCCACCGTCCTCCTATTCCTATCGAGAGATGTTATGCTGTTCTATGTTCATGTTTATGCCAACACTACCGACCACTGATCACTATCTTCTCGTCATCTGTCTACAGCGTCTACTGCGAGAGGACCAGCACGTTTGGGCGCGGCGACCTCTAAACAAGGACATGCTCAACACCGCCGCGGCCGACGTCGTCCCCCTCGTGACCGTCCTGTACGACAGACTCAAGAGGTACGTGATCAGATATATCTCGGGAGTCATTGTCGATGTGACTTCAGTAGTAGTTCGATATTAATGCAAGTACTTTAATTGGAAAATGGGCAATAGAGTTGGGAAGTAGCTCTTCTTCCTTTTGTTACTAAATTATTTATTCATTGCCGATGCCAAGTTCAATTAAATAATACTTGTTAGTCGATTTCTAGCGTTCTGAAACCCCAGACTGCTGACTGGTTCGAGTGTCTCTGCAACAACCATCGGCGCAGTCAACTTGGAAGCAAGAAAAAGAAGACGACAGTAAAGGGAGATAATCAAGCCCGACGATCTGTCAATGAGTCATTCGAAATGAGTGTCGTCAAATATAAAGAACCCAAAGATGACTAGTCAGTATCAAATGACAGTGAGACCTCGTTTGTCCCGACAATGTTTGTCCTTATACCCTGCTACGCCGAAGAACATGTCAATGACGTCAACATAAATATACATGGGTGACACTCCACTGTTTCTTTAATCCACACATTTGTTCATTTAGGAGATTTCATCTTATCAATACCGTCTGGATAAACGGGGCTTCGCTGTATGCAGATGTAATTTGTATTTTGATGCTACAAGTGTGTTTAGATTCTCCAAATAATAACAAAGATTGACATGTATATGGACGCCTTCTGCTAGAATCTCTGCTTTAAATGTACAGAATTCACATTTCTCACCGGAACGATTTTATATTAAGCTGGGATTGTAATCTATTTGCGAATGCGCCTCTCTAACGGTTTAAAGCAGAAGCCCAGTCTCGCCGTTTGGTTCAGCCTGGTTCCCTGGGTCTGTGTCGGAGCGTTAGCGCAGGCGCAACAGACCAAGGGATCCAGGCTGCGTTTGGTTCTCTTCCTGACATATGTGATTGAATAATATGTGAGTTCAGTTCTCATGCAAATTGTATGCATGATGGTCCCTTACCGGTAGTGTAGGACATGTTTGCCCCTTTGGCGCGAACACCTGGTGTCATCAGAGATTTACAGTAACCCATTCCTGTAATTCTCATGGCTGTTTTCCCTTTAATGCCCAATGAGTCCTATTTCAGTCATTATTTGGCGTTGAGATTTTATATTGAATGTTACAAAGGCTTAACATGATTCTGCTTATTGACACTACTATTGTCTATTGTTACCTTAATTAGAAGTCATGTCGATACAGTGTTGTATGTTTTTATCTGTGATATATGGTTACACTTCAGCAATAACAGGAATGCCTTATACAGGGATGAACAGAATTGTAAGATGTACTTGACGTATATTTGAGTAATTACTGTTTCCTATTACTGTACAAGACAAATGTCATTTTAGCCACATTCTGGCTTGGTATTTGTAAGATTTCGGTGGAGGAATGTTGTGTGAATATTCGATATTTGTAAGAACCATTTGTTTTTTTGTCAGTCTTCTACCTTTCTATTATATATATAGTTTTAAGGTGACGGTTATGCAGTATTTGGTCGTCTCAGTATTGCGGGAATGCTGCGAGATATGTTACAGTTTGATAACCATGTCCTTTATTGTAGGCGTTTGTCTCATTCTGGTGCTGATGTTACCTCTTAAGTTATCGGTTTTCAGATTTCCCGAAGCAATTGTGTCTTTCATGTTTAGCACTTTCAGTATTTCTGACGAATGGAAGATGAATCTGTGCATTCATTTGCCACTAGCATCGTACACCGATATTTAATGTGATTTGAGTGATCGGGCTGTATTCACGGAGCAAAGTGTTTAGATGAAATGGACATGAATTTCCTCCAAAAACATCTTCCAAGGGAGATCGTTTATGTTTGCGTGTGCGTGTGCGTCCGAGCGTGTTTGTGGACGAGAGTGGAATCTTGATGATGATGATGAAGGGGGAGAGATCGTGCAAGCTACTTGTCCGGTTAAGAACATGTGGCTGTGATGTGATGGTCTTCAACATTCAACCTGTGAAAACAGGAAGACTTACTCTTTTACCATAAGTCTAAACAATTGATCTCACTCACTCACTCAGTCAGTCAGTCAGTCTTACAACTGTGTCTCGTCTTGTAGTTTTATGAATGTTCATAAGCCATCCAGCAATAATGCTTGTACTGAGGTGTCGACTAGAATACTAGTAGTGTACTTGAACGTATATTATTCTCAACATGTTGATTACAGCACTGTTACCTTACAGTATTATGACTGCCTTTACAATTTACCATGACTTTTGAAAGATGACATTGATGCATTGGACCAATTAAAAGTAGTTTTTGTATATAAATGCTCATGTTTATATTTTAGTGCTTTATTTATGATGTTTTTACGCTAGCCCCGACATCAAAAACGTCAAATTATGAACCAGTGGACCGGAATTCCCAGGAATTCTAACACTTAATGTCCCCGTGACATGTCCACGGTACCAACTTTCGTAGGAATTCAAGATGTCGGGTGAGGCAGACCCCTGATACCCAATGTGGGACGAGATCACGACCACCCTTTGTTTTACGAAACACTGAGCAATATTCCAGCTAATCTATATAGCGGCGGTCCGGAAATAATCGAGTCTGGACCAGAAACTCCAGTGATCAACAGCACAAGCATACCCCTACGCAACTGCGATACAATGACATGTGTCCACCAAGTCAGCGAGCCTGACCACCTGATCCTGTTAGTCGCCTACTACGACAAGCATGGGTTACTGAAGACCAATTCTAACCCGAATCTTCATGGGTCTCAATGAAGGAAGAGGTCGGACGCGTTGGCTATAGATTTAGAAGCGCACATAATATATTCCTATCAAACCCAAAACATGCAAACCTAAGATCACACTTTCCACACCACGTCCTACTGTTCATTGAGCATGACGTGGACCCGGCAAATACTCTCATCTTATGAGTTACAATGTTATCGTATCTCAACATTGTGTGATATGTAAACATGAAACGGATGGTCCCTTTAAGTCACAAGTACGTTGTCCGTCGACCATCGCCTCAATTTACGTTTACGATCTAATTGTGAGATTTGACTTTTAGCCTGATGAGAAGAAAGGATGCTGGCATTGCGTTATTATGCATTGAAGATTGTTTCTCCATCAATACGTTTCCGTGATCAGAAAGCAGAACAAGTCAACAGTCCACAACAAAATACGAGTTTCACAGTTTTGTATATTGAGGGAGTATATTTTAGCTGTGTTTTCTACGTTTTTAACGTTCAGTCTTCTCACTCACGTGTGTTCTGGTAGAAAATTCGACGTTGCAGTCCAGATTAGAACGGGAAGCCCTTGTACAAAACCAGTTAAGCCCTAAGACTGTCGTATTACATAGGTGAGGTGAAATTGGGTTTTACGTCGTGCTTGAGAATATTTCGCTCATATGACGACGTGCATGCGTGTGTATGTGTATGTGCGGCTGCTTGTACTAGCCCAGAATGAAGCTGGTTTTATAGTGCTAGCTCACTGAGATACCATGCCGCAGTGAAGCATGAATACCCCACTCAGACACAGTATACTGACTCCGAGCCGACCAGTCCTTGTTGTACCCATTAATGCCGAGCGCCAGGCAGGGACCAACAAGTACCATATTTTAACGTCTTTTCGTATGACGCGGTCGGGGATCGAACCCGCGACCTTCCGCTCTCCGGGCGGACGCTCTTACCACTACACCACGGAGGCGGTCCTGTCGTATTTATATAAGGCATGTGTACATGTTAAGGCATGAGATTTAAGATCAACTCGCTTAGTACTGCTCCAAACCGTGAAGATCGGGATTAGAATGGCCTTCAGCGACTAAGGGTATCGAGTGGTCAGGCGTGCTGACTTGGTTGACACATATCATCTTATCCCAGTTGCATGGATCGATGCTCATGATGTCAATCACTGGATTGTCTGGTCCAGATTTGATTATTTTCAGACCGTTGCCGTATAGCAGGAACATTGCCTGTGGCGTTAAACAACAAATAAAGGTACTGCAGCACCCAGGTCCCCAGAGTGAGTGTGTGAGTTTAGTTGTACGCCACACTCAGCAATATTCCAGTTATATGGCGGCGGTCTGTAAATAATCGAGTCTGGACCAGACAATCAGTGATCAACAGCAACAGCATCGACCTGCGCAATTGGGTGAGGTGAGGTGAAATTGGGTTTTACGTCGTGCTTGAGAATATTTCGCTCATATGACGACGTGCATGCGTGTGTATGTGTATGTGCGGCTGCTTGTACTAGCCCAGACTAAGGCTGGTTTTATAGTGCTAGCCCACTGAGATACCATGCCGCAGTGAAGCATGAATACCCCACTCAGACACATTATACTGACTCTGAGCCGACCAGTCCTTGTTGTACCCATTAATGCCGAGCGCCAGGCAGGGACCAACAAGTACCATATTTTAACGTCTTTTGGTTTGACGCGGTCGGGGATCGAACCCGCGACCTTCCGCTCTCCGGGCGGACGCTCTAACCACTACACCACGGAGGCGGTCCCTGCGCAATTTGGATACGATGACATGTGTCAACTAAGTCAGCGAGCCTGACCACCCGATCCCGTTATTCGCCTCTTACGACAAGCATGGGTTACTGAAGGATCATTCTAACCCGGACCTTCACTGTCCCCATACTAACCTCTGAAAGTGTAAAGAAATCACATTTAATTAGAAAAACAGATCCAATAAGGCAGGTGATTTACTAACCCTGTGACAAATCTAGCCTTGCTTCGTCTTGGACATTTGCATTACAGGCTGGGTGAAGCTGAAATAATATGGTTCAGGGACTGTGAGACTCTCTGGTCCCCACTGTTGGTTTGGTTTGTTGTTTAACGCCGTATTCAGCAATATTCCAGCTTTATGGCGGTGGTCTGTAAGATGTCGGGTGAGGCAGACCCCTGATCCCCAATGTGGGACGAGATCACGACCACCCCTTGTTATACGAAACACTCAGCAATATTCCAGCTAATCTATATAACGGCGGTCCGTAAATAATCGAGTCTGGACCAGACAATCAGTGATCAACATCATGAGCATCGTTCTACACAACTGGGATGCAATGCCATGTGTCAGCCAAGTCAGCGAGCCTGACCACACGGTCCCGTTAGTCGCCTCTTACGACAAGCATGGGTTACTGAAGACCAATTCTAACCCGAATCTTCATGGGTCTCCCCACTGTTGGCTAGATGTCGGATCAGATTGGGTTAGTTCTTCGCTCACCGACAATCTGTGCCTGGCTCGTCTGGGTCGGTTGAATCACTAACAGTCCGTCGTGATAGAGCTGGAACATCGCTTTTGTTTGAGTGGCATTCTAGAAGTTGGTGGTATAGAGATGACAAGACTTTATGGATGATCTTCTATATTTTGACAATGGCGACGTGTATGCTTGAAACCGGTATGAGAATCTATACCGAAACGTCGCCATTGTCAAAACAAAGAAGTTAATTCATCCATAAAGTCTTGTCATCTTTATTCCACCAACTTCACCAACGTCATCTCTTGAACATTGCTGTCTGCGGCGCAAAACTAACAGTGATATATAAACCCAGCTATAAAATATCATTACGTATAACCTTTCTGCATGAATTTCCTGGTTCAAGGCGTAAGTATGTACTAGAATTTATCAATACATTAACGAATATAATTACAAGCTGTACCCAAGTGAGTTTAGGTTTAAGCCGTTTTTAGCAATATTCCAGCAATATCACTGCGGGGGACACCAGAAATGGGCTTCAGACATTGTGCCCATGTCAGGACTCTAACCAGGTCTTCCACGTTATTCTTGTGTGTTTGGGACTTCTGACCTGTAAGTGTGACCATTATAACTGATTATCTTAACATGTTTACCCATTTGCTCAGACTTTAGAAGTAATAAAGGATTCCTTCTGTTATTGAACCAGGGTTTTGTGTAACCCATTCGTCTAGGGAGCTGCCAGTGGTTTGAGTTACCTCCCTTTACCGTGCCAGAACATGGTAACTGTTGCATTTGGCTGTATTCACAACATGGACCTCGTTATGATCTCTAGCGAGACATTAAAGCTATTCTGTACATGATCACATTCTATCAACACGAGTAACTTGACCGTATTTCCTTATGTTCAGTGTTTAGAAGAGCGTAGATATCTCACAAGCACACATGCCCTCCCAACTGGATTGAGGTGCAGAGGTGAGTGAGAGGTCAAAGGCGCTGTAGTGAGCTGGGCAGAATAAATTTATTTACAAGGACGAGGATCCCAGATCCCAAATTGCGATCCCATCAGTCATTGCATACCATAGGTTTCGTAGATTTCACTGAAGTGGAAAACGCCTGTGTCACTTTTGGCCACATTTCCTCAAGCATTTAACTGACCTGTTGTTCAGAGCGGCGTTACACCAAGTGACCGAGCCACTCGCCCCAAGGTCAGCTCAAAGTATAATGCCCGCAAAGTAATCTTGTTGTCCCCTAGATATGACAAAACCTTACTCACCCAGACACTCACACAACCCTGTCGTAAGAGGCTACTGGTGGGATCGGGGGCTCAGGCTCGATGACCAGGGCCTCCTTTCACAAAGCACTAAGGTGATCGTAAGTCACAAGGTAACCTTAGTACAATGTTAAATAATGGGGGTTAAGGTTAACCTTAGTAAAGGTTGTTCCGCGAAAGGAGCCACAGGTTGACACTAGTGTTGGGAATTGGTTGAAATCTCACACTTGACGATTGCTTCATTACCAACGAACAATCATCGAAAAACATTGGTTAGCCTCATTTTTCAGATTTTCCTATCCAGGTTGTTATTGCAGAAAAGTATAACATGATGCAACTTGCTACTTTAAAGTGATGACTAATATATCATGAACATAAACTTCCTGGAGTCTTAGAGAAATATTTAGTCATGACTTTTCAGTTAGTGAAGCGACTTTTCTAAGAATTAGACATGTTTTCAGGACCTGACAACTTCTAAGATATGTTCCATCGTCAAGTATTTCAAACACTAAAACAGAAGTTCCAAAACTGTTTATGTTCGATTATGAGCAAATGTGATCGATTGCTTGGTCGTTTGGTCACTGCGACCATCTTCGATTATTTCAATTAATCGGAACACCACTAGTTGACACATGTCATTGTATCCCAATTGCATGCAACGATGATCATGATGCTGATCACTGGATTGTCTGGACCAGACTCGATTATTTACAGACCTAGGCCATACAGCTGGAGTATTGCTAAGTGCCAAACAACCAACATTGTGGACCAGAAGGTTTCACAGTTCCTGAACCATATCATTTCCGTTTCACCCTGCCTTACTGTAAGACAATTGTCCTAAACGAAGCAAGGCTAGAGGGTCAGTACATCTCCCGCCTCACTGGGACTTCAATTGGAGTGGTTTCCATCATATAGCTGGAATATTGCGGCGTTACGCAAGAAACAGCACTCACTCACTCACTCTTGAAAGAACTAAAAGGGTTGTGTTACTACATGAATCTCGATGGTGGGTATGGCTTTGAAAAATAAATGTTGTCGTCGTCGTCGACGTTGTTGTTGTTGTTGCTGGTGTTGGTGTTGTTGTTTATCCTCTGAAATTGTCAGCTCACTAATTCAACTGAGTAAACGTTTTACTTCTCCCGGTTGTGACTGTCAGTGATAGACGGCGTAGGTCAATGCCATATGTCACTAGACAATAACTGACCTTTGCTCCCGCCACATCAGTTAATGGAAGGATGTGAGTCTCCGCTCTTTAGGATATGCACCATTTTAGATGTCCAAAGATCATATCAAGTACCCCTGTAATCGAGATGCTTACCAGGCTGCCACAAACACAAGACACTGGGTTATTTGACTGTGTGGACCCGGCCACCATTCCAGATATTTGATTAATGTCCACAATAAAATGAAATGCTCACTATCTTGAGTAAAAGTTTAGTCATAGATTGACTTAGTTTGGTTTTACGCCGCCTTTAGCAATATTCCAGCAATATCACGACACGGGACAACATAAGTGGGCTTCACACATTGTCCCCATGTGGGGAATAGAACCCGGGTCTTCGGCGTGACGAGCGAACGCTTTAACAATTATGCTACCCTACCGCCCTATTCATTGACTGAATGACATCGTTTGACTTGACATGGGTTAACGTGTACACTGTAAAAAATTACCGTGATTTTGTTACGGTATAATGCCTGGCAGCTGGTTGCCAGCAGATTACCGTAGTAAAAATGGTTGTACCGTAAGTACAGCACCTCACTGTAGATACAGGCTTTCCACGTAGGTACGGTAATTTGTTGGCAACCAGCTGCCAGGCATTAAACCGTAGTTACAGTACATACAGTAATCTGCCTGAAGCAAAAAGATGCCATGAATTTCACTGTTGTATCATAACACACAACATATTACACTGAAGTCCTGTAACTTACCTTTTAAAACCAAAATTAAATACACACTTTCAACATTAACAAAAGACAAAGGGAGAATTTTTCTTAAAATAAGCACTTTAATTATTTTCACATGGTTTTCTTAACACTGGCTTGCATGTACATACACATTACATGCATACCACAAAATAAGAGGCAAATCCAACAGTCACGATAGTGTG
This sequence comes from Haliotis rubra, assembly GCF_003918875.1. Taxonomy (NCBI): domain Eukaryota; kingdom Metazoa; phylum Mollusca; class Gastropoda; order Lepetellida; family Haliotidae; genus Haliotis; species Haliotis rubra. The sequence continues at coordinate 268,827 of NW_025767491.1, read as the reverse complement.
CAATTCAACCTTATTAACTGCTATTCCCTTATAAGTGAATGAAAAAGGAGTCCCATTTTCTTCAGATCAAAACATATCATTATTGACAGCAATTATAAATAAATGAACACTTTAATTATTATCAGCAGATACAACACCACTTTTGCTGGCTAGTAATTTAAGCATGTTCAGGTAAACTACACTGAAAACACCATACAGTACTCACATGGTTTTCTTAACAGTGGCTTGCATGTACATACACAGCCCAAGCCAACAAAATAGTCTATCATGAGTGAGATATCATAAGAGACAACTCCCTCAAATAAGTCATGTCAGAGAATTAAATACTGAAACCTGTTTTATACCATGGCATGACATTCCAGGATTATCAATAGTGTGTGAAACACATTCATCATAAGACTGTTTTGTTCTTCCTTCATGCCCAGCCTGTTCAAATTTATGGCTCTTCAAATCAACTTGTGTCATGTGACAGTACCTGCAAAAGTATTGAGCTGAAAAGCTCTCTTGAAAGCCCCCTATCATATGAGAACCCAGATTGTCACCAAGAATACAAATAAGTGATCCCTTAAGAACGCTTTTTCCAGAGTCAGAATTCACAGTAATTCCTGTGTTTTCAAGTATTTTCAGGTCTGCTAACAACTTTTCAAATACCTTTCTTTGTCCAAACTGTTTTATTTCTATTTCTCTACATAACAACTGCATATGATCAATACTGGATCTTTTATAGGACTCAAAGTTACCAAGTGTAAAATATACACCAATCAGCTTGTGTTTTTCCTTTGCTGCCCCAAGAGGATTGACCACTTCAAACGCATCCTGATAAAGAATCAACTGGAAACGTTTACCTTCAGTGGCTAAAAAATCATTAGATTTAAATGCATTTCCATCACAAATATCTGATAGTGTGCCACATGCATTTCCAGTAGAGGTGCCAAATTTAAAATGCGATTTGAAGTTTTTGAAAAGCATGGCTAATGCTTCACAGATAGGCACATAATGATAGGTTTTTGCCTTATTGTTGCTATCATAACCAAGAAATATTTCTTTTGGCTCAATATACACAAAGTGATTCTTGCCAAAAGTTTTTTTCTTTTGGGGGCACTTTGCAGTGGTCCACTGTTGCATGTTGTAAACAAGTCAGACTTTGTGATTTCTGACTTAACTTCACTGATAATGTCTTCTGGTACCCTCATTGATTGCATTCTTTCATGTAACTTTTGTAACTGAATAGAAAGACTTATCTCATGCATCTCTTGAAATTCAGTGATCAACACTTGAATAACTGATTCTGGCAATAAATATTTTCCTTGCAACTTGAGGTAAAACGCAGCAAGACTTTTTAGAAATCATAGCTTGTTTTCTCATTTACTTGAAATTCATCAACAGTTTCTGTATCAAAAGATTCATTCAGTTGGTCTTGATTATTTTCACCTATTTGCAAAACAGAATCTCCATCCTCATCTGGGTTAACATCAACGGCATGGACTGGTTCTCCAAAACCATTATCGTGTGTGCTTTCATTTTCAGAATTAAGTGACAGCTTAATTTCTTTTGATAATTGTTTCCAATCATCATGTAAATGTTTTCTGGAGAGGTGTGAAGAAAAAGTTGATTTCTTACTAAATGGTGGCTTCCCCTGACAGGATTCAAATGGACACTGAACTTTTTCATTATTTGTGAAATGCCTTTTCAAATGAGCAACTAAACTTGGGAAATTGACAAATATATTATGACAATCCAAAACTGTACATTTTAAATTCAAATCTTTTGACTCAGCTAAACGACTTGCAAAGTGCCCCCTATTAGTTGCACCATGGACCATCGGCCTTCGGCAATGTGATCTTATTACATGTGACTTAAAGGCTGAATATTTGACAAAAAACTTTTCGCAAGTTTGAAAACAACAGCGATATATCACATTTGGGATATTGCGATGAAATTTGTAATGAGAAACGTATCTCAAAGGACGATCGCAACTGAAGTTGCAATGATCACAGCAATATGTAGCCATTGGCCGTACACGTGCAAGTGCGATAGCCAGAAATATAGCAAATGTAAACAGGTAATTGTACATCAGCATGAATCTAGACCTTTTGTAGTAACAAAAAACCTTAACTTCTTACACAGTTCCTTATTCGGCTCAAAACATTTCTTACATCGGAGAGGAGAGTTTCAGAAAATGTCACCGATACTACTATAATGCCCGGATCATGTCCCACAATACACTAAATTAACTGGGCAGTACCGTATATGTGGTTTATTGACGGTAACGCACCGTACGTGAGAGCCACGGTAACAAACCGTATAGAAATAACAGTGGATGGACTGTAATTTCAACGGTAATATTTTACAGTGTATTAACATACGTCATTTTTGCTCACTTTTTGGTTCCTGCATTTCAAGGGAAGATCATAGTTATAATTCATATGTCAAACAGACAGTTGCCGTCCTCTGATGTATCTATATGAGCTAGAAATACATGCAACATAATACGATGTATGAATAGAGAGTCAAAGGGACACAAAATATCCACAAGACTTCGGACAGTCAGGTCAGTTTTACCTTGTTTGACAATTCAACATTTTGACTCCAATCAAGAGTTCCCGTGTTATATTTGTTTTCTCATTCTTTGTTGTTGTTTCGTTTTTGGTTGTTCGGGGAGTTTGTTTGTCGTTGTTTTTTGCTTTCATTTTGGGGTTTTTTCGGGTTTTTTTAATATTTGTTTTTTTTGGGTTTTTTTGCTTTTGTTTTTTCGTTCTTTTGATTTTGTTGACGTTGAGTCGTTGTTGTTGTCGTCGTCGTCGTTGTTATGGTTTTACAGACGTGACGTGCATTTGTATGTGATTGTGACGGTGGTACAATATACACACACCTCAGTCACCTGGTATCATTACTGATCGTGATTCATAAACACCTGATAATGTTTGAGCCAGAGTCGTACAATAGACTACTTATGCTGTTCGCAGAAATTTCTGAACACTGTTGAAAGGGTTTAGAATAGTCGCTTTTAGGCCTTCTTCCCGAGTATGATATGTACTTCCTAGTTGTGACTGTCCTATCCGTGGGACTGTATATAGCCGCTGGGCTGTGACCGTGACTCGTACTGTACCATACAACAAAGGCGACTGACGTATACTGCCCGAAGTGAGACGATCGTCATTCCGAGACTCGGTGGGCACACTTCTATGAGGACATGGTTTTCTCGGAAGTGGCGACTTTATACGGTAGTACATACTTATAGACGTCGGGATCTCGCGTTTCTTTCCTCGGCTCTTGCTACACGCTGCAGTCTACTGAAGTAATCGGATTGTTTGTCCACTGGCCGTAATGGGGTAAGTTTTCATTGCTTCTTAATAAGCATTGTAAGCGTTCATCTTGCGTCAAGTATATCGCCGGTTCCGCTCGATGAGTATCTGGGTGAACGGCTGGATGCTTAATATAGAACATCACGACACGAATGTGTTGACTTAGCACAAATGATGTTTCTGTCAATGTAGAAGTTTGTTGTTCATAAATTATTTGCAATTTAGGAATCAATCCTAACTTCTTTATGAAATTGTATTGGAAATATGAGAGTGAGTGAGTATGGTTTTATGCCGCCTTTAACATATTCCAGCAATATGACGATGGGGGACACCAGAAATGGGTTCGCACATTGTAAATATGTGGTGAATCGAACCCGGGTCTTCGGCGTGACGTGGGAACGCTTTAACCACTATGCTACCCATTGGCAAAAACCATCTCATGACATACTGTCTGTTACATTTGAAAGTAACAAACAATGTATGCTATATGCTCGTACTTTCAATTACTAATGTTCGTGATCAAGACTCAGTTGTGACAGTCGTGATATTGCTGAGATGTTGCTGACTGCGGCGGTAAAACACATTCATTCAAGAACTTACTCCATGGGCGGATCCAGGAATTTTGAAAGGGGGGGTGGGGTGGTGGGCAGGTTCGGTTCGAACACCTGAACCCCATTGGCTCCGTCAACGCAAAAATCTTCAATGTGGTCTTAAGTCATTTTCAAAGGGGTGGGGGGTGGGGTTCGAACCCCTGAAACCCACCCACCCCACCCACCCCTCTGGATCCGCCAATGTACTCCTAAGTAAGACTAGCTTCTGGCAGTACAACATTCTTCCCGAAAGGCCGAATGTGTAATAACCAGATACACCAGACCTGACAATACGTATTTACAGGAAATAGTGCAGGATGAGATTAGTCGTCAGTTGCCCCTGGTTACATCTCCCGAGACGCGTTAATTTCCTGTGAATGGATGTTGCAACCATGATATGAACATCACAATGTTCACTAAATATAGAACCTCTCCATAACAAACAAAACACTGCCTTTCTACAGCTACCCAAGCCGCACTATATGTGATTTCCAATTTGGTTGCCCTGAATTAAGGGCACAGTACGAAGTAATGTAATTACAAACGTAAAACTGGATTTCACACAAACACACAAGTCTCTAAGGTAATAATTAATGGTTTAATTGAAAATTGTCCGCATAACAAGACTTCCTCTTTAGAGGATAGAAGTGTTGAACATCCACAGGGGCGGATACAGCATACAGTGTGTGTGTGCGTGCGTGTTCACGAGAGTTGTCACGTAGTCAACTTTCAGGACATGGCTGCGCGCCCCCTGCACACACACGCGCACACACGCACACACCACACAAACCACTCTGGATCCGCCTATGGTACATGGGCTTAGCATTCAGTACAGCCCTGGAGCAAGGCAAGACTAGGCGGAACAGGTATGGTTCTAAGACATTCTACCTAAAGGGGTGATGATGATGGCTAGCCAATATAATCTACCCCTTGATGCGACTGTACAGCGCGTAGGATAAACGTACACACTGTAAATACAAACGTACACACTGTAAACTCACTGTAAACTCAGCTGGCAAGAATTACTTAATGTTTTAATCGTTAATTATGAGGGTTTGTTTTACATTGCCTGACTGGTACCCTTCAGTGATGTCACCGACACTCGCTAAACACACAAACACACAACGTCTGTAGCCACGACGTTTTTGAAATTGCTAGGAAGGGGCGGTGGGGTAGCGTAGTGGTTAAAGTGTTTGCTTATCACGCAGAAAACCCGAGTTCGATTCCCCAGATGAGTCCAATGTGTGAAGCCCATTTCAGGTGCCCCCTCCGTGATATTACTGGAATACTGCTAAAAGCAGCGTAAAACCATGTTAATTCACTTTACATGCTATACAGGGCATGGACAACTTTAAATGGTGGTGGGGTGCCTAGTAAATAAGACATTCCTTGATCGCGCCTCAGATCAGTGTTTGAATCCTAACATGGATAACGTTAGAAGGTAGGCACCTGGAGAACATCCTAGGTGTCTACGATCTTGATACAAAATTAATCTCTGTCCACAAATCTTGTTTCTGTATTAGTGGTGATCCGATTAATTGAAATAATCGAAGATTGGTCGCAGTGACTAAACGACCAAGCAATCGATCATGTTTTCTCATAATCGAACACAAACAATTCTGGAACACTTGTTTTCATCAACAATATGTTGGTTTTGTCTGTTACATTTCATAAGCACTACAAGCGTTCCAAGTCATGATTGAATTTATCTTAAAGACACCAAGAGATTTATGTTCCTAACATACTAGTCATACTTTAAGATGTGAAATTTTGCCCCAAACCCCAAAATATCTACATGTTTTTTTCCTTTAACATTAACAAATTTCATAAATGACGCTAACCAATTATTTTCTATGATGATCGGTGGTAATGAAGCAATCATCAATTATGAGCTTTTAACCAATTCCCAACACTATTCTGTATCAGATTAACTTCTAGTTCATGTCCAGTATATGACTAGGACTAGGAGACTTAGAAGTATCTATCACAGATTGCAACATTCTCTCCGAGCTACATCGCCTGGAGGTCTCCACTGGCTCACCCAGTGAAACCGCCATACATGTACTAACGCTGTGTGAACACTATGACAGCCAACAACGGGAACGATGGGCATGAAACACTTGGCTTTGAATGACTGCAATGAAGCTTGCTAATGTTCCAGCCTGGTACCCCTTGTCGCGCCGTAATGGTGCCGTTACACCACGTCTCCCGCCAACGTACAGGACTTCTAATGAAATAGACCTTTGGGCTTATAAAATCCTTTGATGTAGTATGCTGTGATAGTAAAGTTGTTTCAAGAGATCGCAACCCTGGTTAGTCAGAAAATGTGAACTGTTGTACGAAATGTGATTTAACTTACAAAATGCGAATTACTAGTAACTCATATTTGAATATGCGTAAACTGACGTCACTCCGACAGACAGTTAGACAGATATCTTATTAAGTCTCACCCTATGTACATCAATATTAGAACAAGTAAAACATATGTACTCAAGCCATTATTGTAGACTTACTGAAGACTATGGTATATACATTTAAAACAATACCTTTCTTCAGACGAAAGTAGAAATATATATGTTTAATATATGCACGTAAAAAAACACCAGATATAAGGCACAGGGTATATAAAATGCCATACCATCATGTCAATCAATTAATCCAATCATATGGAGGGTATATAATCTTAGGGCATCTTCTCGTAAAGTATCATTGATTCCAAATGGCGAATGCACTGCGAGACTACACGTTATTTCTACGTCCCAAGGTGCAGTCGGTTTCGTGTGTATAGTAAACAAACGGACAACTGGGGACTTATAACGATGTCTCTCTATAAGTCAGACAGATTGTATCCCCATAGGTCATGGCTGAGTGGATTACTACTCCACTGACTGATACCTTTCCACTTCAACAGACTGACCTAAATAAGTCACTTGACTTTACACAGAGATCGACACCGATATGATCTCTGCTAGACACAAATACGAAATGACTACCTTGTTTAAGAATGTAGTCGGGGATGTTTCGAGTGAGTGAGTGAGTTTAGTTTTACGCCGCATTCAGCAATATTCCAGCTATATGGCGGCGGTCTGTAAATAATCGAGTCTGGACCAGACAATCCAGTGATCAACAGCATGAGCATCGATCTGCGCAATTGGGAACCGATGACATGTGTTAACTAAGTCAGCGAAACTGACAACCCGATCCCGTTAGTCGCCTCTTACGACAAGCATAGTCGCCTTTTATGGCAAGCACATGGGTTGCTGAAGACCTATTCTACCCCGGATCTTCACGGGTCCGGGGATGTTTCGAGATCTGGTTGATGTGTAAGAATGACGTCGTTGGTGTGAGTTGACTTTTCGTATTTCGTAACCTTGTATGGCTATATCTATTTCCCCTTCAGGTAGTTAAGTTGTCATTTATATATCAGCTAAAGAAATGGCATTGTTCAACAACAACACCCACTTCCTGGTCGGTAATAATGGCTCGCTTGTCATCATCTGTTAAGTGTATAGCACTTAACTTAGTGTTTTTAAATATGTCTTTTATGTCCATTTATACCTTGTCTGAAGGCACGCAAGGACTTCCTGGTCATGACTGGCTTGTCAACTTTGAGTGAATATCTAAAACAGTACAAGGAAGAATATTGCTCTTTGTACAATTCTCTCCTACCTTCCAACCGTGACGAAAAGGGAACAGTAAATCATGCTTGTCGTAAGACCTGACTAACGGGATCGGGTGGTCAGTCTCGCTGACCTGGTTGATGTGTACTGGTGACTACAATATCAAACACTGCTTTGTCTTTTCCACACTAGAAGATTTACTGGTCAGAGTGAAGAAGCTGACCCCAAGCTGTCGTTGAATTGCAGAGTAATGTGCAATTCTCTTATATACTGAGTGGCACCGGGACGGTGGGGTAGCCCAGTGGTTAAAGCGTTCGTTCGTCACGCCGAAGACTCGTGTTCGATTCCCCATGCATAGGTACAATGTGTGAAGCCCATCTGTGTTGTCCGCCGCCGTGATATTGCTGGAATATTGCTACAAGCGGCGTATTAAACCCAACTGACCCACTCACCCACTGAGTGGTACAAGAAAGTATGCCGAGATATATACTCACTTATACCAGTTTAACAAGTAATCTGAGGCTGGATAATTCTGTGTAGAAAATTGGTTCAGTGGAGACTTGAGTAAGAACTGCACTGACATTTATATTACCCTTGCAGTGATTGAAATATTGTGCTGAAAATAGCATATGTATTTATTTTCGGAGATACGATGTCTTTCCTAGATACCATCTGCAGCCGTTCTTTTTGCGAAAGATATATATAAATGCAAAATTTTAAATCAAAATACATTTCTAGAAGTAGAACCATAAAGAAATATTCCTTGACAGTTGCCTGAGCACCAGTACAGTTCGTTTTGGGGATTCCGATATAATATGGCTAACTAAAGATATTTTCAGTTGAAACTTGAACGCATGCAACAATCAACTGAGAGGTATAGTATATTTTGCTCGTCGGTTTAAAAGCACGAAACTGATTCAATTTGAATGCAAAATTCACTAAAAGTCTGAAATGAAAGAAGTAGCAAATGAAACATACGATCAATAAAGCTTATGCAAAATCAACATACCTCACCATATTCACTGCGAACCATGATTGCTTTTGCGAAGAGTAATGACGTCATTTATATGTATGGTTTTCAAGCTGACAACCTTTTAATATATATTTATTGTTTCAGAGATGTTTTCAATTAGATAATCAAACATATGAACTCATCTGAGAAGTATACTTTCTTTTGCTCTTCGGTATATAATAGGTTTACGGTTGCAATGCCCTGAATATTGATGAATGCAACATTCAACAAGAAACAACGCACCAGTTATTCCAAATATGGATATGTTTATTCGTTGTGTTTTCATCCATGTATAATTGACAGGTTCTGTTCACAATTTACAATAATTCCTCTCAGACATGTTAGGCCCGCCGAGACATGTGATATAAATGCAGTGAATAATACTCTCATTATTTGTAGCCGCTTGTTCGTAATAGGATAAGATGTGGTTGTATTAAAACTGTGTCACCGAACTTAGAGGCAGAAGCAGTGTCGGTAGGAAAGGCCTGTATCGACAAGACGGAAATATCCTTATCACAATGGTAAATGTTTCCTGAACCCGACGTGCAGTGATCGACATCTAGGCAGACAGGACATTGTGTAGTCTGTGTTACTTCATGCAGTGGCTACAGATTGACCTATTAACACGTTATAATAAATAAAGAGCTCGTTGTCTGGGTGATATTAATGTACATTGTGACGACGCAATGATGATAATGGGTAATAACAACAATGATCTATGTACAAGCATTGATGGTAATTACGTGTCAGCTCTATGTTGGAGAAACCCTGATGACATGCACGTATTTTACGTTTAACTTTCTTGAATCCCCGAACGGGGTATGGTGCCCTTTTGTCGCAAAAAACGTAAGAATTCTCTTATCAACATTTACAGACTAATAGTACATAGTGAGTATGGTTTTACGTAGCTTTTAGCAATATTCAAGCAATATCACCAGAAATGGGATTCACATATTGTACCCATGTGGGGAATCGAACCCGGGTCTCAGGCGGCGTGACAAGCGAACGTTGCATCCACAAGGCTACCCCACCGCCCGACTACGAGTATATTCCTCGCTGGATACGCAGTATGCCGTGAAAACAATTGGGTCATGAAAGATTTTCATTTGTCCGACCGCTCCTTCCACAGATAAAAGTGTGTGTTTTGAAGTAGTGATCGAACAAAAGGCTTGTCTGAAAATAATTTCCCCCATTAGGCTTGCACGCTGCTAACAATATAGAGGCTCGCCGAAAATAACAAATTCATATATTTCCAAAAATATGACGTTCCAGATCCCACCAGCATCTGGGAATTATCCGAAAAATAAAACATTTGTATTGGTTTTAAATCAAATTATAGTTTCGAAATATACCATATAGGAGCATTCATTTGAGTGCTTACAAGCCGTTATAAAGCTAGAATCTGATTGTCTTTAACTGGCTATATATGATCTATCTAGAACTTCGACATGCCCCTGTGATGTGATAATCTACAGCCAGTTGTTAAACAAACAAACAAATATCTAAAGGTCTCTTAGCGCTAAGATAGTCGTAAGTGCCATACATTAACATTAACTTATGACTATCTTAGCGCTAAGAGAGCTTCGAAAATCTAGGCCCAGAGCATTACTTATGAGCAAACTAATATGTCGAGGTATCATCACAAGATACTTAGTTGACATAGGTAGTTGTTCATGCTATCAGTCTCTGGTTTGTCTGTACCAGGCTAGCTATTCTCGAGACGTTCGTAACCCTACGAACTTCTAAAGCCCATTCTTAACACATTGGCTACGATCAAAGTTAAGAATTCTTAGGGCTACGAACGTTTCGAGAATAAGGCCCCAGCCTGGGCCTCGTTTCACAAAGCTCTCGTAAGCCTAAGATCTCGTAACTTTTCTCGTAGCATTCGTATCTCCTATACTGTAACATAGGAAGTAAAAATGCTACAAGAAAAGTTACGAGATCTTAGGCTTACGAGAGCTTTGTTAAACGTGGCCCAGACGCGATCATTTTAGTGGTGGTCTGATTAATTGAAAAAATCGAAGATTGGTCGCAGTGACTAAACGATATAGCAGGAATATTGCCGCTAAACAATCAACATTATTCAGCTGAACTTGACGACTGTTGTGAATGCTTAGTGTACAGCACTGTGTTTACTGACAACAAACCTGCCACAATGAACCAAATAACCAAATAGGTTGGTGTTATATGCCAGTGATAAATACAACTCTTGCACAAGGCCGCATGTCTCATCAATCTCTGCCCCTCAATCCCCTTCACTGTCGTGTCGCTATACCAGAAGTGTGGACGAAGGGAGATAACTACTGTCACCACCGAGAAGCGGACCTCTAAGACCTTTGACTGAAAAAACTGCCGGGCAAAAGAATGTACATGTACAATGTTTAATATTGGCTATATACGAAGCAAACAAGAAACGGTTATTCGACAATGATATATTTCATACGTCTTTCGGAGCTTACAGGCCGTTGTGATTTAGCGGGAATATTGTCGCTATCCCTGCTATTTTGTGCATTGTTTCTGTTATTGTTGTCGGCCTTGTACGGTTGTGATAGCGTTTGTACGTATTGTCAAAAATCGAGATTGCAAGTGTATACTATCATTCACCCGGTATAGGATATTCTGTTGTTGATCACGTTTTTGACCATAAAAGAAAGCTATAATATTATACAATGTATATATATATATATATATCAGTGTATGAAATAAGGCCCGTCCGACCGCCCGAGACGGGCTAGATTTCTGACAGACGGTCTAAATTTACAGCTAGCCAGCCCGATTGTCTGGTAAATTTTTTAGATGTTCCATACATCTGAGTAAATTCACCATATTTGGTCAGGTTAAATCCATTTTGGGCAGATAACATTTTGAAGTTACCAGCCCTGATGTCTGGCTGGATTTTTGGCTTATTTCATACACTGTATATATACCTTATTTCAGTTGATATACAGACCACCGGACCATTACAAACAACGTTCTGTTACGTATATGTAAACAAGTTGTGTGATAACGGCAAATAAATCATGTATGTTTACAACGTTACCCTATCTCGCAAAAACTCTTTAGTTTGACAAAACCACAAATATATCACGTTGTACAATTTACTTCCCCATTCGGTTTAGACACACTATACAAATGTTGAACTTTGCAATATATCGTGACAGAATCGTGACAGTTGTCGAATTACTAGTTCGCTTATCAGCTCCTGTAGCCTCACCCATACATAACTATAGTTCCCCGGTCACGGGAACCACTGGCCACCACACTACCCCCTTTGTGTCCGTATCAGGGGGGCTGGAGTAACCGTCGTCGTCAATATACCTGGCACCCCGCTGTGGGGTAGATCTACAGGTAAGAAACTGGTTTTCATAACTGTTTTGTATTTGTTTAAATTCAGACTGAAATATTATAATATAGTTAATCTGTATTTATGTGAATGTTGCTAATTAATGCTAATTAGTGGACAGGAAAGTAGAGTTTCATTTGGCATTCGGATCCACTCGTCTTAATCTGTATATTGCATATATAGCTCTTGAAGTTAAACGATATGCGATTTTGTCATATCACCATAGTTAATCTGATTTTGTTTGTTAAAATTCAGCTTGTAATATCATATCGTGAATCCCTGTTAATGTGAATATTGCCAACTAGTGGACAGGAAAGTGTAATTTGACATTCGGATTCACTCGGCTTACGACGTTTCTTATACGCTCATCAGAAGTTAAGGAACGTCCGATTTAGTCGTAGTTAATCTGTAGTAATCATGACACGTTACCTATATAGTCATTGGATAAAATCATAAATAGATGTTCATGACCATGAATAATGAACTGAATTCATGTGAAAATATCCATATTCCTTTACTTCTTTTGAGTAGTATACGCACTTGAGGCAGATATAGAATAAGAATATACACTGTGTATAGCCATACCTCACTGTACACTGTACACTACACAAGTGTGTACAGGAGGACACTATTTTTAGATAACTTCGATTTAAGGTTAATAGATTTAAGAATTAATTTAGAATTAATTACGTCTATAATTTAACATCGATGAACATAATGGTTATTTCTGCCAAAGGATTTTTGTGCATTGTGATTGTCAAGTGAACTAGTAAAAGTGGTGAATGCAGTTTCAATATGGATTCCACAGAATGATTACCGAGTTGTTAAGTTTGGAACGAGAGGAGCCGAGCGCGAATTGATTGCGCGTTTGATGTCTTTACACTCGGAGAGAAGAGGAGTAAACGGAGGATCCTCCCGGAGAGGGGAAGGTTCGATTTTTCGGTCGCGTCATACAAAAACAGGTTGATAGATGGTACTTGTTACCTGCCTGGTACTCGGCAGTGAGGAGATTAACATGGACCGGTCCCTGGAATTCAGATATCTGGATCTGAGTGGGGTCTCCAGATAGCCTGCGGCGTGGTATCTCAGCCAGAGAGCTAGCACTAAAGACCACGTTTGTCAAGACTTGTACAAACATATTTTTCGAGCCACATTAAAATGAACTACTGATATCAGTAAATGTCGAATATATTATATTTCACTATATCGATCCAAGATATCGGAAAAGATGTTGCCTGATGTTATGAAATTGATGTTTTATATTTTTATCATGAATAATGATAGTTCTCGTGTAAATACTAGTACATTTGTCCCATTACAACTGCAATTCAACACTCAGTATTTTATACAAGACAATATTGTGTTTTTGTGATAAAAAAACCTAAATGTATCTGAATATGTATATCCGTATTTCATTGGAGTGAAATAAACACAATGCCGGAACTATTTCGAATACGCTGTTAACTGCTGTTCTGAGTTTCTAAATATTATCCGTTAGAAACTATATAATAAATAGGTTATTTGGTTCCTTTTGCCAGATATCACGTTTACATCCATATAAACGTATCACTTGGACAAGAATAACTAAATACCAATCTACTATATGTAGTATATATTTATCTGACATATCGGAAAATGGAAGATGATCCATTATGATACCATTTTATTATTCAATTTGTTATTGATGTTATGTTTTATTAAATACTACAAATATTTAAACTTGGCAGACATAGTACAACTTTCGAATGTCGCTTGCGTGAATCATTTTAGAAGCTATTGCAGCCATTGCTTTTCGCGAGTTCAGAGACCAAGTGGAATTGATATTTTATTCAGTCTGGGTAAGACGCCATAATCAGTTTACAGACCAACCTTTTCTGTAAAGATTTCAGAAACTGATTCAATTTTCTAATATCAGTCTTTCAATACCATGGAGAAAATGCATTTATGGCAAGAGATGTTGAGCAATCCCAACTCAAATCAGGTTAAATGCCAGTCTGGTTTATTCAGGCCTGGACTTAAACAACTTCATTTTTTTACGTCTTCTTTGCTCTACGACGTCGACGGACGTAACTTCTTCATGCATGTTTCGATTTTCTGTCTCATGCTCTGACGAAATTACAAGTAAGACAATTTTGCACAGAATTCCCCAATTTCCGTCCGAGACAGTCCGGAAACTGCCGAGATGATGGTTCAAATGCCGGTTAAAATCACCTGTATCTCATCAGTGATGAGGCCTAAAAATAACCATCTGTCCTGAAAAGTTAGAGTGAACTCTCAGCCTCGCTTCATTCATGGCAGAGTGTTAAATGAGAAAGTCAGAAGTGTGACCCCTTCTTCCCCCGCCTGCCTGGAAACACGACTCGACTACCGACGAACTAACTCTATTTATAGTGAACCTATCTAAGTTATTCGAGCATCTTGGCTGGCAAGAAAACATTGAATCAATTTGCTCCAAATGAATTTCTTTCCCTTCTTTCTCGGAATGTTTTGATAGCGATGTATCTTCTGCTGCATACCCCGTCATGCCGTTTGGTCGTCTGCTTCGCACGTACGTCTGCGTCAGCTGGAGTTGTTTTGTAAACAATCGCCATTGACCGTGCTTTGTTCTTGGGAAATGGAGACTCCATGACCGCCATGGGACGTAGAATGTTCGGAAAAGAATACTTCCAGGTGTCGTTTGGGATGTAATGTTTTGTCTGTCGCCGAGAAATGCCAGCACTGTCACGCTCTTCGTGATAACAGACATGTGTCGGTCTCAGGTACGTAACTTCCATATCGTCTGCTCGAGCAGCATGTGAGACATTTCACCAGCTCCGTTTACTTGCGTAACCATCATTCTTACTGTCTCTAGACAATATGTATGTTTACATTTTCTTGTGATGATTTAAAAATATGATTGTCATTGAAATTCATCTTTTTGTGCGTGAATATTGATTATGTTATGAGAGACATTGCTATTCAGAAACTGCAGTGTGTCGATATGTAATGTCTAATGGATACATGGAATGCCTAAATGTAATTATGTTGTTACAGAAATTCATTGAAGTTTAGATTGAATCAATCTGAATTTCAGTTAGATTCGATATAAAGCGTCCATTTCATCTATACTCATGAATTATGCATTATGAAAAACAACGCTATTGTAAACCAAGACATTATGCTACTTCCTCTCCCACTACGCTGGTTGAGGCAGTCAACTACAATCAGTTTGTTCAGCGTCTGTCGTAATTATACGACTGTGCCCGCTCGTAATTACTGCAAATCACCACTATCAAATATCCTACGTGTTTATGCTTTCTGTCGAGGTCGATGTTGACAAGCTAAAAAAAATGGAGATTCCTAAAACGGTAATGAAACAAAGTCTACGAACAAGTGAAGGAACGAACCAGCATTGAGGTTAAGTAGGTTTGCAAATGTTCTATTCTGTTCCAGTTCTTAGCATTAAAATTGTATAGGAACCACATGCTGCGCTGGGGTTTAAAATCTGCTTTGAACATTTGGCACCAACTGCGCAGTGTTTTTGTTTAGATGGAGTTGGAATGTAACACCTGTAGGCTTAGAAGGAAGTGATGCCGTGTAACGATTAACGAAAAATACCCTCACAACGATTCACACACTGTCAGTGTGAAATTAAATCCAACAAAGTTATCCTCATAGCAAATAATGATTGATACAAGGCCAACCCTTCCCAATGTGTTGGTAACTCGAGAGACCGACGAAGTTTCACTTGACTAGGAGCTACCGTACATACTCTAAGTAAGGTAAACGACTTACAGTATTGTGTTATGACGTGTGGTTATATATAAAACAATAACTGGATTCACGTAGATCGTGATTACCGTGCATATTATAGTAAGGACTATTTAATTAACTATTCTTGTCAGATGCAGTGCGGTTAGGAGGTGGTTCAGAGTAAGCGATCGTATTTCAGTAAGACTGCAGTCAAATGCAGAAAATAATATGAATTTCCTGTTCACCCTCCAACCTTCAACTGCTACGGTGGACGGATTCTTAAGGTCGATAGGATTAACGTTTTTAGACAGGCGTCTCCTATCACTGTAGTGTGTTAATTTTCAAGGTAGTTACAATACTAACGTTTGCCCTGGTATTCATGCTGCACTGCGGCATGGTATCTCAGTGAGCTAGCACTATAAAACCAGCTTAAGTCTGGGCTAGTACAAGCAGCCGCACATACACATACACACGCATGCACGTCGTCATATGAGCGAAATATTCTCAAGCACGACGTTAAACCCAATTTCACCTCACCTCACCTTTGCCCTGAAGTTTTCCAATACCGTCTTAGGTTGTGTATTGAAGTAATTACATTGATAGCGTTTGTCGACAGGCGTCACAATCCACCTCTCCTGCAGTGTGTTAGTTTATTATGGTAGTTACGGTATTAACGTTTGTCGACAATCGGCGCCCTCCTCGTCTTCTCCAATGTGCTAGTTTATAAAGGTAGTTACGGTAATAACATTTTGTCGACAGGCGTCACCTTCCACGTCTTCTACTATGTGCTAGTTTATTAAGACAGTTACGTCAATGACGTTTGCCGACAAGCATCGTACTTTACCTCACCTGCATTGGGGTGTTTATTAAGGAATTTACGATAATAACATTTATCGACAGGATTCACCCTCCACGTCTCCTATAATGTGCTAGTGTATTAAGGCAGTTACGTTAATGACGTTTGCCGACAAGCATCCTCCTTTACCTCTCCTGCATTGGGCTGTTTATTAAGGTAGTTACGGTAATAACATTTGTCGACAATCGGCGCCCTCCACCTCTCCTATAGTGTACTGGTTTATTAAGGCAGTAACGTTAATGACGTTTGCCGACAAGCATCGACCTTTACCTCTCCTGCATTGGGCTGTTTATTAAGGTAGTTACGGTAATAACGTTTGTCGACAATCGGCGCCCTCCACCTCTCCTGCAGTGGGCTGACTGCCAGTGTTTGCATAGATGTGCATCTTCCAAGCCGGGTCGTGGCACGCCGATGAGTGCACGTCTGCATCTGATAAAATTGATTTTTGACAAGGGAAGAGTTGGGCTTGGGCGATCTGTATAAAGTCCATCTGTACACAGAGAGAGAGCTCCGCTCACACAGGGTATGTACTTATACATGTAATATTGAATAATACTGCATACGTTATATATGTGTGTCTACCACTCAGTTAAAGTAGTAGGTTGCTCTATCCTTACCATACGTTTTGAAACCTACCGTGAATTTATTGAATTAAATAATGGGAATGCATTGACGCGACAACCAATGTCATTACGGAAATCTCAAATATGATTTTCTTACCCTTTTGCAAACATTGATTAAACTGTAATCGTCTTCGATAAGTTCGTTGTTCAGTTATATCAAAGATAAGACACCACTGCTGTTCAAGAAGTTATAAGTCATGTTGTAGGTGATGACATTAATCTGAAATATATTATATCGATTTTTGGAGCTTCTTCAGTTAAGCTTATTATTTGTGTAAATAATATATATGATATAAATTGCCACAAAGTCTCCTACATACACCTCGCAAAAAATGAAAGTTTGGGATAAAAATGAAACAAATAAGAATGTATTTCATAGGATCCTAAAAGATGTTGTTTTTGACTTTCTGAGTTTGAAGTGTTTCGGAAACTGTTTTAGTCAAGTTACGTTTTTTAATGTTTTGGGCAAAGGCAGGTTTTAAGTGTAACCATATTTTGCCCGTACTTCACAACGACCGAAAGTCACTGATCATATTATGCCTTTTAAAGTGGTTAATTAATAATGATTCTTTTTATTCGTGATACGAAATCACAAACTATAGTACTTTGATATATACTTGTATAGAATTACAGGCACTAGGCTACTCTGGTTATAACACAAACACCAGTCCAGGAAGATTTGTTTGTTTTATCCAGGTTGACGTTATAACCAGGGACGCCATGCTAGTCTAATCAATACTAAGCCATGTATTAATATGTTTATAAATATCAGTGTATATTCAAGTATACAGATCGGATAAAAGAGTAGGGAAGGATGAGGGCGAAACACACTAGCAGTACATCGAGGCATGCACGTTTACATGTGCCGATAATGGAAACGTGCATACTTGTAGTAATGTCAGCATACCGATCGAGCGCCTGGCTGAGCACTGCTTTTATAGCTGTGTCAGTTTGCTACCTGGATGTTGTGCTTGATTGCGTTCATATACGTCTAATAGACAGACGTTTGGTTTCTGAAATTGTATAATAGCTAGCACCATTTCAACGGAAAAGGAGCCCAGATGAGCTGAGAGTAGCCTAACGCTTAGTCCCCGAATCTATATAATTTTGATAGTAACAAAATAAATTGAAAAGGAGCCCCAGTGAGTTGGGACAATCAGCCTGAACCTAGGGAAATCTAGACTTGCTTCATGTAGGGCTTTAGCATTGCAGGGAAAATAATGGCAGTAGGGACAACAATGTCGTTCAGGGACTGTAAGACAGACTAAGCTGAGAGATTCAGACACGGTTTGTGAAAGACGGCTGCTGCAGTCGATGATCACACCATTGACCACATGTTTGTCTCGTCCATCTGTAGTGTCGGTAGGAATAGACATAGCCGTCACTGATAAAGAGGAAGATGGTCTATTAACCCTTAGTCAACCTTATCTAGAAAATGTAGGATTTTAATGGAATCAAATAATCCTATATGAATTAAAAAGGAGCTGATGTTAAGTCGGAGATTCAGAACCTGAGGCTGAACCTTTAATACTGGAGTGGCCCTGTCGCCTTAGTTACTATAGTTTTCTGTGAAGAGTTGCGTCCCTTAGGTGTGACAGAACCCTATGACCGTTGACACTTCACACACTGGTTTGTCGTGTTCGTGGATTTCACCAAAAGGTACACATGCATATAACCAATAGAACTGCACTTCAGTTAATGCGGCATAAAAACACACCTCGTAATATCACACAAATACATATGATTGCTGTTTTATCAATTTACCCAGAGGTTTGGAACCCTGGCGTTGATGTTCCCGGGTTAAAACTGTTCCTTCAACATGGGATTGTTTGGGGCAGGTTGCCAAGGGAGGAGATTGGTTGATTGTGTTATAGAGCCTTGCTTTTAACATTAATCACTGGTTCGTCTAGCCATGTCCACCATGATGTGAATTTCAGAGGATCGTCAAATTGCAACTCAAACACGTACATGATGACACGTGGACGAAAAGACACCGCATTAGCCGAACAGGGTAGGGGAAGTCAAACTTGCTAACGTCAGCGTCATTGGACAATAGACAACTAGACACCAATCAACACGTGGACGAAAAGACACCGCATTAGCCGAACAGGGTAGGAGAAGTCAAACTTGCTAACTTCAGCGTCATCGGACAATAGACAACTAGACACCAATCAACACGTGGGTGAAAAGACACCGCATTAGCGGAACAGGGTACGGGAAGTCAAACTTGCTAACGTCAGCGTCATCGGACAATAGACAACTAGACACCAATCAACACGTGGGCGAAAAGACACCGCATTAGCCGAACAGAATAGGGGAAGTCAAACTTGCTAACGTCAGCGTCATCGGACAATAGACAACTAGACACCAATCAACACGTGGGTGAAAAGACACCGCATTAGCGGAACAGGGTACGGGAAGTCAAACTTGCTATCGTCAGCGTCATCGGACAATAGACAACTAGACACCAATCAACACGTGGACGAAAAGACACCGCATTAGCCGAACTGGGTAGGGGAAGTCAAACTTGCTAACGTCAGCGTCATCGGACAATAGACAACTAGACACCAATCAACACGTGGGTGAAAAGACACCGCATTAGCCGAACTGGGTAGGGGAAGTCAAACTAGCTAACGTCAGCGTCATCGTCATCGGACAATAGACACCAATCAACACGTGGACGAAAAGACACCGCATTAGCCGAACTGGGTAGGGGAAGTCAAACTTGCTAACGTCAGCGTCATCGGTAACAATAGACAACTAGACACCAATCAACACGTGGACGAAAAGACACCGCATTAGCCGAACTGGGTAGGGGAAGTCAAACTTGCTAACGTCAGCGTCATCGGACAATAGACAACTAGACACCAATCAACACGTGGACGAAAAGACACCGCATTAGCCGAACTGGGTAGGGGAAGTCAAACTTGCTAACTTCAGCGTCATCGGTAACAAAAGAGTCTGAAACCTGCTGTCATTCCATTGTAATGAAAAGGTAATTGCGTATTTCCGAGTGGCTTTGTGTGAACACGTGACGAATCCCCTTCCTGATACCAACTGACGTGATGTTGTCGTTCGAAAGTGGACAAATCTAAGTACGTATAATTACATAGTGACGGTAAACACGGTTATGTCTCTTTAAAATCCACTAATTTTGTTATCTTTTTTTTCTAACGAGGGCCCCCAAAACGATTTTTTTAAAGACTAGGTGTGATAGCAGATTGTTTGGGTATGCTTACATCTTCCCACGTGCAGAGTTCTTTTGTCAGATCTCCAGGAAAAATACGCCTCAAAAGCATGAAAATGCATGAGCATATATCAGAT
This sequence comes from Haliotis rubra, assembly GCF_003918875.1. Lineage (NCBI taxonomy): Eukaryota > Metazoa > Mollusca > Gastropoda > Lepetellida > Haliotidae > Haliotis > Haliotis rubra. Next base: position 248,422 of record NW_025767491.1, on the reverse strand, counting down.
TGACAGTCGGGTGAATCATTTATATTACATCATATATAGATGTATACGTATTTAATGATATGTAATATTTAATATATAATTAAATATAGCAATGTCATAGGTCGACAATTAGCTGTTCTTGTTCAATTTCTTAATTCTGAGGAGGAATCACAGACCTCCTCAATAGCAAGAGGCAGATGGGTAGTCTAGTGGTTAAAATGTTCGCTCGTAATGCCGAAGGTCGGGGTTCGATTTCTCACATGGGCACAGTGTGTGAAGCCCATTTCTGGTGTCCCCCGCCGTGATATTGCTGGAAACCCGACTCACTCACACACTCACCAACTTTAACAGCAAAATAGTCTTTAAACATTTTTCACTAAGCATTATATATTCTTCTGACAGACTAAAAAAATATGTAGCTTAATATTGCTACATGAGTTTATATTAAATTCAGAATAATATGTTTTTAAATATTGAGGAGTTTCTTCTCACATATATCTTCGATCACTTGTTTTCAAAACCCGGTTTTAAGCTTGGGATTCCCGAAGGCCAACAGGTCTGCATATCTTGTTCTCCCTTTTCTTGTCTATTCTAATCTTCATGACACCACGAGTATTATGTGTACCCGTGAAGATCCGGGGTAGAATAGGTCTTCAGCAACCCATGTGCTTGCCATAAAAGGCGACTATGCTTGTCGTAAGAGGCGACTAACGGGATCGGGAGGTCAGTTTCGCTGACTTCTTTGACACATGTCATCGGTTCCCAATTGCGCAGATCGATGCTCATGCTGTTGATCACTGGATTGTCTGGTCCAGACTCGATTATTTACAGACCGCCGCCATATAGGTGGGATATTGCTGAGTGCGGCGTAAAACTAAACTCACTCACTCACTCACGAGTATTATGTATGGTCAGAGGAATGCTTCTTCGATGGGCTATTGCGTTGGTTCGTTACGCCGAAGTCTTGTTTTAGTTCCTCATGGTTATAATCTATGACGCCTTTCTTGGTGTCATCCCACGTGGCATGACTGACGTAATACTGAAAGCGGCATAAAACTTAATTTACTCACTGTACACTAAAATAGGTATTTCATTGTGACAAGTTCAGAATAACTGTAAAAATATTGATTGTCCATCCATCAAAACATCCTACTGGAAACTATATTTTAAACTGATGAAAACTGGAGACACGTGTTGTCCAGTCGTTTCTCGTGCAGCAGTTGGCTGTGTAGAGTTGCGTCCCTTAGGCACACGAGAATCCTATGATCGTGATATAAAATTTCACTTCGCCCCGACTTCGTCTTAGGTTCCAAACCCGTGCTCTAAAACATGGAATACGTTCGACAATCAGTTTGGTATCACGTGATGCCATGATTCATGTTAACATGATTTGCCATATATCAGTGAAGAAAGTATTACTTACGCCGGAATACCGCACACTGTTCACAGATATAACGGTGCTGCTGGGCAGTGGTCGAGCGCCATGGAGGATAAGAAAAAGTCTCCTTTTCATGTAGCTATTGGGCTCGAACCACTGACCTTCCACTTACCGGGCAGACGCTCTGTCAATTTGGCCACAGAGGCGATCAATAAGCAGGACCTTGAATCATCTTTAACTTCCAATGTTTGTTATATGCATCTGTCATAGCAAACGTTTGTTCGATACTCAAGCCTGAAACATTTGGAGTGAGTTTAGTTTTACGCCGCTTTTAGCAATATTCCAGCAATATCACGGCGGGGGACACCAGAAATGGGCTTCACACATTGTACCCATGTGGGGAATCGAACCCGGGTCTTCGGCGTGACGAGCGAACGCTTTAACCACTAGGCTACCCCACCGCCCCTGAAACATTTGGAAGTTACTTGGTGATCAAATAGTCTAAGAGATTTTACTACCCAGTTATCGCCAAATCGTCGTCCCTTGAGTATTCTCGCTTGGCGAATGATAACAAACTTTATTGCAAAGGCCGCATGCATGACAAGATCCGCACGGGCCAAACACGTGCACAAAGCACATACAAGGATATCAGGTGCCAAGGAGATTAGTTCGCTCAAATTCAAGGAAACATAATGTACCCTGAGCGACAAATAGATAAGAACAATATGCCCCCTTTCCAAATGATTAATGTCAAATATATTTGCGTAATTAAACTTGTTTGGGAAAAGATAACCTTAATTTGAACGAAATTGATATCTCCCCTTGAAAGTGCAACAACCCGTCTTTAGTTGGCCAATCGTTACTATCAGAGATCGTTGTCGTAATCTAATCTTGCTCTGCAAATTGTTTGAGTTCAAGGAGTTAAAGCCTGTTGGTGTGTACCTTTCAACCTGAAACTGAGCCAGTAGTAGCTCGTAATTCAATGTATACACACTTCCGTCCACTCTGTGAATACAGTAGAGCTGTATACATTACCCGAGAGAACGGTGTCCCATACTTGAAAAAAACAATTACATGGTTGAGTGAACAAATTTGGGAAAGCTGTTACACATATACTAGTACATTGTCAAGTAAAAACATAATATAAACATAATAATTAAGCCACACTATCAACTATGCAGATGAAGAAGACTCTTAATATTATGTGATTAGATCAATTAAAAGGGATTAAAACTTAGGGACCGTTCATAATTTATGGCTAGGGGATGATGATGATTTTAAAAGGGGTGGGGGGCACCCATTTTGTTCTGGGGAGGTAGGGGGTTAGCAATTTTGTACACAAGTACTGGGGGTGGGGTGGCAGCAATTTTGTACATAAAAATATCAATGTGTTATGCTTAAAAATTATGGAAATGGGGAGGGGGTGTCATTGATTTTGTACATGACATGCAGGGGGATTACTTACTTTGTACATAAATTTTTTTTCCTTTTTTTGGGGGTGGGTGGGGGTGGGGTTCCAATCACATTGTTCATGCTACACCATAAAAATCATCATCATCCACCCGTATCCACCCAGCACCTTAGATCAATTCTACTTTGTCGTCCTGGAAACATTCGACAACGTAATTCGAAACTTCGGATGTGTCAGCAAGTATGTGTTTTGCAGTTTTTGACCTTGACCTTCACTCACTTCCGGTCAAGTAGGAAACCGTCCACCCGTTTTGTGTTTGTACCCTGCTGTCTGACTGTGCCCTCACTTCACTCATAAGATGGTAATTTCGTGGTGATTGAGACCGTAAGGGTTTAAGATAAGACACGTCTCTTCACCCTGGCATCTGTCTAGGAATCAGTACAGCAGCAGATAAACAGAGAAAATTAAATCTCTCAGCCACCTGGCCGAGTTAACACAAAACTGAAACACCGAACACCTCTGTCTAAAGTAAACATTCCAGAAAGCCATTGAAAGCGAAACATGATAGGATAATAGCGTTAGGGACATCACGCACCCACACCAGTTCTGCTCCATTAGGTACACATCAGCCTTGCACACTTGCAGGAGTCGCTGGAACCAGATCACAGAGACTGCCTGCGTGTGGGACGAGAACTTTATTGGAAAATCTCCACTGACTCAGTCCGAACACGTTCCAGTTTTTTCACGGATGTTGATATAGTCTAATACCACTTGGATGTGATTCTTTATAGTCTAATACCACTTGGATGAGATTTATTCTCCCTCAGTTCTAAATGCTTGGCATGTCTCTCATCTGTGTATTACCAGCCTGTAGAGACTCATGGAGGGTAAGCGCATGATTCAGAATATTACTCAATCGATACTGAAGTCTCGATAAACAGTGTTAACCCGTGCTCGATATTAAATGTAAGCAAGTGATATTATGTAATTAAAATATTGGTTCCAACTTCTAGAAGTAGCATGGTAAAAGAAGTTTTGTGCTGTTTTGACTCATCCAATGATTCATCCCGAGCCCCAGAGTTCGTTAGAGTAGGCAAATGTGTCACCTGAACCAACTTTGTCATTGTGACCCAACAATTTGGACGTGACTGATGCTATCAATCACAAGTACTGTCTACTCTCAGACACCTATAGTGCTAAATTCTCTTGTATCTCCTGTGGGGTGGACCCGGGTTCGATTCCCCTTGTGGGTACAATGTGTGAAGCCCCTTCCTGGTGTCCCCTGCCGTGATATAGCTGGAATATTGCTAAAAGCGGCGTAAAACCAAACTCACTCACTCACTCTTAGCATGCAAAACACTAATGATGTTTTATAGCTGACTGTTGGTTGAAACAAAAAATACTTGAGTAATGCGTGAATAACAAAATGTATGTAAATGGTACGTGTTATATATGAAGTAATATAGCTTAATTTCTTAAAGGTATAATTTTGATTGAAACAGGGAAATGCATTTAAATTGAAAAGGAACCCAAGCGAGATTAGAGTTTGACGTATGGAAAGTTTTGAGTTCATGTAGGCCTTACAGTTAAGACCGGAAGAGGAAATAAGAATCAAGGACTGTCAGACAGACAATAATACCACTACGTACCCAATAAGGTCATCTTATACCGACTTCCTTAAAGGCACAATGTCACATATTTTCGACAATGTTTTGGCCAATATTATAAATATTGGAGCATATGCACCCACTTTAGCTTCCAATTGATGCAATAAAAGACTTATTGTCCCTTACGACTTGCCTGAAATCGATAATTGAACAAGATATGCGAACAGCTTCCAAACAGGGAACACTTGCATAATAATACATCGAAAGCTGTCGCACGCGGTGTTGTCGGTGTTTATTGAACTGGTTTTCGTAAACAGCGTTCCTAGGGACATAACTCTATGGGGTTCGCTTGAAATAATGTTCGGCCGGTAGAGGGCGCGAGAGTCGATTTAATGCAACGTTACATTAATTTATTCTAACTTTTTAATTCAATATTGTAATCTAAATACGTAATGTGTGTGTGTGTGTGTGTCTGTGTGTGTGTGTGTGTGTTAATTATGTGGTAGCTTCCCTGAGGGCTTATTGCTAGTATCATTGAGAGTGAGTGAGTGAGAAGGTTTAGTTTTACGCAGCACTCACCAATATTCCAGACAATCCAGTGATCAACAACATGAGCAGCAATAGTATTATTGAGAGAATGCATTATGTCGTTTTAGAGAAATGTGGTGTGACATTGTGCCTTTAAGCCAGATTTGATTGTTGTTTGAACCAGTATGGCCACTCTGTATGGAAACGAAAGAGGAACTACGAGGAAGTTTCATCACTTCAGGTCTGCAATGTTCATGATAAACAACAATAAATGAATTGATACCATGGGTTAAACTGTATCTCTTTCTTCCGTCTTCCAGGGGTCGTACTTCATGCTGTAGGACTTTATTTACGACGTATGTCACACGGTATCTTATATAATATATTTTAGACGTTTTCACAAATTCCCATACAACTGGATAATATATATCCTGTGGTAATTCAGTCACATCAGTAAGTTATATTTGATATGGGTGCCAAAAGCCAAAGACATATTTCTACCTCCTCTACATACACGCACATACGCACGTACGCACGTAATAGCAATAGTCTGCTTATGTGGCGCTCGTATCCAGGCACATTGCCTGCTCACGGCGCTACGTACATTACTATCCCCGGTCATAGGACACAATCGTACTATCCGATACTTTTTCAACTCCTTGGGCGTCATACTGCCTGTTAGGCGTAAGGAACTAAACACTCACATTGCCAGCACATCCTCACGGGTACCCAATTTACTGCTGTACACTCACAGATAGATGGATATGCCGATGTGTACTTAAAGACAGAGTGACAATGATCGGGACAAATTCATGGTTTCAAATAAGTTTATCTAGTAGAAATAAATCGCTGTTGTAAACGAATTGTTTCCAAGTCAAAACATTGATTACACAACAGTCTCGTTGCCTGTTGACTGGGTTCCGTCCTATTGCGCAGCTTAGTACACTAACCAGTCCAGAATTTTGAGTCTAACTTTCACTTAACTGGATACATAAATATTAATCAGTATTATTTGATACATCTAAGCTCTTGTATATTGCAACACTACGCTCCATCTAATCCTTGCAAACACGTCGTGCAGCGGGCTCTGTCGTACAGCGAGCTCTGACAAACAGAAACCTGGAAATCGTGGACATCTCAAAACGAGGCTCTGCCGCTAGAAACGTTTGGCGGTCTGGTACGGACTTGATATTACATCAATCACATTGTGCGTTACAGAACTACATTGAATAAGCACAAAAAGCACATAACAGGTGTAACCAGTAAGCCCGATGCATTGTCTGTGGGGCAGTCTGTGACTTCTTAGTTAAGGTCATACTGCCTACACCTCGCCATAAAATATAAAAATACGATCTCATTAAAGTTTAAAATTACAATTCATCTTTACTTACTATTTTCTTATGTAACAAGGAATTGGATTTCAGTGTAACCATAGTTATTTGTGATGTCTATTTTCACTTTCACGGGAGAAAATTCGGATCGGCTGAAAAGTAGGTCATTGTCTGAATAGGTTAATAAGACTCATGTTTCGGTTTGTGACAAGTATCACTTTGGTGTATACAAAGCATTACAACTGAGAGATCTCCTCGGAAAACGGAGGATGTTAACGCAAAAGTTGCTTCTGGAATTAACTATTTTATACGTGAAGGATCAAAACCGACTCGGAGGTTTTGTTTGAAAAAGTAAGACAACGGCAGTGAGAAATTGGGAAGGCTCGCCCCAGTTTCATGAGGCCAAGGGCTTACATTTTTAAACAAAACCGAGAAGGATATTTGATGCTACTTTTCAGTAATAGCTAGACAAAGTTATACTTGGTTATAAACCTCCAGTGACGTCAGTCTGCTGTTCGGATGGGTTCTTCTTCACAGAGAAAACCTCTGCAGTCAGTTTCCCGGGCATTCTTCAGGAAATCCCAATGATTTCTTAAGAAATGCCCGGGGATTTCCCGAGGAATAGCCGCTGAGTTAGAATGATCTTACTTGTTCAAGTTTGAAGATCTAACTTTGATATCGCTGTTATCAGAACCGTAACATATATTTCTCAGGCCTTAATATCCAGAGCCCATTTTCTGCTGGTGTCCCCCGCCGTGATATTGCTTGAATATTGCTAAAAGCGTCGTAAAACTAAACTCACTCACTCAGTTAATATCCAGAAAATAGGATCTGCGTGTACGATCAGTGTCGCTGACAGACTCTTTTGCTCCCAATATATCGTAATACGTATCGAAAAACGTATATATCGCAATACCGGTTCCTGAGACGCTTTATATAGCAAGACAATCTATCTGCCAACATAATGCCCTAGTTAATCACATTGTCAGCATGCTCAGACACAGTTAAGCATGTTCGCATATGTTTGACACCCTACATGCCCATGTAATGGACCGCCTCCGTGGTGTAGTGGTTAGAGCGTCCGCCCAGAGAGCGGAAGGTCGCGGGTTCGATCCCCGACCACGTCATACCAAAAAAGACGTTAAAATATGGTACTTGTTGGTCCCTGCCTGGCGCTCGGCATTAATGGGTACAACAAGGACTGGTCGGCTCGGAGTCAGTATACTGTGTCTGAGGGGGGGTATTCATGCTTCACTGCGGCATGGTATCTCAGTGAGCTAGAACTATAAAACCAGCTTCAGTCTGGGCTAGTACAAGCAGCCGCACATACACACACACACGCATGCACATCGTGATATGAGCGATATATTCTCAAGTACGACGTTAAACCCCATTTCACCTCACCTCGCCCATGTAATGCTTCAGTGATGACTACGAGTACGTAACAAGCTGAATCCTTCTGTTCCTGCTAATTCGTTATATCCCTATTCTACAATAGCCAGGTTTTACCTCGACTCACAGACATCCCCGGACATCCCCGAAATATTAGTCCTTGCGGGCAATATGACGGTCCTGTGGCAGTGTAGGGAACTGTATATTTTGATGAAAGATATTTAGAGCCTTGAATGAATCACTGATCATATGGGAATGACAAGTCTTTATGGATGATCAACATCTTTATTGTACAATAGCGACGTTTCTGTTATTTTTTAAAATACAAATCCAGATTTTTGCAACCGTATGCTGTTTTTTATATGTTATGAGTAACTTATATTTCAAATGTGAACGTGATCGGTGAAGAAATGGATTTTTTAGGAAATTCTCCCGCTATACTCATTACATAAAATAATATTTTATGTGATGCAATGAGTGTAGCGGGAGAATTTGAGTGCATTGACCCAATACAGATACATGAATCCCTCCACCCTGGTATTGATTCAGATGTTTCTAGTATAGCGTGGACATCAAACAGTTGATGGCGGAAACCACATTGTCAGGAAAGTGGGACACTACGATTTAACTGTGTCCCTGACTGAACTCTGTGGTCTGTGACGTATATATTACCTCATCCTCCCTTAGAATAAACATAACAACTATCAGACCTTCTAATGTCTCTTTTTAAATGCATTATAGCAATATAACAATTTACTGAATAGCACTTTGCAACCGTATAACTATTAGAATGAATGGTTTAAGCCAATACTTCCCGACACAATACAAAACGGTGTGGATTACAGAGTGATGATACGTAAACAAATAACTAACCAAAGCCGAAGTGAATATTATTTCCCTAGTAATCTTATGAGAAGGAAGCTAATTAGAGTAAAACATGCCCTTCCCGCGACCTCCGTGTATAAAGAGTCCTATTGAAATACGCACGTCATAATGTCATACGAGTGTTATTTCCTCCATGATAAAATATATGCATTCGGCTGCTTTTACGCATGTGCGTAGCTAAGATGCCCAGAATAGCCGGGATGACCCGGGATCGGTGTTGCATACAGTTTCCTTGCGTCAGCATCATACATCATTCTCTAATAGTGTGCATACTGTAAAGATAGTGTCTCTCGTCGCCGTGTGCCGACTGCCGGATCTTCAGGCCGGATCTGTAGGCCGGATCTGGGGAGCACGTTTTGCCATCACTGTAAGTTGTATATCTGTTGACATTAAGTAGAACGCATCAGTCTAGCTGTAAGAAGGTTCAGTGTCTTCAGGGTCCACATTGGTGCATGAGCATCGGCGTTCCGTTTGATTAATAGTGAGTATTTAATGTAATATTTAGTTGGTTTGTTGTTTAACGCCGCACTCAGCAATATTCCAGCTATATGGCTGCGGTCTGTAAATAATCGAGACAATCCAGGGATCAACTGTATGAGCATCAATCTACGCAGTTGGGATACCATATGACATGTGCCAACCAAGTCAGCGAGCCTTACCACCCGATCCCGTTAGACGCCTCTTACGACAAGCATGGGTTGCTAAAGATCACTTCTAACCCGGATCTTCACGGGTCGTAATATTTACTACAGTGTGCAGCAAATACAGTGGCTCAGTAAAGACCTTTAACTAAACAGACAAGGGTGCCGTTGTACAAAGCGATCTTGGCGCTAAGATGAACGTAACTCCCATACCTTAACGTAGACTTAAGGTAGGCTTAGCGCTACGGTTGTTTTGTACAACGGCACCCTGATACGTAAACACTATTCATTGGTCCCGGCAAATTTCTTCATTAATTATCACTATTAGAGTCAGGTTGACTAACCTCGGATAAGTAAACAATACCGCTTAACTAACTAAACCTCTTCTCATGAAATTTTACTTATCAAGTTTCCACTGTAGATATGTATCTCGTAATATATACATGCTTGTGTTGGGTCGTATGTTTATATATTTTATGACTGAATTTAATACCATGACATACATTTGTATTTTTCTTTTTTTCACTACGCCATCAAATAGGTGTCGTAGAGTGCACGTCTAACTATGATTAAAGTCATTTTGTGAGCAAGCTGACGGATGATAATTAGTGCGTCACAACTATTATAAATCAGTCATAATCGTTTTTTAGAATCTATTTAGCATTTGCAAGTCATCTCAACGCGATCTAGTTATACTGGTAAATGAAGCATAGAGTTGAGCAAGGGCCAACTCAACTCAATACACTTTTTTCAAGGAGTGTTCGTGTGATTTACTGCGAGATCGCTTTCCCAAACCGCCCTTCACCATGGTAGGGGCGAGAAGTTCTGACTTGGGGACCTTATGGAGCCTTTCTAAATAGCTATCAGATCCGTTCGTTTCGAGGGGAAACATTACACCCATGTATTTAAGACAGGAACAAAAACTCAAGGAGTAGGATCATGTACCACGTTCAGATATAGCTTTCCTCGACTGTCAACACAGTGGAGATACACGCAACGTTGCGTTTACCAGAGCATTTTACGAGGTCGTTAGTTTAGAAAAAAGCCGTGTACTTATTACCTCGATAAGGGGTTTCTAGCAGGAACCTGTGGAGAAATATAAGATATGGCACATCCGAGCGACATATCGTTGAGAAATAGAGTTGTCCGGACGCTAGCAAATGTTAAACCTCTTCTCCAGATATATACAACATCTAAAAAATAGAGATAATGGAATAAGCAGATATAAGACACCTGTTTACTGGTATCGCGTGTCCTTCTTGAAACACTCTCTCCTCTTAAACCTTCTCCGCTATATGTATCACAACTGAACGGTAGTGTTCAGGGGTAAGGGAAGATTTTTGCAGATATGAGTGAGTATGGTGTTACGTCGCCTTTAGCAATATCACGGCGGGGGACACCTGAAACGGGCTTCACACATTGTACCCATGTGGGTGATCGAATCCGGGCCTTCGGCGTGACGAGCGGACGCTTTACCCACTAGGCTACACCACCGCCCCTGATGAATGTAAAATGGCCAGTCTGTCTTCCTCGAATAACGTGCTGTACAAATTCCTTTGAAAGTTGAATTTAGGACTCATGGCAGGTAAGATGTACCAAACGCTGATATAAATAAGGGGTAGCCAATAGTCTGCCTCACAGTCCCTGAACCACATTATTTGACCTACTGCCTAACCCTCTCTGCAATGCTAAAGCCCTAAATGAAGCAAGTGTAGATTTCCTCAGACAGAATCTCTGCATCTCCCTTGGGCTCCTTTTTAATTTAAATAGATTTATTTGTTACAATCAAAATGATATATTCAGAGACTAAGCATTAGTCTAGGGTAGCCAAATGCACATGGTTTAGGTGTTCGCTCGTTACGACGAAGGGTCGGCTTCGATTCCCAACATGGGTACAACGTGTGAAGCCCATTTCTCGTGTCCCCTCCTCAAAGAATGGTAAAACCATTTTCAGTTACTGATGCAAATGCAGGGGCTTAGCTACCATAATAAAAAAAAAGCCCGGTCTTACACATGATTGTTACTAAAAATGCTGGGCAAGTCCTCAATATTATCTAAATATGAAGCTTTGTAACCTATCGGGCTTACACGAAAAAAATGGCTTGCTACGCGCCTGAAATGTACTTATGGTATATGTCAAACAAACTATATGTACCAATTTACAAACCTACGATAAACTGGTGTTTCACAGTTGTACAATCGTATAATATTATCATTTGAACCGACTTTGTCCTTGGTCCTGTTTCACAAGTTTGTCATACCGCTACGACTATCGTAAGCCTATGTTAAGGTATGGGGGTTACGATCACTATGACGCTGATATCGTTTTGTGAAAAGGGCCCTGATAAGTAATAACAGTGGGTAATCTTAATCAAGACAAAGGAAGAATTCGTAGTTCTCATTTAACAAAACAAATATTATTTTATCATTAAAACTTATGTAAAACTGTTTTCGTTCGAAGAGTAAGTAAAGATTTTTTTATTGTCTAAGTATCTTGACATTTCCAACGAACAACAGGAATCTTGAAATATTAGAGTTGATGCGAGATTTTCACGCTCAAATAACCGCACTTAAATATGCACACTAGTACTGGTAACCACACTAAAACTTAAACAGTTTCATGTAGTGAGACCGCTTTTAAAATGAAACCATTTTCAGATTAATACGAGTCGGATGAAAAACTTCCCAGATTAACCCCTTTTCAGATTAATGCGTTCGCAGTTAACACCAAAAAATTGGTTACGCAATAATGCATGTTGTGTATATACCGATAATCACCAAAACACCGGGTGTCCAGATAAACAGTGTCCAGACAAACAAGGTTTTACTGTAACATTTGAAACAGGACACCACAGCATACCACGATAAGTCCAGCGTGAGATACTGACGTAAGTTGGCCGTTATGAGGCGGAACAAACACCTCCCATCCCACCTGTGGACGTGACGAGTTCTCTTTGCGTCGACTTGTTAACAAATATTAAACCAGTATGAATTCCCACTTGATACTGGATGAAGCAAACTGAATTGTATTTACATATGCGTTTCCCTTGTGACCAACGCTGTGGTCTAACACTGAATGTGTCGGTGGATCGGAGGTGTGTAGGATTCAGATGTGTATAGCGGGCCCACCGTCAGTGTTGTATTCAACGTGGATTAAGACGTTCAGTTCGTTCCTGACGTTACTAGTGTTTAGGTTCAGATATGCATAAGGTAAGTTTAGTCTAGCTTGGCAAGTAAGCTGTTTTTACGAGTTATAAAATGATTACTGAATATGATAGTTAAAGCATACTTCTTAACTTGCAATTATTGCCATGCCTACCGTGTGTTTTTACACGGTGAGACATTGGAGACCTCTACGGTTGAATGGGTTATAAGGGAGTGAGTGAGTGTGGTTTTACGCCGCGTTTAGCAATATTCCAGCAATATCACGGCGGGGGACACCAGAAATGGGCTTCACACATTGTGCCCATGTGGGGATTCGAACCCGGGTCTTGGATGTGACGAGCGAACGCTTTAACCACTAGGCTACCCCACTGCCCGAGGTTATAAGGGATCGCTACCAGATTGAAGCGTTTTATGTTTTATCAGTCAATTATTTTTGTGATATAACGTAAACAGTTTTCGCGAGTATCTGCTATCATCATTATAACAGAGGTTCTCATTTATGCTCATGATACAGTTGGAACCGTACAATGATGGCAGAGATTTCTTGTGATATAGACGGAATCTTACAATGACAGATTTCTTGTGACCATGGAATGTTGTTTTTTCCTTTTCTATATTCACAGTTGACCATAATGCTACACATATAGGCTGTAGTTGACTGACTGACTGACTGACTGACTGAGTTTGGTTTTACGCCGCTTTTAGCAATATTCCAGCAACATCACGGCCGGGGGACACCAGAAATGGGCTTCACATATTGTACCCATGTGGGGATTCGAACCCGGGTCTTCGGCGTGACGAGCCAACGCTTTAACCACTAGGCTACCCCACCGCCCCTATAGACTGTAACTACATCCTATTAGTTGACATGTATGTAATGGTCGTCAGTGGTCACCCCAAACTGCTGACCTATTGGATATTTAAAATTAAACAATATAATTTCAAATTACAAGAACAGCCAGTATTCATTCGGGGAAAACTGTGTGTGGAGACTTCATATTTGTAAAGCCACCTTTGTTACGAAACCTGTTCTCACTTGTAACTGATGGACATTGATTTCCATAAAAATATAAATTACAACAGCTTTTCATCACCATAACTTTGGTTTTCGTAATCACTTGACCGTGTTTAACATTCATGACCCCCTGGGCGGATCTTATGAATGTGGGCGTCACGGAAGGCAAGAGAATGTGTGTAAAGTGAAAACTTCATATCTGTAGCACCACTTGTATTCAATTGGTTCTGACATATGGTTGAGGGAGATTGAAGATTGAGGTCACGAATTATGAAATAAACTTCCTTAAACATATGTTTCCGAGGTCAGGGGTCAAGGTTCCATCTAGTTCATAAAGGATGTTTACCGAGGGATATCCAAGTGTTTAATGCAAAGCAAGACAAAGGTCTTTAACTTGACATACTTAGATATTTTTAGTATTCAGGAAAAGATCATGACGGGATTGGCTCCCTAATTACACTGAAATGTAAACGCACTTTAGTGGCAGTGTACTCAGTGACATCTTGTTTTTCAATGAATATATGATCCTTTCAAATATATCTGAGAAACATAGCCTTGCTCCAAGGCTGTACTGAATACTAAACCCGTGGATGTATAGTAATTATATCCTTGACAGACGCAAGTTTAGATTCGGGGAGTGGGTTTAGTTTTACGCCGCTTTTAACAATCTTCCAGCAAATATCACGGCGGGGGACATCAGAAATGGCCTTCACACATTGTACCCATGTGGGGAATCGAACCCGGGTCTTCGGCGTGACGAGCGATCGCTTTAACCACTAGGCTAACCAACCGCTCATGCAGATTAGGGGACAACGCGTGGACGCCAATCCGCCAATCTGTGCCTCCACACTCACATAGACTTACGCCACGGGTAGACCTGAACTGACGTCATTCCGCACTCACATAGACCTACGCCACGCGTATCCCTGAACTGACGTCATTTCGCACTCACATAGACTTACGACACGCGTATCCCTGAACTGACGTCATTTCGCACTCACATAGATTTATGGCTCGCGTAGCCCTGAACTTTGTGCCTCCACGCTCACATAGACTTACGACTCGCGTGGCCCTGAACTGACGTCATTCCGCACTCACATAGACTTACGACACGCGTAGCCCTGAACTATGTGCCTCCCGCACTCACATAGACTTACGACACGCGTTGCCCTGAACTACGTGCCTCCCGCACTCACATAGACTTACGACACGCGTAGCCCTGAACTGACGTCATTCCGCACTCACATAGACCTGCGCTTATGCTACGAGTTCCCCTGACAGTACTGATATGAGGCATGTGCAGATATTCCAAGAAGTATTATTTTAAAGTCCTTTTTAGATGTGTGCAAGGCGCCTCAGATCAACTATACCTGTACACATAAAGAACGTTCCGGGAAATCTTTATATGATCTAACAGGTTTCAAAAATGATATATTCCAGACGTGTGAAGCAAGCATTATTTTTAACGCTTTGCAAAAGTGAAAACTTGTGCTAGCAGTACCACTGCGCTGAGTTCCAAGGCGATGCCAAATGTCATGCTGTGCATCCTCTCTAAACACAGCTTCAGCAATGATATTTGCATAACGTGGATGAAGTCAAGACAGAGCTTGTCTAAATGGAATCCCAGTGCAAAACCGTCAGTAGGGATGCCGTAACCGAGTCGGACGCCAGCCTCTCCAACCTCTGTGAAGCTGTTTACATAAACCTACTGTCTGCTATCACGGGTTGTGTCATTCTGTTGATGCAAGGTCATAAGGGCGGTAGGGTAGTCTAGTGGTAAAAGTGTCCGCTAGCCACTCCGAAACCCCTGGTTCGATTCCCAACATGGTTACAATGTTTGAAGTCCATTTCTTGTGTCTCGCGCCATGATATTGTTGGAATATTGTTGAAAGCGGCAAAAAACATACTGACTGACTCACTCACTGACGCACTCACTCACTCACTCAAGGTTACTGCTAGGTTTTTTTGTAGTACTTGTATGTTTTCCGATCTGACAATGAACGATTGTTACCTTGAAGAAAATACATGCAAGTGGCATTGTCATATAACTATGAAAAAGGCTATCGCAATAACTGTGATGTTTAACCCCCATGAGACATTTAATAATCATATCACAATGTATTACTCATACCACAATGTATTACTCATACCACAATTATATTGGTTTATGTGGAGTTATTTTACACTTCGTGTGCAACATACATTCATTTTACTATCGAAGGAGAACATCACGTGCAATAACTGTACCCGTCATTAAACAAATATCAAGTTTCGATAAACTTTGAAAATCAGTTGATTTCGTTGTTGATAAGTAAATGAGGGGCCTCCTCAACTGGCGACTGCAGAAGATGGGGGGGTGGGGGTCGAAGCAAGCCCTCTGATAGGGCAACGCTTGTGAATCTGCACTTTCTTTATAAATACACGGAAATTGTAACTTTCATCGACTGTTTGACTTGGAAATGTTAGAATTCTTTTTTCTAGCAATTAATGGCTTCTAAAACAAAAGCATCAGCTGTAAATGTCCCTTAAAAGCGGCGACCAATCAGAGGTCTTGCTTCAACCACACCCCTGTTGTGTGCGGGCCAACGTCATCCATTTGTGTCAATATCGTTTAGTTGAGGGTCAAAATCGCCTTTTGATCGACTTTCAGAAATAACAATAAAAAATTGGTAGGTGTCATGAGTGGTGATCGATAGGCCAATCATCCATGATTATGTTTACTTTACGTTTTAATCGATTGTCATGATATATTTCCAGTCGGGGGTCATCTCAAAGAAAAGTTTTTTAATCATTTATCCTCGCAAAGACACGAGGGCCTGTGGGTTGTTGTACCACATTTCAATGACCATCCTCTCAAGACCAGGCCAGTCTTCATGGACAATTCCAGGCCACATCTACTCTACCTTGGCCAGCTAGGGGTCCAGATCTCAGCCCCATAGGGAATGTTTGGGACATTAGCGAAATACGAAAGAGCAATGCCCCGCTGCAAAATCTGGATGTATTGGAACATGCTCTCCATCAAGAATGGAATGCAATACCCCAACGCCAATTGCAACGTCTGTTACAGCGAGGATGGCCAGGGATGTGATTGCATTTAGAATAATTGACACCAGATAGTGGCATTGTTTATGTAATTTCGTGAGGATTTAATGTAAGAATCTTGTAAATGACTTGCTAAGGTCGTTCGAAGAGTCAATGTATTGCCATGTTTGCTTCCATTAAACTATAGGTTTTCGTTTCTTTTTGCGTTTAGAATTGCCACTAATTATTGTCCAGTCTCGTCCATTAAGACTGCCCTTTTGTGAAGTCAATGAGACTTCACGCGGCGTAAAACCACACTCACTCACTCACTCAAGGCTACTTCTATGCTGTGTTCTTCTACAACGTCTGTATCTATTCCGCGCTGTAATGAAGGGTTGTCAACTTGGAGACAATACATTCAGTGACAAAGAAATATTTTCCGCATATACAATCATACATCGCGGTGAATATCCGGAACCATGCTGGTGTTCCGTTACGTGTTATTGATCGTATGTAACGTCAGCCGCGTTCCTTTGTGTACTGTGTATCCAGATTGACGGCGTCGTTGTTATAATCCGAGGGGCAAAACCAACTATACCTCTTAGACGGTTTTATCATGTTTGATTTGCAGTTGAAATATCTCAAGCGATCATGAACTTAAACTTATTCAGCCCCAAAGAAATACTATACGTGGTTTTACACAAAATTACCCTGCAATAGAGACATGTTTTATTTTCTAATTATTGCAGCAATGGGTTATGTTTAAAGAGACAGACCAGTGAAGATCCGGGTTAGAATTGGTCTTCAGCAACCCATGCTTGTCGTAAGAGGCGAGTAACGGGTGGTCAGGCTCGCTGACTTGGTTGACACATATCAGTGTATCCCAACTGCGTAAACCGATGCTCATGCTGTTGATCACTGGATTGTCTGGTCCAGACTCGATAATCTACAGATCGCCGCCATATAGCTGGAATATTGCTGAGTGCGGCGCTACACCAGTCAACCAACCAAACCAATTAGGAGACATACATAGATACATACAGATACATGGTATACATTCTTTTAATGTTTATTTAATTTAACTCGGTATACTTACTTTTGCCCCCCGGTTTACAATTTCAGCTCTCTCGTGATAAATGTCAGCAAAGTAACAAACTAAGCTGGTACATTCAACCAAAGTGTCGTGTGTTAAATATAACACTGAGCTTCTGTATGATATTGACCATATATATACATCCATTCTATCCCAACACGAAACCTTTTAGTGAACCTGGCAACCGTGCTTCCAGATCAATGTGAGCAATGATGTCCCTGAGTGTTCGTCTGCTTTCGCTTCTGCTGCAGACGACAAGTGTCAATACTTCAAAATGGACGATTCCTACTGGGACATGGCGTGAAGCGGTATACACAACGCTAGTTACTGTTTGATTGCCTCAGCCAATGTATTTTCGATTTTCCATTGAACAGGTCGAGACGAGAACATCTCAATTTTAGCCGGGAGCTGATCCGATCCACCAACGACAATGTTCAGACTACTGGGCCGAAAGCAGGTAGGCAGTCGATTCCTCTCGATGTCATTTTCGACATTTCGCTTTGCTAAATTGTTCGTTTGTTGCACAGAATGTTGTCCTTGTGTATCTTGGCTTATTTGAAGTTTGTAGACATGTTGTATATTGCCTCTGTGTTGATGCACTATACAAACAAGCCCAGTGCTGAAATTTCACTTCTGCTACGTATGGCACGGCAACCTAACGCTTAGTCTCTGACTACATATAAGTTTGATAGAAACAAACAATACCATTCAAATTGAAAAGAAGTCCCAGGGAGACCAGAGATTCAGAACCCGGGGAAATTTAGACTTGCTTCATTTAGGACTTTAGCATTGCAGAACGGGCTGGGTAGTAGTGGGAATAATGTGATTCAGGGACTGTGAGACAGACTTGTGGCACTGGTACTCGAGAAGTGGCTTTACTGTACATCATTTGCACGAGTACATGAAGACGTGTAGTTGTTTCGGTTTGGGTTCAAACCATTATGGAACAAATTGGCCCAATCCCCTATAGCTCTACCTAAATAGATTATTGCTATATATAGGGCTTATAACATCAGTCTACATGGTTTATTGAATGTTTGGAGTCCTGTTGTATTTATGGGTCCCCTGGTGTAAAAATAATGATCTAGTTACAGCAGAAATGTGTTTCTCAGATGATTTTCGTAGTTTTATTAAGTATAGTGATTGTCTAGGGGCTGTTTGTGTTGGTGGTGACTGGGAGTCGGTTAAGAAGTAGTAAGACAGGATGGAGGTGTCAGTGATCAACAGCATGTGTGTCTGTCTGTACCTCAGTTTATCTGTCTGCCTGTCTCCCAGACTGTGTGTCTGACGTTGTACTAACCCGCACTATTGCTGGTTTGATATTACTCGTCCACTGACTTACAATTCCACCGTTGAACATGCATTGCATATCTAGTATATTGACTCCAAGCCGATCAATCCTTTATAACGCCCTTAAAGCCGCGGTCCAGGCAGGGTAACAAAAAGTACCATCTTATAAGCATTTTGGTATGACGTGTCGAGGATCGAACCTCCGACGTTCCGCTAAACCACGGAGGTTGTCAATCCAATAAGAAACACGTGATTTCTGTATATGTCTTGTGTACTTGCTTGAAATCAATATCGTTTTAATTGTCTTTCTACTATCTGTGCTCTCGCCATTGATTCACACGTACAATCATATGAGAAGCACACAAAGGGACAATCAATGGTCTACGATTGTCAGGGGAACCACAAGAGGAAACTGTACGAACTGTATACGAGGAAAATGTAATATCTTCCTTATTTCGCAAATATCAGAAATATCCTTTGAGACTTAAGGAATGGATTAGAACCGTTTTTCCTGGCTGAAGCTTTGAGTGCTTGGGTCTTTTAACGATATTCCTGATAATGTCGACAGACTGTAACAGCGGTAAGACTCTTTTCTAGTCAAACGTTACAACGTGTGGTAGTCGTTGTTTGTCTTTAGAGACCATGTGTCTCAGAGAATCATAATGATGTCTGTTTCCTGTGCCCCACAGTCTACTACGATCCAAGTTCGTAGGCTGGACAGAAGGATGTAAACGCTTACTTTACTGTCTGATCTGTAAATCTTCTTCACAGAATCCAGAAATATATTTCACCCATGTAGTTCAAAGAGGATTTATTCTGAATTAATAGTTTTCAGTTGGACCCCAGTTTAATGGGTGTGTATAACCGATAAGGTAATAAGGACATGTAATATGATGTGAAACATAATTACAATTCGTACACATATCGAAACATGTATTCGAGCATTATCACTAATTCGTGACATTTTCACTGCAATTCTATCTTCCGTGTCCACTAAGTTGCGTCCCTTAGCCCCATACGAAAACGTTGATCGTGAGTTCGAATCCCATATTCGTTCTGATTATGATCCATAAATTATGAGTGGTCAATTGACCCACGAAAGTGGTAAATCGTCCAGCTACTTCAGCTCTTTTCCCACAGCGTTTACTTTCAGCTGAATGCTGGCCTTTAACTTTGGTGCTGTTCAAAACTACCCGTGAAGAGCAACCCATGCTTGTCGTGAGAGGCGACTAACGCGATCGGTGGTCAGGCTGACTTGGTTGACACATGTCATCGTATTCCAATTGCGTAGATCAATAATCGTGCTGTTGATCACCAGTTGTCTGGTCCAGACTCGATTATTTACAGATCGAAGCCATATAGCTGGAATATTGCTGCGTGCGGCGTTAAACAAACAAACCAAACCCAAAACGGCGTTAAATCCACCCAATATGATAGTATGGTAAGAGATTTGATATTTTTGCTGTTCGTTTCCTTTTTTAACTTTAGCATATCTTCACGTACATGAGATAATCGTACACTTATTCATGTATTTCATACCCTGTCGTTTCTACTCTCAGCTGTCCAGTGTACAATATATCCTTTCTGGTTAGGCAAATAACTTGGTACCACAACATTATTTTGAAAGCGAAGTAGTCACTTCGATCTCTTTTATCTTACAACTTGATTTGTAATTTCTTTTAGTTCATTTGTGTATTTTCTTCTGTGTTATTTTTCTCTTGAAACAAACAAAGCAAAGGAAGTTGTTTTTATGCATGCCTACTAAATGTATCTCGCTGAACAACCCTGAAAATAATACCATGATGAAGCAAGAACGTAAGAGTTACGTCCCCTGAAAAGACTCTGTTCGTCAGAGAATCGTCGTGCGTTCTGCGTTAATGCAGTGCAAGTGAAAAATGGCCATCAGTTCAGTTGGCAAAACGGTAACTTGTATGACATACCATTGAACCCTCATTCATAGACCACGGGTTTCAATAAATACATTCATAACAAAATCGCTTGTCAAATGTAAAGCCGTGATATTGACTGTACATGAAAGTTCTGATTCCTCAACTCACTAGGAACTTTTCGATTTAAATGGACTACCAAAATATATATACTTAGAGACTGAGCGTTAGACTAATACGAGGGGTGGTGTGGTGGCCTAGTGGTTAAAGCGTTCGCTCGTCACGCCGAAGACCCGGGTTCGATTCCCCAGATGGGTACAATGTGTGAAGCCCATTTATGGTGTCCCCGCCGTGATATTGGTGGAATAGTGTTACAAGCGGCGTAAAACCATACTCACTCACTCACTCTAGTCTCTAATACGAACCCCTGCCTTTTGCGTTTCTAAACATACTTGTACGTGAAATACGGTGTCAGATTTACGACCGTCAATACGTTAATTTATCACAGTGTTATTCTTACCTAGGGAATTCCGAAAAATAAAAAGTGTAACAGGAAAGGGCGTTGCAACAATATCTTGCATACGCAATTTTACGATGGAAATGTTAGAAAATGTGAGATGGTGATATCAAAGGAAAATGTGAGTAGTTGCTCCAAGCGCTCATAAAATGTATCCATCATCACAGATGCGTGGAAGGATGTCCGTTGTGTAGGCGGACTCTGGAAACAGACGCTATTTATCACGCAGCGATATGACGCTTGTTTACTAAGCTGCCTTTTCGTTTCCGTTTGCATCTGCAAACAATTGGTTCGAAGGTGGTCAGTGACTCCAGTGCGCATTTATATGACAGACAGACAGGCAGACAGGTTTATTAAGGTCTCACTCGTAGTACATATAAAAACATATATAACTTCATATACATATACAATATAAATAAAATATGCTGCGACCAGTCGCTCAGCGACTTATCAGCGACATCTTAAGCATTATTAAAATAAAATATTCATAAAATATATATTTACAAAATACAGCCATATAAAATTTCACGTCTTTTAACTAAAGTATCATTGCAGGTTTTGGCAACACTATGGCTAAAACTGTTTACTGCCGACCTTGCTAATCCGGACACCATGCTTATTTTGCTGTTTTGGTAACAACTGTGAAAACAAGAGAACATTACTTTGTATTTCCCTGCTCGTTAGTCCAGACATGTGTTAATCTGGACGATTTCACTGGGAAGTGTGCGGTTCGGTATAACGAGGTTTCAACATATAATTTATGAAAGATGAAATCTTTATGACTTGTGATCGCTACCGAGAGCAACCCTGCTACTTACATGCAAACAATATCGAAACAGATGAGCAGTCCTTTAATCGGAACTATCCAATGTTCATGAACAAACCTTCATACATACCGAGAGACTCAGGAAAGCCAGTGTGCATAGGGGCTTCTTGGTTTGTTGTTGATTGCTGTTTTCGTTTGTGTTTATGTTGTTGTTGTTTTTATTTTTTCTGGTTTCTTATATTATTTATATTATTTTAATATATTAAAAAACATTGAGATGACTCCCGACTCAAAATGCCTCATCATGATGTATTGTCCGTGAAGCACTTCGAGTCGGGAGTCGAAAACGTCTAATCTTGATCGAATTTTAATCTAGTACATCCAAAAAAGGAATAGAGACAGAAACATTGGTATACCAAAATATCCACTAATTATTACAACCGATCATACGTTTGTTGGATTTCCGGTGAGTTAATGGCATTTTCACTACCTCGATATTCAGGTCACTGCGTTGTGAAACCAGGTTAAACTCATCCTTATGATAGATTACAAATAAATAATTCATGTGACCTTAGAATTACACTTTAAGATTGTTACAAAATGTGGTCTTCCTCGAAAAATGGTTTTCAATCCCACCAATCTGACAAGACGACAACACGGAACACCTATAGCTAAAGGAAAGTACAGATCCAGATGATTAAGTTATATGTCTTCCTGACTGGATGTGTAGGGAAAGCTCATGCTGTCGATACAATAAAAAGTCATCCTTAGCAACGACAACACAGATATTACTCGATAATTCTGTTACACGAACGTATTTTGGTATTTAATTCAAACTACACCGGTTCTGTCACTGTTCCTCGATGAAACGCAGAAATGGGTTTACTTCTACAGAGATTTCTGTGAGCAGATAGTCAATGGATTTGGCTCTCGTATGAGAATACTATGTTGAGTTTAAAGTGTAAGTGAGTGAGTGAGTGAGTTGAATTTTACGCCGCACTCAGCAATATTCCAGCTATATGGCGGCGGTCTGTAAATAATCGAGTCTGGACCAGACAACCCAGTGATCAACAGCATGAGCATCGATCTGCCCAATTGGGAACCGATGACATGTGTCAAAGAAGTCAGCGAAACTGACAACCCGATCCCGTTAGTCGCCTCTTACGACAAGCATAGTCGCCTTTTGTGGCAAGCATGGGCTGCTGAAGACCTATTCTACCCCGGATCTTCACGGGTCTAAAGTGTAAGATTATATTGACGCGCAAATGAAGTAATTTTCGTCGTGTTCACGTATTTGGCGCGTCAGCGTTTGAATTCCAGGTTAGAATAGATCCCCAGCACCTATGCTGGTGGTAAAGGCCGACATGATGCATAGACCGGGTGATCAAGCTAAGTCACTTGATTGAACGCGTTTCATCGTACCTCAACGGTGTGAATCAGTGCTCATAACATCAGTCACTGGCTTGTCTGTTACAGACCTGGTTGTTTACAGACAACCATCACACGGGAGTGAGTGAGTATGGTTTTACGCCGCTTTTAGCAACATTCCAGCAATATCAAATCGGGGAACCCCAGCATGCGCTTCACACATTGTACCCATTTGGGGAATCGAACCCGGGTCTTCAGCGTGACGAGCTTTAACCATTAACCCCACCTCCCACCCCGACACGCGCGTGTATCTCAATTAATAGCAAAGCAACGTGCAGTGTCATTGTGTTTATAACCTTTGTGCGGCTTGAAAGTGTAAATATACGCAGTTTCAATTTCTAGTTTTACTTTCACATGTGCATATGCATTTAAGACGTCATTCGATTCTAAGCGAGATAGAGGAAGAACATTGTTTAAGGAAAATCAATAACCGGTTTTATACGTCAGTTCCAAACGCGACAAAAGTTAGGCTTCCTTATAACTTTGTTTTGACAAAAACAATGTTTGTTCAGTTTTCTGTTGACGTCAGCGCAATTAAACTATATACTGCTCTGAAAATACTGAAATGACCTGTGGAATACTTTTCCCCATTATGCCGTACTTTCCTAGTATAGTTTAATGGGTTCAAACGTCAAATGCTTAAACAAATAGAGTTCTCCTCTCTCTTTTTTTTTCACATATTTTATTCAGTTCAAGAGTATACATATAATTGCTTAGTTCTCCTCTCTTGCTTGAAAGGGAGCAGTGGGGTAGCCTTGTGGTTAAAGCGTTCGCTCGCCACACCGAAGACCCGGGTTCGATTCCCCACATGGGTAAAATGTGTGAAGCCCATTTCTGGTGTCCCCCTGCCATGATATTGCTGGAATATTGCTAAAAGCGGCGTACAATCATACTCACTCACTCACTCTTGTTTGCAAGAGGATGCGACCAGCTCGGTGACTTGGTTTGTTACGAGTCAGCGTGTGTTAGTCGTACAATTGACCAGTGGTTTGTCGGGTCCAGGATCCATTATTTGCAGGTGGTCGTGTTATATATAGTGAGACAATTGTCAGCTGTGTCCTAAAACCAAAGACATATATCTCAACTACATCCTCAGCATCCACGAATATAAAAGTCCTGTGCACGTTCAATAAACCGTATTCACAAATTATCCAACTCTTGAATGAGTGAGTTTGGTGTAACGCTATAACAATATTCATGTTATATCACGGAGTGTACGTACGCCAGCCTAAGTGTGTGATGAGAGCATGAAGTGATGCTGGATTGAGACATTTGCCTCTTTGCAGGAACTTACCAGCACTGGTAAGGTGCTGACGAACTTAGAACACATTCAGAGTGAACCGTGATAAAAACCCACAATATATACGTTTCTGGCGTGACCTAGGGACACGAGGCCGCGCAACGAATTGCGGCGCACCAGACGGCTGGGTCACCAATAGAATGGCGAATCTTCTGTGATATATTTCCCGATACTTGATCACGCCTGAAACAATTTGGCATTGTCCTTCTTTATTAACATGGCATATATATGCATCGGGGGTAATCGATTTCTGCTGATGTGATTGCTCATTTATTTTGTTTAATGTGAAAAATTGTGTTGTTGTGGTGACTGAATTCAACTGACACGAGTTGTTGGTGTCAGCCTTTCTCTTTGTCCTACAAATAAGGTCATGTTCTGAGAAAAACGAATTTACTTCCTTAACAACTTTCTCCCGCTAGCAACAAATGTAAACATACCCACGTGTAGCTTATCTATTTTATCCAATCAAAAGTAAGGATGGTTTCACTCCGTAATGGTGTAAATATTTTTATCCAATCAGACGGCTTTATTTTGTGAAACGCGAACTCACGGAAGAGTAAAAACATGGACCAGACAGGAAGATCGGTTGCGAGGGAACGGGCTCTATCTCCGCCCTTCTCACAAACGACTGGCTACCTTGGGCTAAATCATCCCAGCGGAGCCATACGGGAAGAATTTTACTCAGATGTATACACGCTTGAGCAACAGAAATCCCAATCAGCGCCGAAATTTCACAGTGACAGTTCCTTCGGAAAGTGGCCTCCCGACAGAGTCTGGGCACAAGACAATGTTCGAGACAAACATCACTTGTATGATGAAATTAAGGAAGATGCTCCTAACAGTGACAGTCTCCACGATTACGAGCTAGCGAAGGACATGGGCGCCAGCCAGTCAAAATCTTATTCTCTTGTAAAGGAAAATGGCCCCGTTCGGAACATTCGCACGATATCAGGTAACAGAAACAAGGACAACCGCCCTCCGGCGAAAGTCCCCATCGTGATAAAGAAAAATAGCGCAACCGTGTTGAGTAATAATAATGACATCGAAAAAAACCGCCTGGGGATGAAGAAGGATATTCGATGGCTTATCAGAAGGATGCGCTACCAACCAGGGTACGGAATATACTTAATCTTCTTGTTCCATACACATGATGTAGTGTCTGGTCATTACAGTGGCTTCGGACATGCATGATGCAGAGATTACAAATGATGTCATTGATATCGTAATAATTTATAAAAGAATAATTTCTTTTGTAAATATATTTGCTAGTGAAGTGATAGTTTGCTTTCAAAAGATTTCTTTTAGCATTTCAATTATGTTACATTTCAACACATGTAAAACTTAATACCAAACTGAAACTTATGTGACAGCTAGTACGTAAATACTTTTGAACATTTGGAAGTTAGACCTAAAAACTACAAATGTTACAACATCGAGTAATAAAT
Organism: Haliotis rubra; assembly: GCF_003918875.1. Classification (NCBI taxonomy): domain Eukaryota; kingdom Metazoa; phylum Mollusca; class Gastropoda; order Lepetellida; family Haliotidae; genus Haliotis; species Haliotis rubra. Next base: position 222,344 of record NW_025767491.1, on the reverse strand, counting down.
GTTACTTTTATAGATGCACTCTGTGCCATTACATATCTGTGTACCGTTACACACACAAACACACATACACTCGCTCTCTCTCTCACACACACACCATTTTATGTAACTACCCACTGTGCACCACTTTAGTTGAAACAGTGTATTACTTTAGTTAAAAAGTTTAGATAAGGAAATGGAGAGTTACTTTATGTTCACAGCCATATACTGAATAAAATCACAGACGGCTTGTTCAGGAGGATATGCAAGTCAGGAAGTTGAAATTTTGTTTCGAATTCAGCATTGTTGTTATAAATGTGACTTTGCTAACTTTGTCTGAGTCATGTGACTCATTATTTATGTCTCTGGCCCTTTATCATGTACACCATGTTCATGAATCTTGTCAATAGTCCCAGCACATCTGGGACTGCACTACATTGTCTGCAGTAGGAAAGTGACTGTGTTTTTAATACTTGTAGGTAGATCTGAAGTATAAGTTTCATAAATGCATAAATGAGCCTGATACCTTTGATGAAAACATCCAAGTAGATCTGAGACAGTTATGCTTGATGAATACTACAAGTAGATCTGAGACAGTAATGTTTGATGAATACTATAAGTAGATCTCAGACAGTTATGTTTGATGAATACTACAAGTAGATCTGAGACAGTTATGTTTGATGAATACTACAAGTAGATCTGAGACAGTTATGCTTGATGAATACTACAAGTAGATCTGAGACAGTTATGTTTGATGAATACTATAAGTAGATCTGAGACAGTTATGTTTAATGAATACTATAAGTAGATCTGAGACAGTTATGTTTGATGAATACTATAAGTAGATCTGAGACAGTTATGTTTAATGAATACTACAGGTAGATCTGAGACAGGTTTGTTTGATGAATGCTACAACTTGATCTTGCGTACAAGGAGAAAAAATACTGACATGTTTGATGAATACTACAAGTAGAACAAAGACAGACATTTTGATGAATACTACAAGTAGAACAAAGACTGACATGTTAGATGAATACTACAAGTAAATCTGAGACAGTTATGTTTCATGAAAAAAAAAAAATAGAACAAATACTCACATGTTTGATGAATACTACAAGTAGATCTGAGACTGACATTTTTTATGCCCCCGCCATATATGGCTGGGGGCATATAGGGTTACCCTACGTGTCCGTCCGTACGAAACAGGGAATGTACTCTATCCACTCCTCCACAAAAAACGCTCTGTGGAATTCAATGAACTTATCACCAATTCTCAGAGAGAATGCCCAATTACCCCTTTCTTCTGCCGTTTTGATTTGTACTTTTTTAGCAGACGAATAAACACGAATAAAAGTCTAATACGCATTCAGTACTACCAGGTAAACATGGTGTAATTCGTAGAAATCAACTGGAAATCACTATTTTGTTTGTAACAATCAAAACATGTGTCACAATTTATTCATTCTTGGTGTCGCCAAAGCTGTAGTGTTTAAACAAATGGATACAATTAGTATTTTTACCATCATAGGCGTTTAAAATCACTTCCCATAGGTTGTATGCGTACATGAATGAAAACATATGAACAACTGAAGGGATTATTATAATTATAATAAACAAAACAAATGTGACACTAACATTAAATATGTCATGCCACAATAGCAGTAATCTACGTTACAGAGTGTAAAATGCAAAGTGTAAGATGCATATATATATATATATATTGACAAACATTTGTTTTGATTGAGGTGAGCGCCACTGGATATATTATATGTAGAAAAGTGTCATCTTGGAACACATTGTACCATATAAAACCGCATGTAAAATTGACAAACATTTGGTCTATAAAAATAGTTGTGTTAAACATGAAAGCTACGCTACCATTACTGTAATGGAAACATGAATAACAGCTACCTATAAAAGTGATTAGAATGAATGCTTTGTGTTTTCATAGTGTAATAAAACTGAAAAGGGACTGCGATATGCTTCCAGTCAAGATCATGGTAGTTTGCAAACGGTGAAAGTAATCTACGTTATGAAATCTACGTAACCACCTGATATGGAATCTTACAAAATATTACCGGAAATAGAAGATTTCACTTCGTAGCATAGTCAGAGAACCCAGGCAAATAAATTGATAACCTACAACAGTTGCCACCGGTTGCTGTCACATGATCGCAGCACTTCAGTGACATTTCACGAAATTCAAATTTGGAAGGGAAACTTCATCTATGTTCGGGAAATTCCCTGTGAAACAGGTAAGATTACTTGTCAATTTACTTCATTATAGGGATATAGTTTCACAGTATTTCAAAACAATTGTTCTACTGTTGAGAATTTCTTCTGTAGAAGCATTTGGAAATGATCATTATATTTGGGTGTCGTCAGCCATCACTTCAAAAGATTGACAAAAGTTGTATTTCGTAAAGCTTGTATCAATTCTGTTAATATCACATAGATTTTTTAGACGTATTGATATTGACCCTAAACGTATAATATTTCGATCTCTTGAAAAAACTGCAACATATCTTTCACCTCAGTTTTGTACTCGCTCCTCAAAGTATGGTAACGTAGATTGCAATGAATGAAGTATTACCTTCATAGCTATCACATGTTCCGGTAACTGTTATGAATATTTTACTTATTGCTAAGCAAGTAGCACTAATGACTTTCATATATGGTAAGTTGTTGTAAAATCAGTTTATATGAGTACAATTATTACGTCCAATGAATTACTTTGTAAGGTAACATAGATTACAGTTTGGTAACGTAGATTACAAAAATATCATTGTTGAATTCTGACAGAATGGGCAAGACTCATGCCGAGATCCAGCGGACTACGGACAAGGGAATAGGGAGAAAGAAGGAATGAATGTTATTCATGTGAACAAGTGTTTTTTGTGCAAATCTGTAATCTATGTTACAAAGGCATTCACAACCTGATCAATAATATTACCTTTTATAAATGCTGTTGTATTGTCTGTGAAGTTCATGATATTACCTCTCAGATGGCGATTCTTTTTGTCGACTTCTTTTGCGTAAAGAAATGCATTTAACAGTATAACATAAAGTTATATTTTCAGGAGCTTTGACTTGATCAAGTTTATTGTTATAATGCTAACAAACTCAACTGAGTGGAAAGGATGTTACATGTAATGTTGTTTCTGTAACGAAACACAACTTTGGGATTAATGACTGAACTTTGTGAATGATATCTCCCTTCAATGTGTTATGCAGCCATCATAAAGAACAGCCACCTAGATTACAACGATCGTGTAGGGTGGTATTGTATGAGATGAGATGGAATTTTTACAAGCTCCCCTTGAGTGCTAGAATTTCTGATTTTCGTTCGTGACACTTTCTTCAAAAAAACAGCAACAACAAGTAACAGAAATATTGTCTTATTTTTTTACGATTTGTGTCTTTCAAATTGGGCATTCTCTGTGAGAATTGGTGTTATACATGGGCTTTCTTGGGACTCTAATGGTGTGCATCTCATATTTTGTTTTTGTATTTTATTGTTTTTTTGTAAGTTTAGAGACATTTTAACTTAGGTACATTTTGCTGAATTTCTCTATGATGATAGTGTAATAGGGAATGAAGTCTATCCAATTCTCCACAAAAACTGCTCAACAGAATTGAATGAACTTCTACATGTCTTTCGTAGGGACCCTAAGGTTGTGCATTTCATAATTTTTTATGCAATTTCTTAATTTTGTCACTTTTACAGATGTTTGAATTTAGTTGAATTTGGTTCTATTCATCCTGTTCGTCCCATACAACAGGGGGTGTACATTATCCACTTCTCCTCAAAAACCACTGCACAAAACTCATTTAGCTTAATGTATGTCTTTTATAGAGACTCGAAAGGTGTGCATCTCATATTTTGTTTTTGTATTTTATAGTTTTTTGTATGTTTAGAGACATTTGAACTTAGATAAATTTTGTTGAATTTCTCTCTGATGATAGTGAAATCGGGGATTATGTCTATCCACTTCTCCACAAAAACTGCTCAACAGAATTGATTAAGCTTATACATGTGTTTCATTGGGACTCAAAAGGCGTGCATCTCATAGTTCCATAGATGTTTATTGAACTTGTTTGTGAATTTTGTTCAATTATTGTTCTTTATATGATAATAGGTTGTGTTCTCTCTTCCCACAGCAGGAGGGCCATCCGTGTTCCTGGACACAAATTTTTCTTGTTTATAAATACTACAAGTAGATCAGATGTTATTGTAGTTATGTACACGTTCAGTTTCAAATATTTTGTTTCTGGGTCTACATGAAAGACTTAACAGGGCTCCCACAGGTCAGGGAAAAGTCAGGGAAATTTGGCATTTCTCTGAAAGTCAGGGAAAAGTCAGGGAATTTTGATATGTTTTCAAAAGTCAGGGAATAATCAGGGAATTTGGGTTTAAGTCAGGGAAATTTAGGGTTTTGGTCAGGGAAAAATAAAACTCAGAAGGTCGCTAATCGGGTATGGTAGTAGTCAAAGTCAAAGAAGCAGCACATGTTACAGACATTTCATGAAATAAATTACAGTTCTGATAAGAGATTGCTTTTAAGCATAACAGCATGTTTTACATAAAGCCCAAGATTACATTTTCATTTCTGGAGGATAGAATGGAAACAAAGTCACTTGAAGGATATTTTTACAGATAATTATTTGGCATGTATTGTTTTCTTAAATCAGCATAATGTGAATTTTATCTTCTACAGCCGGGTGACATAACAGACATATTCTTCTATGAAGCACAATCGGTTGGATTTGTGAATCAAACAAGATGAAACATATTTTCCGGGTTAAAATTCCAAAATTCTGGGAAACTGACATAAATTTGATAAGAGCCTTCTTAGCTTGAATGCGGGGAGATATAGTCGATGCCTTGCCCGTCTGTCTGTCCGTCCATCCGTAATCATTTTGTTTCCGGACCATAACTCAAAAACGGTTCAATGTTTTTAACAAAACTTTGCAGATATATCAAACAGAACCTAAAGTGGTGCCTTTGACTATTTACATATTTTTGTCATTTTTATTTTTCTTGGTTGCCATGGAAACGTTCAAACAGAGAACACTTGCCATATATGTAAACAATTGCTCGATGTGTTGTCAGTGTTTGCCGAACTGGTTTTAATCACAAGTTGTGCAACGTTGCATTAATTCATTCAACTTTTTAATTTAATAGCGTAATCTAAATACTACTTCTTTTTGGAATAAATTATATGGTAGCTTCCCTGAGGGCAGATAGTTAGTATTATTGAGAGAAATGCATTATTATTTTTAGAGAAGTGTGGTGTGATATTGTGCCTATAATTTTCATCAGGTTGGTTTTACTAAAAAACAACAACTGTGATATACCAAACTATTTTACTCTCTTTTGTCGACAGATATTTTACAATGAGTACCATGTTTTCATTGCTATATGGCTGTAATATTGCCGACATGATGGAAAACTTTTTATCATCCAAAACTGTGTTCCACAGGAGATATCACCTGTTTGAGATCATATGATATCTCCTAGGAGATATCGTTGTGACAGTAGATCTTGTACAATGCCATGACGCCATCAACTTGATGACATCACAATACTATGACATCGCTGCACTGCATTTCTAATTGTAGTACTGTGTTGAGAGATGTACATTTTTCATTGAAAACTAATGAAGAATGTTTTTTGATAATAAATAGAATCTCACCCTCGTGTCTACTGATATCAATTATATCAACACTCGTTGATAAAGGTAAAAATATCCTTGGCAAGCATCGGATATTTGTAACTTTATCAACTCGTGTTGATATAATTGATATCAGTAGACACTTGGGTGAGATGCTCTATCACTCACTCACTATGAATATATATAATTTTTATAGAAACAAACAAGTCCTTTAAATTTAAAAGGAGCCCCAGTGAGGAGAATCAAATAGAACATGAGGAAATGTACACTTGTTTCATTTAGGGCTTTAGAATTGCAGAAAGGTGGCGAACACAAATAATGTGGTCAAGCTACTGTGAGACAGACTAATTAGAGGGATGTCCATGGGCATGTACAGAGGGAGGGTAGCCAGCCAGATGTCCTGGTTATGTAACATGTCTTCAGGCAGACCACTGCACCTCCAGCTGACCTCTCCTGACCCTCTGTACATTACCAAGCTGTTCCCTCCACAGTTTACCCCACAGCTACTGCGCTGATCCATGGATGGGCACACTGTCCTGATACATAGGCCTTGCTGTAGGTACGAGGGTGTTGACATATGGCTCTGAAAAGGTGAACATCTGTCACTGGTAAAATAGCTCGTTTAATCCACCTTGACCCTGAACAGTTCACAGTTGTACGATTCAGGAACATGATACAGCAAGTCATTATTCATGTTTAGTGTTTATGATTTCTATTTATTGTTGTATAATAGAACGAAACGGAAATACAAACCTTGTGTAAATTTGTCAGAAAGTGAAGTTGGTTCTGTCTTTCGTATGTTATTTGGAGGCCACAGTATTTTGTTTACAAACTTACCAGCCAGTGACTTAAGCTGACCTATGAAAATAATTGTGGGGAACTAAGGGCCAAGTTTCTGAATATGTAAATGGTCATTGTGTAGTCATTGTTTATTTGTTTTTAGTGGATTTGTATTGGTTTCTATATAGTCGTAGAAAAAATCCTTTTAATGATTTTTTGAAAAGTCACATTGGTCTTATATTGATGATGGGTTTTAAAGATTAAAAAAACAATTTTAGGTAAGATTGCATAATATCATGATTAAATGTTAGGTTACGTCATTTACTTGAGGTAATTCTGAAAAATGAAAACATCAATGTTGGTTCTCTTCCATTTGTATATGTTTCCATTTCAACAATTCTAGGCAAGATTGTTTAAAATTATGATTGTATTATATGTTATGTCGTTAACTTGATGAAATTCTGAAAAAAACAATATATCTGACTTCCCTTCCATTTGTGTGTGTGTCCATTTAACAGTTTAAAGTATACATAGTGTCTCAATGCTAATGTCTAAGAAGCTATTACAAAATACCATGAAACCACTGCCACTGTCACCAGAGTCAGGATGTCACCTGAACACCTGCCATCACCTCGCATGTTTGTATGACTGTGTACATGTACTGTATAGAAACAGACATCAAGGGATTTATACTGGGAATTATCTCCCCTTTGCTATTGGGCCTAGAGCCTAGAGATTTTGAAGAGGAATATCTACACCTCGGTGTGCATCTGTGTGATGTTTTGTAAGCGATTTGGAGCATTGGTTTAGGAGTTATGTTTGGTACAAAAATCAGCGGAATAATAAATAATAATAATAATAATCCGAATGATTACAATTATAGGTCTCCTGCCTAGAGGCAAGGAGCCCTAATGAAAAACATTTTCTTATACCTATTAATGTTTGAGTTCTTTGAGAGGCATTTTAGAAGTGAAGGAAAACCAAGTTGTATAGATAGTGAACTTCTTTATTGCAATGAGTGTGACGTTTCAGTGTAGGTACTAACATAACTTATCAAACCAGTGATGAGGAAAACCTACACCTACACCTAAACGTCGCACTCATTGCAATAAAGAAGTTGACTATCCATAAAACTTGGTTTTCCTTCTATTAATGTTTATTTCATGTTTCGCCCCATCCGCTCTCTGGCTGAGGTTGTAAATAGGAAACATTAAAAACATTTACATGGCCTTATTTTATCCATGAGCGGCCCAGGTCACGAGGACCCACTTACCCTACCGGATGTTCATCAACAGCTTTAAACATGACTCACACTGTACAAAGTTAATGATAAATTTAAGATTCAAGGTGCCTTTGGATTAAAATACTGTATCCAAATATCTCTTTAGCTTCAAATTCCCTTCATGTAACACAAATCTAACTGAATATCCATATGATTCTGTGACGTGATTTGTAATAATATGATGAATTTCAAACCAGCTTATATCCAAAATAATTGATGCTTTCATATAATAGTGGCAAGACTAATTTTAGAAAGTGGATTCATTAGACAATTGATAGAATCAGAAAGATAATAAACTATAAGCAGTTGTTTTGATAAGGTAGTTCTTTACTATCTGTGTTCAAATAATGAGATGACATCTGTGCAATGTTTATTGATAAACATGTATGAATGATGAAAACAATTTTGACAATTACCCTGACAGTTCAGTGACAGTCTTACAAACATTTACACCAAGAAAGGTCACCCACAGTACACTGAACTCTGGTAGAACACAAACCAAGTGAAAGGGTACATAAGCATTGAGTTCTTGAGGCAATTCATGCATGATTAATTTGATTAATACCCCTGCCTAACAACTTCCTGTATGGTAGTGGCTAGATGATACTTGTGTATCCTCAGGGACTGTCATCAGAATTACCAGGTACAGGATATCTGTTACTGCATGCATTAACACCAGGGTATGTGTTGACTATGTTGTTCTAACTGTCAGTGTGACGCCGGTATAATTCTGGTTCCGGTATATCAACTGATATTTTAATCTTTGTTACTGCTTGATCAGTATTCTGAGTAAATGTTTGTTTTTCAAGTTGTTTACTGTAGGTAGGTATCAGTGTTGAGTCACTTGACTGTCAACATGTCAAGACATTTATTGATCTCCGTGATCAGGAAGTGTGTCTGTGTCTGAAGAACAACCCCAAGTGTCCTTAAACTCTCTGTTTTGTTAACATTTGACCATACTGTAAGAATATATTGGTGTTTATTTCAGCATTCTGATATATACTACAAACAAAACATATGGGAACACCCTAAAATTTGATAGTCATATGTAAACTGAAACGTGGTGAGGTCATTTATCAGCCACATGCATTAGGCTGTTGTGTTTAGGTGTTTGAATCAAACATGGTGCAGGTGTGTTTCAGCATCTTGTTTTTCGCTGTTTTAAACAATGTTTCATTTCACTCAAACTCAAGGAATATCGAATCAGTTGCTTCAATGCATGTTCCAACATGTAGTTTAAAGTGCCTATTAAGCACACTAGAAGTTGCATTCACCTTACAGTATAAATGACCTCACCACGTTTCAGTTTATATACGACTATCAAGTTGAAGGGTGTTCCCATATTTTTTGTTTGTAGTATATATCAGGGTTCAACCTGGACTTACAAAAGTGGGGTCCAGGGACCTCCATCAATACATTTTACAGGTCTTTGATGGTAATAATATGAGGGTTCTGTAAAGTATTGATATTGTGTGGTGTAGTGTATGTTCAGATAGATACTTCAGAGCCTGGAAGGAATCAGTGATTGTGTGGACAGTGGTCATGACTGATGGATGAAATAACACACACAGATAACTACTCTTGATGTGATGTAGGTACGCTTTTGGTGTTCTTGCTGCGCCTCTCTGGAGATGATATTGGGTTTTTCTTCCTTGCTCTATATTTGCCAGTAGTGGATGCACATTTGTGCGTTGTGTAAAACCCTGATATAGTGATTAAAAGATAAAGCAATCAGTAGCTTCAGTACATATTTGTAAGGCATATTATTGACCTGGTTTGTGTGAGGCTTTCAGTTTGTTATGTGTGAATGTGAGTGAGTGAGTTTGGCTTTACGCTGCTTTTAGCAATATTCCAGCAATATCACGGCGGGGGACACCAGAAATGGGCTTCACACATTGTACCCATGTAGGGATTCGAACCCGGGTCTTCGGCGTGACGAGCGGGCGCCTGAACCACTAGGCTACCCCACCGCCCCTATGTGTGAATGTGATGTGAAGTATTATGAATAACTCTTATGACTGCTAAATGATAGTTTGTTCAATATGTTTGCACTAATGGTTATAGTGTTGCTAATCCTATTATTACAAAATGTCATGAGCATGTTGAATAATAGTTATCCCATCCTTTGTAGCCATTTATCTGTATTATGTTTATGTAGTGTTAAACAAGTTGAAACCTTGCTAAACATGTCACAAGTGTACCTTTCCTCAATATGCTTAAAAAATATGTATGTGATATTACTGATAACTTATGTTTAACATTCTGCAGGTTCTATATCATATGTGATATCATATATATGTAGTAACATCTGCAGGGGCGGTGGGGTAGTCTAGTGGTTAAAGTGTTGGCTCGTCACGCCGAAGACCAGGGTTCGAATCCCGACATGGGTACAATGAGTGAAGCCTATTTCTGGTGTCTCCCGCCGTGATGTTTCTGGAATATTGCTAAAAGCGGCATAAAACCAAACTCAGTCAGTCAGTCAGTCAGTCAGGAACATCTGCAAAGTGAGAGATAAAAGCTTTAGATAAGGACATAAGTCAGTCAGATTTAATGTAAATTTTCACACATGCACATGCGAAAACACACTCACTGTGTTTACACTTCTGAAAAGTCTTGAAGGATCTATGATGTCTTATTGTTTAATTATTTTACATGATTTATTATGACCTGCTGATTGAAGTAATTTTCTGACTGTGTCAACCTTTTCATGTTTATCAATACTATTTATAAGGTGTTTTGTCATTAGTCAACCTGAAGTTTGATTCTCACAGTGGGTATCCAGTCACCTTCACTGTCTGTATGTGGCAGATAAATGGTTTATGATCAAGTTACTGACACATCAGCATTATACGTAGTTGTAGCTGAAGTAAGTAATGATCTTGGCTTGATGGACCAGTGGTTGATATAACGAGCATTGCCTATGCCTATGCCATTGGAGGTTGAAAGTGTATGACAATATATTGCATATCAAGATACATTTTATCATTCCAAATTTAGAACCTCAATGAACTTATTTATCAATAATACTGTGGCCGTTATTATTTATCAATCCTGAGTGTGATAGATCTCTGTCCAGACTGCCTGCCTGTCTGTCTGTAAGAGTTAAAATGCACAAACTGACTGAAGAATGATTAGCAAGTGGGTTAAGGCAAAGTTTCACCTGTTAAGGTAATTGAGAGTTCACAATCCTTACTAACCATCAGAGGCCCAGATAAGCTGCGTATCTGGGTAAAATACGCATAGAATTACGCATTGAAAAATAATTGTTGCGTACCAATTACGCATTTAAAATGTTAGATACACAAAAAGTTTAAAACAAATGCGTACGGAATATATTTATAAAAATCGCTCGCGTAATGAAAAAGACATCGATTGCTATCAAGTTGTAATGTCAGTATAGGATGAGTGATTTTTTATGAAATAATTTCCATTATATTTAAGTTGGTTTTGATTAGGTATGACATAAGGCAGAACATACCTGCTTAGTAAACTTACTCAATGACACCATACTTAGGTAAGTAAAGTACCTGAAATACGCACATAATTGAAAGCAATGGGTAACGGAAAATGAAATACCCACTCAACATTCATAATACCCACTCCAAAAAAATACAATGGGTACAGTACCCACATGAGCTAAATCTTATCTGGAGCTCTGAACCACAGATAAATATACGCAGGTTCTGTCCAATGAGTTATTGAGTGTATAGAGGGTAAATTGGAAATTATTAATTACTCATGATATGGAAACAATGATATTAACAGCTGGAAACAAAGTTCAAGTGTACAAGTGACTAATAGGCCTGATACACTCTCAGTTACCAGCTGTATCGTGCTGGTGTATCAGGTGACCACTTAAACCAAGGGCTTCACACAACCATCAAATCATATACATTATCATGATTTGGACTTGTTAAACAGGAGAAGGACTTGACCTACTCAGTTGAAACTAAACAGTTTCTAAAATTCCCAGAGGCTAAAATTACAGGGACAACATGAGGTTTTTTTTCAGGCAGTTCCTGTTTGTTGAAGCACAGCTGCATGTTGTGTTGTGTGTGTACTGTGTGGGTCAAAGGCTAGTGTCACTGTTTAGGAAGTGTCTTGACTGAATCACCCTATCAGGAAAGCATTGTCTGTGATTCTGTCATGTACTGATGGTAGCACCTCTCTGTCAAGGCTGTGGGTGGAGGAGGGGCTTACGCGGCACTCCTCACATTTTTGGGGGCTGAGGTTAGATACTTCCTTTCATACATTTCCTGGATTGTTGGGAATCCTGGGGTCTTTGGGGAGGTTACGTCCCGCTTGTGTCATCAATGGTTTTTAGGAATCCATTAATATAATTTTGGGAGATTTTGTTTCTTGTGCCCAATGTGTTTGTTTGTAGTTTAACACTGCACTCAGCAATATTCCAGCTATATGGCGATGTTCTGTAAATAATTGAGTCCTGACCAGTCAATCCAGTGATCAACATCACGAGCATCGATCTATGCTATTGGGGTACGATTACATGTGTCAACCAAGTCAGGTAGCCTGACCACCCGATCCCGTTAGTCGCCTCTTATGACAAGCATGGGTTACTGAAGATCAATTCTTACCCGGATCTTCACATAATTTGCCATATAAAACAAGGACAGTCTCTCACATTCCATGTTTCATTCTGGTGTGATCATTCAACCATCTGTGTAACAAGCATCAGAGGCCCAGATAAGCTGCGTATCCGGGTAAAATATGCATAGAAAATTTCCAATTACGCATTGAAAAATAATTGTTGCGTACCAATTACTCATTTAAAATGTTAGATATGCAAAAAGTTTAACACAAATGCGTACGGAATATGTTTATAAAAATCACTTGCGTAATGAAAAAGACATCGATTGCTATCAAGTTGTACTGTTAATATAGGACAAGTGTTGTACTGTCAGTATAGGATGAGTGATTTTTTATGAAATCATTTCCATTATATTTAAGTTGGTTTTGATTAGGTATGACATGAGGCAGAACATACCTGCTTAGTAAACTTACTCAATGACATAATACTTAGGTGAGTAAAATGACTGAAATACACACTTATTTGAAAGCAGTGGGTAACGGAAAATGTAATACCCATTCAACATTCATTATACCCACTCCAAAAAAAATACAGTGGTTACAGTACCCACGTGAGCTAAATCTTATCTGGAGCTCTGACAAGCATCATGTTTGATATCGTCATGTGGTGTTAACTTCCTTGTAGTTATTAACATGTATATGTACATATATAGGGGTGAAATGGTAGGCTCTTACCACAGTACAGTACATATTGCAGTACAAAGCCTTCGGTTCGGTATATGACTATGAGATAATGATCAAAGGCACAATTGAAAACAGGAGCCAAACCTTACATTGTTTAATAACCTGGAAAAAAATAACCGTAATCTTTGTTATTATGAATGAAAAAAGCTGTCATTTTATGACTAGATAGAAATGACGGTACGGACATGGAGAAGCCACATAGCAGTATGTGTCAAGTGTTCTTTGGTTTGACCATCTTTGGCAAAACCAGTAATAGTACATGTCAAGTGTTCTTTTGATTTGACCATGTAATGAGTCTTTTCCCATTGTCCCTCCCTCTTCTCTTGTGGAACTGTAGAACATATTCAGCCTTTACCAGAACACGGTACTAAGTAGAGTGAGTGAGTTTAGTTTTACTCCGCACTCAGCAGTATTCCAGCTATATGGCAGCGGTCTGTAAATAATCGAGTCTGGACCAGACAATCCAGTGATCAACAGCATGAGCATCGATCTGCACAATTGGGAACCGATGACATGTGTCAACCAAGTCAGCGAGTCTGACCATCCGATCCCATTAGTCGCCTCTTACGACAAGCATGGGTTACTGAAGACACATTCTACCCCGGACCTTCACAGGTTACTAAGTAGAGGTGGTGTGTAGCATAAACACGCAGCAAGTGTTTCCATAACATGCAGAAGTAGAAATGTAACTGCCAGGTCGCATGCCTGTGTTGGATGATACACAGTATCAGATTACGTAACAACTGTATTTGATTTCAACCTTGATCATGTTGATAGTATGGTTAGGTTTCACTCTGTCCAGCTTCCCGTGTTCAAGAGCAGGCACAGTGTTCTGTGTCAGTGTTTTGTATCTACCAACAGCGGGCATCACTGAAGAAAGGAAGTATTATTCATTGTAGTAATGTTGATACTGATGTATACATTACTCACTGAGCGGGATCCTGTTTGCCCCAACAGAGGTCGTATTCCTGTCCATGTGGTATTTGTCTGTCTCAGTCCCTGAACCACATTATTTTCCCTACTGCCTAGCCCTCTCTGAAATGCTAAAGCCCTAAATGGAGCAAGTCTAGACTTCTCTAGTCTGTCACACAGTCCCTGAACCACATTATTTTCCCTACTGCCTAGCCCTCTCTGAAATGCTAAAGCCCTAAAAGGAGCAAGTCTAGACTTCTCTAGTCTGTCACACAGTCCCTGAACCACATTATTTTCCCTACTGCCTAGCCCTCTCTGAAATGCTAAAGCCCTAAATGGAGCAAGTCTAGACTTCTCTAGTCTGTCACACAGTCCCTGAACCACATTATTTTGCCTACTGCCTAGCCCTCTCTGAAATGCTAAAGCCCTAAAAGGAGCAAGTCTAGACTTCTCTAGTCTGTCACAGTCCCTGAACCACAATATTTTGCCTACTGCCTAGCCCTCTCTGAAATGCTAAAGCCCTAAATAGAGCAAGTCTAGACATCTCTAGTCTGTCACACAGTCCCTGAACCACATTATTTTCCCTACTGCCTAGCCCTCTCTGAAATGCTAAAGCCCTAAAAGGAGCAAGTCTAGACTTCTCTAGTCTGCCACAAAGTCCCTGAACCACATTATTTTCCCTACTGCCAAGCCCTCCCTGCACTGCTAAGGCCCTGCACTGCTAAATGGAGCAAGTCTAGATATACAGAGGTTCAAGATCTCCAAACTCACTGGGGCTCGTTTTCAATTTAAATGGGTTTATTTGTTACGATCAAAGTTACATATATTCAGAGACTCAGCATTAGACTAATGTGGTGGACAGAAGGTCCGAACAAACCCAAACATTCACATGAATGCACCACTTGAAAAACGATGGATAGCCGTGTGTGAACCACGTGCAGAATGCACAAATCTTGCGACAGTGTACATTGTCACTGAACAAGGCAGGAATTTGTTTGTTTGTTTTTTGATAGAGCAGCCATGCTGTCAGCGACTGTCTCTTATAGTGCCAAATCAGGGCATAATTGTAAGAAGTCAAATAAGGACTTCAATTGGACCATGTGATGGTTTCGGTGGTCACATAAGGACCGTGTCGTGTTATGTCAAATTAGGACATATTGCTGTATATAATGCCGGCAAAATATGTCGTTAGTTCATGTTTCTGTAAGTAAAACTATAATGAACTTTGAACATTGTTATTTTTAAGTCTTCCACTGCTGCGAAACAAGTGGTATATGTAGGGCAGGACTCAACACATCGTGTGTCAATTAGGCCCGGTCAGTTTCTGGATCGTCCTTATATGGCTGAAATTATGCTGATGCAACGTTAAAATTGAACTTAAGCTCTCGTTTGGTGGTGACCTGTGAAGATCCAGGTTAGAATTGGTCTTCAGTAACCCATACTTGTTGTAAGAGGCGACTAACGGGATCGGGTGGTCAGGCTCGCTGACTTGGTTGGTACAGGTCATCATCATGATCATATCCCAATTGCGTAGATCGATGCTCATGCTGATGATCACTGGATTGTCTGGTCCAGGCTCGAATACTTTCAGGCCACTGTCATATAGCTGGAATATTGCTGAGTGCAGCGTTAAACAACAAACCAACCAATCTTTAGTGGTAAATAATGAGGCAGTATTGAGGTGATAATTTCGGTGTTGATTACCATGTTCATTCAGCTGGTCTCCTTTGTGTTATCGTGTCTATTTGTCACGTAGTTTTGTGCGTAGTATGTACAGTGTACTTGGTGTACAGGTGGCTGTTTTGTCTTGGCTCAGTATAACCATTAAACCTTTTTGAGGTTGGTAAAAAAAACATGAAAAAGCCTTTGATGTCCATAATGGGATATGTTTCTGAAATACTTTCATTTCCGTACTTGTGTGTGGTATCAGCTTCCTACAGCATGAAAATGCATGAGAGAGACAAAAACAAAGAGAAAATTCTGAAGTTTATTATTAATTCAAACTGTTCAGTGCAGTGTCCTGTTCCAAAGGCCTATCCTTTTACAGGCTTGGTTAGATTACGTCATACAAGAAACATGATTAATTGATTTCAAGAGAGAGAATGGGTAATGGGGCAGTGTTACGGCAACATCCTGGATAAACTTGGGTCTGCCTCTGAAACCATACTGAATGATTTATCATTACGTTTGTAATCTGTCTTTCTTAACAATTAGTTTGTGGTCATAATATGGTGAAGTTGATGCAATAAGTGTCTTGTTAGGTTTATTACCATGTGTTCAATGTGTCGTGTGGTAAGTGGAATTAAACACCTAAAACTGATGTGTGCTCAAAAATAATTATTGTTGAATTATGTATAACATGTTAACAGACAATGTAAACAGGAAGACTGCTGAGCTGCAGGAGGATGTGTTTGTACTGTTTTTGTATTTTCAAGGAATATCTGCAGCTCTTCAGTGGGTCAGTTGTTATACAGGAATCTAGCATCCTGTACATACCAAATATGAAAATAGACAGGACAAAATCACAGTGTGTCCATATGTATGCAGTAATGCTGCTATTTCATGATTTGGTTAAATTGATCAATTATAAAATACCATGCATAGTTATATGCTTGTGCTAACGCTGTTTCAAATCTATTTTTAACTAATGGACTCTGAGCATGGGCAAGTTGACATCATTTGTGGTAGACTGCTGTATTCATTGTTTTCACATATTTCTTAGAACCTTATTTTGCAAGTTGTGACCCCGTTTTGTTAAACTGGACCACAAATAGATGTATGCTTTCAGTCTCCTTCACACCCCAAATGAATAACCATGAATAACATAGGTAAACCTCTGTTTATTTTGCTGAATCATTGTTAAACTTTTAATTTTTCAGAAAGATGATTATGAACATGATAACTGATTTTATGTCTGTCAACTCTCTTAGATCATTGAATCATTGCTGTCAGGGTTTCACATGGTGATCAGATGCTCAGTAAATTGCGTAGCATGGCATAGCATAGCATAGCATGGCTACGCCATTAGCATTCTCAGGGGTGGAAATAACTTTAAAATTGCTAGTATACTCCGTTACAGTGGCACATGTAAAATTACTTGCCCTGATAATTTTTCAACTATACCGTCCGTTTTCTTCTTGATTTTTGAAATAAACAACATAATTAATATTGGAAAGTCAACTGGACACCGGTACAGTGTGATATACAAATTTGCTTACCCGACAGAAAAAACCACTGGACTCGGGCGTCGGGCAATGGGTTATTTCCACCCCTGAATTCTGTGATTAGCACTGAATAGTATGAGCGAGTTAGTTGGGTTTAACATCGCTTTTAGCGGTAGTTCACCAATATCACAGTAAGGGAACCCAGAAATGGGCCTCATACCCCTGTGAGGACTTGAACCCTGGCTCACAGAAGAGTGCTAACACTTGACTACCCCACTGTGCCAACCACCCCACACTTCAGTGTCTGAATATGGTTTAATGGTTTTATGCCACTTTAAGCAATATTCCACCACAGATTGTACCTGTGTTGGAAATTGAACCCGGGTCTTCAGTGGAAAGAGCAATAATAATACGCACTTCCACCCATACTAGAAGTAGAATAGACAAATCACTGATGATAGGACGGAGGACTGTGTTGCTTTTTCAACACTGAATACAAATCTGTTTGTTTAACCAAACTGTTTCCATACAAAGAGAACCAGGTTAAATGTCGTTGGCAGATCGGCTTACCTAGACATGCACATGAATTATATAACCCCAAGAGGTTATTATGACCAGCTAGTGACAGATGGTTTCACCTTAATTTTCAAAACGTGGTGTCCAGCTACCCCAATGATTAATTTATAAATTATAGGGTCTTAAATATGTATATATTTATGAGGGTCGTGTAAACAAATGTAATGGTGTACACAGGGATCCAGATAATTTTTCAACATCAGGAGTACGTACTCCTTATTTTTGCAATATAGGAGTACTGGAAAACCTTAAGAGTACATTTCGAGTACTGAATGAAATTTAATGCAGTATCAGTAATCTTGTATTTCGTTTCATATATGCACCACAACATTGCTACTCTTGTATAAATGGGGCAATAAACAATAAAATAATACTTTTTCAGATAAATACGTCTGTAAATGATTCTAAGACCGTACACCATTGCTGTGATGCGTATCTGCTACGTTTTCTAAATTATTTCCTACCGTATCATGCATATTTTTTAGCCGTACATACGCCGATACGGCCCTTATCTGGAGCCCTGGTACAGTAATGTAAGATTTGATGATTGCTTCAATGAGAGGATCTTTATGTTTTTTGTAGAAAGCTTGGTACAGTGACTGTTCTTCTTCTTCCATTCTGTACATCATGTATATTCTGTGTCGTGTCAAACCTGTTGTTACTTACTGATGTATGTTCCAGGTGCGTCTTGGTGACTACACTCAGCCCGTGGATGCTACCAACTTTACGTGGGGTCGGAACGACGAATATTGCGAACCCTACGTTGCAGATCAGCTTATCAAAGGTTTGAGACAATTATGATTGAAAGATCCTGTCATCAATGGCTGTAGCAGTGATTACGTTTTAGTAATATGGATATGAAAATGTGCAGTAGTCCTCTCATATTTTAACACAGAAATGTATCCTTATAGGGTACAAATTACCCCTTGATAAAGGCTAGTTGACATGTTTGCTTCAGAAAGATGGATACAATTAGAAGTCTTATTAAATGTTTCATAGACCTAACCAGTGGTCATCTCAAATGGGGACCACTGTGACCATTATTTTAATGCATTAAATGATATTCTTTGTACATCTTCAGAGGCAGCTAAAAAGAGACAGTCAGACAACAAAGTGTCAGACAACATGGACGTCAATTCAGAAAGTACAGATTATAATCGAATCAACAGAAAGATGGCTGTAAAAACACCCAGAGAAAGTGGTCAGACCAACCCCAACTCATCGTCTGCTGTTGGCGGCGATGGTTATGACCATGCCACTAGCTGGACAAGTATTGCAAAGAGTTCCGATTCGAGCCATGATACATATGAAGAACCGTGGGATTCACGCACAAGACAGAGAGATTTACAAAGTAAGCTGAATAGAGCTCAAAGTGAAGAAATTCCAAAACAGCTTCCATATCCTGACTCGAGACGAATGTCTCAAGATCCACCAGCCATGCGACGTAAACCACAACCATCGGACATGTACGAAGATGCATGGGACTCTCCGTTTAAGCAAAAACTTTTAGAGGAGAAGTTGAATGCTGCTAAGAGAGGTGGCGGGGCTGCTTCAAGGTCCCCTACTTCCCCCCTCCCCTCTTCCCTGCCCTCCACCTACGAGGAACCATGGGATATCAAGAAGAGACAGATGGAACTGGAGGGGAGGTTAGAAGCAACTCACATCCACAAATCCCCCATTGGAACCCCCATTAGTCCCTCGCGCCGTAGTCCCCAGCCCCGCAGTCCACAGCCCCGTAGTCCACAGCCCCGTCCCGGACTGGATACTTACGAAGAGGCCTGGGACCTCAAGACAGGGGCCAAGGCAGTCAGCTTTCTCAGAAGCAGTGAGTCATAGAGATTATTGACCATAATATTGCACAATTACGTGTTGTTATGATCATATGTTAGGATTGTTTGTTTGTTGTTTAACGCCACACTCCGCAATATTCCAGCTATATAGCGGCAGTCTGTAAATAATTGAGTCTGGACCAGACAATCTAGTGATCAACTGCATGAGCATCGATCTACGCAGTTGGGATATGATGAAATGTCTCACCAAGTCAGCGAGCATGACCACCCGATCCCGTTAGTTGACTCTAAGGGTTTGATTCCCTGTAAGGATAAAATGTGTGAAGCCCATTTCTGGTGTCCCCCGCCATGATATTGCTGGAATATTTCTAAAAGTGGCCTAAAACTAAACTAACTCGCTAAATCAACAATGCAAATCTTCTTTGTTGATTTGCCTTTTCTTTTAAAAACAAAACAAAGCCTTTTCTCTATTGAACAGAATTTAATTATTTTTTTAATCCGAAAACAGTTTGGTTGTCAAAGTGTTAACAAAAGGACCGATAGGCTTATGGTTAGGTTGCTCATGTGTAACAGGCATTGTTCAGAGATGTCATGTCCCTGTTGAAACCTGTTGTACAATGACTGAAGTGTATTGTTTCAGATTCCCAGCAAGACCGAGACCTGGCTCCCAGCTCCCCCCAGTCTCCTAACTCTGGCTCCCCAACCTACAAGCAGGTGCCCCGTATCACCATCCCAGCCACAGCCTGCACCATAGGGGAGAGAATCAACCCCATCATTCCCTTACAAAAGCAGAGGTAAGATGACAGTCACGCTTCACAGTAAACATGCGAAAGGCAAAAAGGATGCATAGATATCATTGTCATTCAAGTCCATTTGCAGGGCATATTGTTTTAATGCTGGGAATCTCAAATATTTTTTTAATATTTGTGTTATTATTTGGTGTTGGGTAATATAAGTTGTATGCTTCTATCGAGGGTAACACAGTCTGATGTACGCCTCTGTGTAGTAGTGTCACCCGAGCCGGTAGTTTCCCTACACTCTTGCCCTCCCTGCAATGCTAAAGCCCTAAATTAAGCAAGTCTAGTTTTCACAGGTTCTGGTCTCCCTGGGGCTCCTTTTCAATTTAAATGGGTTTATTTGTGTCAGTCAAAATTATATATATTCAGAGACCAAGCATTAACCTAGACCCCAGATACTTGATGCAGAATTTGATTCACTGCTGCAGAGTTCAAACCTCAACTTTACCCTTGGCATCAGTTTTCGCCTGTTAGCTCCAAACTCATGGGGGCGGTGGTGTAGCTTAATGGTTCAAGCGTCCGCTCGACATGCTGAAGACCCGGGTTCGTTCCCCACATGGGTGCAATGTGTGAAGCAATGTCCCCCGCCGTGATATTGCTGGAATATTGCTAAAAGCGGCGTAAAACCATACTCACTCACTCACTCTCACTCACTCACTCACTCACTCACTCACTCACTCACTCACTCACTCACCCACCCACCCACCCACTCACTCACTCACCCACCCACCCACCCACCCACCCACTCACTCACTCACTCTCACTCACTCCAAACGTATGCTATTGGTGTTTTTCATCCAGCTGTAAAACCATACTCTCACTCACTCACTCACTCACTCACTCACTCACTCACTCACTCACTCACTCACTCACTCACTCACTCACTCACTCACTCACTCACTCACTCACTCCCTCACTCACTCACTCACTCACTCACTCTCACTCACTCCAAACTTATGCTATTGGTGTTTTTCATCCAGCATCCAGAACCTAACATGCGATGATGTAACTGATGTCCCGTTTAAATGGCATCAAGACCAGCTCCCTCATATCCTTGTGTTACTGAGTTGTGCATGTGTGGTAGGAGACCAAATATAAATTATAGCAGGATCCTATTAGATTAGTTTATTTTGATCATGCGAAAGCAGCCTTTTTCTATTGACAGTTACATGCTCAGTATATTATAAAAGGATCTCCAAAGGAAGTAGATGCTGACCATTTGTTATTAGTGAGTTTTAGTATGACCTCTGTCTGTTGTCAGCTGGTACCAAGGTCGTATTTCCCGAGCTGATGCTGAGAACACGTTGCGTGTCTGCAAGGAGGGGAGCTACCTGGTGCGAGAGTCCGAGTCCGAGAGGGGCCAGTACTCTCTCTCCATCAAGTACGTAACACACATTGTACTGTCACAAGGGCAGTACAGAAACACCATTGATTTAATACCAGGGTTTTACATAGCTCTTGAAACTGGGGAGTCCTGGGGAGTCCATTTCCAAAATTGGGGGTCCATCAATTTGCATTAAATAAATGATAATGAATGCTTCCCATTTTATAATGATTATGTTAAGATATGTGTTACTTTCAAATGTCATTAGAATAATGATTGTAAATAGAATGTTTATATTTTAATATGGGATATCATTACAAACTCAGAAAGTTCTTTCCCAGAAAAAAATTATATTGAGTCCACAAGGACGCCCAGGATTTTAGTTTGGGGGTACTTCACCAAATTTCTGCGTCCAATACGCAGGAATCTTGCGTCCGGTAAAACCCTGGAATACAATTTTCTAAGAAGCCTAACTTCATTTGACTACAGAGAACAGGTAGTTTTGCCATGGCTCCCTCTCTCACATTTTCGACCCAACTCTTCAGATGTTTAATGGCTGCCCAGGTTGGGTATGATATATGTTTGGGTATTCGACATAGTAAATTTGGCAGATAGTTTTGCCAGGGCCCCCTCTCTGACATTTTCGATTCAACTCTTCAGACGTTTAATGGCTGCCCAGGTTGGGTAGGATATATATTTGGGTAGTCGCATAGTAAATTTAATTCTATCCATAGTAACCGCACTATAACAAACAAATGACTGTCCAGGTAGGGTAGGGTATATATTTGGGTATTCACATAGTAAATTTAATTCTATCCATAGTAACCGCTATAACAAACAAATGACTGTCCAGGTAGGGTAGGGTATATATTTGGGTATTCACATAGTAAATTTAATTCTATCCATAGTAACCGCTATAACAAACAAATGACTGTCCAGGTAGGGTAGGGTATATATTTGGGTATTCACATAGTAAATTTGAACTCTATCCATAGTAACCACTATTACAAACAAATGACAGAATGGTCAGGTCTAACTGTAGACTATTTTAGTCCATTTATCTCATGTATCTTTATTTTAAGCATTTCATTAGAAGACAAATGGAAGTAGTGTATACATGACCACGTTTTGTATTGTATGTAAGCTGGTTTAGAATGTTCATCTGTTGTTTAACATTAGAATTGCATTCATTTCAGGAGCCGTTTAATGAATATCCACCTGAGGATTACCAAGCGTTCAAACGGGCAGTTTATTCTTGGGGAAAACAGTGCATTATTTGATACGATCCCAGAAATGATTGATTATTACACCCAGCACCAGGTCCCACTCAAGGGGACACAGCATCTCACGCTTCTGCACCCTGTGGAGCTTCACTAACATGTGAGGCTACACTGAGGTGTGAGGCTGGACTAAGGTGTGAGGCTGGACTATGGTGTGACACTGGACTAAGGTGTGACTATGATGTGGAGCTAGATTGAGATGCCAAGCACCTGTAAGGGACAGAGGATGTCACGCTTATGCCACCTGTGGAGATCCACCATATGTGGAGACCTTGAAAGGTTACAGAGGGACAGAGCACCTCAGGTTTTGCACCCACTGAGCTCCACCATATGTGGAGACCTTGAAAGGTTACAGAGGGACAGAGCACCTCAGGTTTGGCACCCTTGAAGCTCCACTAAAGTGCTGAGCCAGGCTACACCTTAGTTACAATGTTCACAGCGTTGACAGGATGTGTGATGAGAGAACACGGACTACAGTGATCGATGTGAATGTGCTGGAGAGATTGAAACTATTAGAGATCTGAGAATAGCTGACACCTGATTTCCATCTGATAATGACATCGGATGTAAAATTATAGACACAGTGGTATAGTCTTAATATGATACAAACTGTGATAAAGTTGAAGCAAGATGACACACTGATTAATACTTTTGAAGAAAGATTACAGTGTGATTAAAACTACTGAAGAAAGGTGACGTGATGAAGACTATTATAGAAAGATGACACTTTGACTAAAAGTATTGAAGAAAAATGACAATGTGAAGAAACTATTAAAGAAAGATGACAGTGTGGAAAAGAAAATTGAAGAAAGATAACAGATGTTGAAGGAAGATGATACAGTGTTGAAAGATAATATAGCATAATCATAATATTACGACGAATAGTGTTGAGAACATCGAGATATCTTGTTTAGAATCGACTTCCTAGATGGCATGAGAATTTGAAAAAAAAAGTTTGCAATTAATGTGTTTCTCTGTTATTATGAAACCGTGCTTATCCTGTAACACTCACTGTCGTAGAGACACTGCTTGAATAAGTTAATATGTGCACGTCTCATAACACTGTTCTTAAATCATGTATACTCAACAAAAATAGTTAGGGATAATGCATATTTATGGTACAATTATTTGTTGTGTAGACTGTCATAAGAATGACCCCCAAACTGTTGATGGTCCTCAAACTATTTTTTTGCCCAGTATAGATAGCACATTTGACTGTAGATGAAACTTTCATGGGAACTGTCAAATCTGTCCTTTGAATTCTACACTTGTTTTCTTTAATTGTTGTTAAGCAGTATTACAGACCATGGCATTCAGTTTCCTTAGAGTACCAGAAAATATGCTAACTTGTTTACATATCATTAGCTTGTTGAAATGTAAGTAGTTATTTTTGTTATTGCACACCAGATATTACAGAATTTGGCTACGCTTAGGAACCGGTCATTATTTTTCTTAGCAAGTAACTCAACAAAATATGTTGGTTATTGCTCTCCAGAACCAACAGCCATGGTGAGCTATTATAGAATTTGGCTTCGGGACCAGTCATGTGTGGCAAGAGACTGGGAGGGTGGGGGTATGAGGGTTTTGACAAACAGAAAATATTGACCCTCTCATATTTGTCAATGATCATCCCCATGTCATGTACATTTGTGACCTTCCTTAAAAAGAAAAAAAACAACATTTTTCTTTGAGGGCAAAGTTGTTGATTGGCCCACACAAAATTAGGGTTGGGTATTACCAAAATTTTCATATTGCGATATATATTGTGGCATGTGTCAGCGTATTGCAATATGTATTCCAATGTATTGTGAATGTGTAACAGATGGTTGAAGGTGATGAAATTATTGTTTCCTTACGATGCCACTGGCCACTGTCAGGACTCAGATGTGATTGTACAAGAGATCAATTGAAAATGTTTCCAAATAGAAGACTTCGCTCTAAAGTTTTGAACTGGAGAAAAAACGTCTGCAGTGGCATCCGCCATTTTGGTTTCTTTATCAATACAATGAGTACAATTTATTTATTTATATGGTTTAAAAGTCATGCAAATGCAATTATATGACCACTAAACATTCTCCAAACTGTTAATGTATAATAATATAAATGAAATACATGTTATTAGTATTTTTGACTACATCATGAAAATTACCGATCATGGTCACGGAAACTGCCAATCGTATCGGGTGAACCGGTTCACGAAAAGTACCGCAATATATCGTATTGGGCAGTTTGAATTGCAATATACTGGTTAACCAGTATTATCGCCCACCCCTACACAAAATATGGCAATACAGTATAGGTACTAAGGTTGCAATGTTTCATGCCAAGTCCCTTGATTCAGTAGCTAAGCCTTCAGCCGACGTTTCATCAGCAACGGAAGAGTTGTTTGTTTTACCTTCACTCAATGTGATGTTGTATAATTGGGTGTGCAATACCTCATAATTGAGGTGTATTGACAAAGCAATCCTGAGATTATCATTAGATCATAGGTGTTCGGATGTCACACATTTTCAGACAGCATTGTTTACTCACACTATAATTAGGGAATACCTCATAATTGAGGTGTATTGACAAAGCAATCCTGAGATTATCATTAGATCATAGGTGTTCGGACATCACACATTTAGACAGCATCGTCAAACAGCATTGTTTACTCACACTATAAAGGGGGATGTTGTGTCACACAGACATTGTAAAATATTTGTGTTTGAGATATTATATAGGAGACGTTTTACAGTTGTTCATATCAATAGCAAGATAACAACGAGTGTTTCTTCAGCATCCGAAAACCAATGATATCCACTACTTAGTGCATCTGTATGATGTCCATGCCAATAAACATTCTTTGGTGAAAAACAGTTCAGGTTCAAGCCTAAAAATTGATGTATGTGATATTTATTACCAATACCTTGTTTGAGAGTTAGCTAGCTTGCTTTAGAAATATTCTTCTACCTGCACTTGTCTTGCTACTGATTCACTTGTAAAGGTTTACAATTGTACATTTTGAAAAAAATATAATCATAATATATTTCCTGACAACTGTCTATTGATTAATGTAAATTCCTATCTCATCTGATAGTGTCCATTTCAGGCTTGGTACGTCCTCTCTATTTGCAATGTCCACTAATGTGTTTAACTTTCACAAGTATATCTCCTGTCTCAAGCAATGTTTGAATTTGTGAATTTAGATCAGGAATGTAGCAATGAATGATTGATGTTGATATCTGAGAGCTTCAACAATAAATATATGTAAAATATCGAGAAGGGCAGAGGGGTAGCCTAGTGGTTAAAGCTTTTGCTCGTCACACCGAAGACCTGGGTTCAATTCCCCATATGGGTACAATGTGTGAAGCCCTTTTCTGGTGTTCCCCGCTGTAATATTGCTGGAATATTACTAAGAGCGGCGTAAAACTAAACTTTTAAATAACAAGAATACATTGGATTTTATGTATTGAGATACAGTGGCAATACAATTTTCGCAAGTCTTCCAAATTGAAACCCAATGTTACGGCTGTAGCAAACTGTATGTTACCATAGTTACTGTCTGTGTAACGATGCCTTTAACCATGTTGTATGAGCCGGCAATATTTTTCATCTCGGCCTCAAAATCATCGGACTACCAGAAATGGACATGCAATAGTGGAGAGGAAGTGGTTATAATGCTTAAATATTTTACTTAAACTGTACCATTTATACTATACTAACATGTACATGTGTGATGACCCTTGCCTTGCTTCTATGTGGTACTACTGTGTGTTAAGTGTAATGGGACTTCCACTGCTGCAGTTATTTAAACACATTCCAATGTATGGCTGTTGTGGGGTAATTGCTTCAAGGGAGACAACTCTCTTATGCATGAATGTTAACTGGTGTACATTTGTGTATTGTCATGGGTTTTTTCCATACACTAGTGCTTTTAAGCTGAAATATATTTAATATTTTGAAACATGAGTTCAGCTGTTTTATCTAACAGTTATTACCGAATTTATCATTGCAATGATGTTCATTTTTAGAGTCATTATCATCATAATGTCGTTTTTATAATATCAACCTAAAAACTATGGCTGTTTATTACAGAATATTTGTGCTGAAAATCAAACTTGAGTATGTTGCCACGATAGCGAACATTATATGATGATGTTACATGAAAAATATTATATTTGAATATGACAATATTTGTGCATGTTTTATGGAGTTGTTCAAGAAGATATTCAATGGTGCTTTTACACTGTTACGGAGTAAATATGATGCTGTCATACCAATCCAAAGTATGTTCTCTGTGAGCTTCAGTCCTGTGTATATGGTGCACGTCCCTTGTAGGACCGAAACATCTAGAACATGGATTTTCATGCCTTATATGTGTTTAATGACCAAATACTATATTTATCTGAATGATACGGAAACTTGTTATTTTATGTGAATAAATGGAACTATTTTCAGTCTGCTTCATTTATTCTGTAATATTCAGACTAAATCAGGTAGAAAATACATGATAGATTTGATAGCAGAATATGTTTATCTCGATTTTGTGACCTGAAAAAGTTTAAATAAACTTAAAATCTTAAAATAAGAACAAAAATTCAGGTCATGTGATGAGATGAACCTTATTTGACAGGAGATGATGATATTGTCTGGAAGTATGATGTACAGATATGTTATTTTGATGGTCTTGCATGTTTATATAGTACTCAAAGTAAAGGTATATAATTTGCTGCCTTTCTGTGTGTATGTATTCGGTAGTTGAGCACAAGGACAAGTTCTTTGCATGCATGATGAAGCAGGAACGACATTATCAAATATGAAAATTCAAAATAATTTATGAATCAAGCAGTATTTTCATAGGCATTACTTTTACACAGGCAGATCTTTTTTAAACAGGAGAGGGGGGTATATCATGTCTTAGGGTAGTCTAGTTGTTGAAGTGTTTGCTTAACACTCCGTGGACTAAGTTTAATTCTCCCGTGGGGAGGATGTGTAAAACTCATAATTGGATTCCTTCACCATGAGTTTACTTGAATATTGCTGTGAGCCAATTCACACTACACTTAGAGTGCATATCACTTTATGTCACCATTTGACAATGATGCTCCTTCTAAATGGGCGACACACATACTTGTGAGTACTTGAAAAGTGCTGGAAATGTTTGGTGTTAGGGTTTCTCGAAAATCTTCTAGATCTGATACGGGAGAGAATGTATGACAACCATTTCACATATCTGAGAATATGAAGCAGCTTGATTTGTTTTCCACCAAACTGGACATTTATTTAGTTCTAAGAATATTGTCATTACTGCCTAGCAGGTAGGGAAGTTTGTTAAACAGACAAAAACTTCTGCCATTGTTGAGTTATTCTCTTGTGCATAATGAGGGGGCAGATGACTGAAGTCATCACATACACCGAAGTACAATGTACAGAGGTTGCTTTCCTTTGGCTTGCCAGAAACCTACAATCATTATCACAGTCCCATTTTTCCATGGTTTCAGGTTTGTAAGCCCCATAGCCAAGATGTTGGGTTTCACAAGAGTGAGTGAGTGAGTTTAACTTTATGCTGCACTCATCAATATTCCAGCTATATGGCAGGGTCTGTAAATAATCATACAGAGTTACATCCCTTTGGCACACCAGGATGGTGGGTTCGAATCTCAGTTAACCCCAGTTATGTGTCTAGGTTAGTCAGCACCATTCCTGTGGCTTTCACCAAAGTGGTAAATATTCGAGACCTTCAGCCCTACGAGATTTCCTCCCACCTAACTCTGACATACCTTGACATAACTGGAGACTTGTGAAGATCTGGCTTAGAATTAGAACCCATGCTTGTCAAAAGAGGCGACTAAGGAGTTCGGGTGGTCAGGCTTGCTGACATCATTAATGAATGTCAGTTACGTAGATTGAAGCTCACGTTAATCATTGGATTGTCTGGTCCAGACTCGATTATTTACAGACCGTAGCCGTCTAGCTGGAATATTGCTGAGTCTGGCATTTAACAAGCAAAACAAATGATGTAACTAGAATACTGTTTATATCAGCATTGAACCTCACTCACTCACTCTGACAAGAACCCTAACTGAAGAATAACTGTTAAATTAATAAGTTGTAGATGAGAGCACAGTCATTAAACAATGCTATTTTAGAAAGTGGTCAAATGTAACATATGTTATGCTTGGGATTACACTTTCTTTGTAAAGTACAGATTATAGTACTGTTTGGGTTCGAATCCCGAATGGCACCAACCCCAAAAGTACTAGAATCTGTACTTTACTGAGAAAGTATAATCCCAAGCATAACATATGTTATGAGAGAACAGTCATGATATTAGGTTATGTTTTGCAGAGAACTCATTTGTCATGTTTATTTCAATCTTCTTCTCATCCTTGGTTGCTTTTATTTTATTCTTCTGTTCTTTTAGAGCTATTGCTTGTTACATGTGCTTATGTACGTAACTTTTAACCATATTCTCAATGTGTCAAAATGGTTATAAACTTTGTCTTCCTTCTTAAGACTGTTATTGTTTATATGAAATAAATCATATCTCAAATATTACATTTTTCTGTTGTACTCTCAAGGATGGACATGGCAGTATTTAGCAAAATCATTCATGTAAAACAGGCCTGATTTCAGGATTTATCAAGTTGTGATTAGTCTTTTTTCATTGGAGGGGCGTTTGGGTAGCCTAGTGGTTAAACCATTCACTCGTCACACTGAAGACCCAGGTTCCATTCCCCACATGAGCATAATGTGTGAAACCCATTTCTGGTCTTCCCCGCCGTGATATTGCTGGAATATTGCTAAATGTGGCGTTAAACTAAACTGACTCACTCCCTCCCTTTTTCATTGGATAATGTGAGTAGATTCTTGACATATTCCAGAATCTATTCAAAATGACATCCTAGCTAAGGTCATGTTGCCATGGTTTCAATCGTTTAAACTGTAGATGTATTTATTCCCACTTTAGATACAATATACTGAACCTTCAGATTGTCAATCTTTTGTCAATATCACTGACCCTACTACTTTAGGAAGTGGCATCTCACAACTGTTGAGGAATGACCCTACTACTTTAGGAAGTAGCATCTCACAACTGTTGAGGAATGACGTAAGTATTAATGCCTGCTGCTGTTACTTTTGTCAGATGTGACAGGTTAATATAAAGTTAAATATAAACTGTAAATAGAAGTAAACTCATGGAGGTAACTGGATGATTTTGCCTATAAATAATAATAATTAGTGAATTTATAAAGAGCTAAAATACTCCAGGCACTAAGTGTCTGCTCTAAACGCTATGATGAGTATATACATGGTATTTGAAATGAGTAGGAACACAGAAATCTAGCAGTGATAGTATTTTCGGAACAGGAATGTCTTTAAATGAGATTTGAAGTTGTTTAGGGTTGGTGACAGTCTGATATCATGGGGAATAGAGTTCCAGAGAGAAGGAGCAGCATAGATGAAAGAGAGGTAGCCAAATGACTTCAGATGACGTTTTGGTATCTCCAGAAGATCAAGATTTCCTATGTCGCCTATGTCGAAATTCACCTCAAAATCTGTGACTTGATTGTATCCTTGTGTATTCGGTTTTCGGTCATGTAAGGTTTGTCGACCAACGTAACATAAAATGCATGAATAAATCGATAATAAACAAACCTACCTCGATTGTTTGTTATTTATTTATGATATTCAAATATCTGACGGATTAACCTCGTGTTTCACCCGCAAAGCAGGCCTCATAGTTCGCTACACAAAGATCCTGAATGCGGAAGTGACGTCATCTGTTTTCGTTCACTTCATTGGTTCTCAACTCAACTCTTGTGTTGTAGACTTAAAACCAAGTAACTAACAATATACAATATACGGCATTACATATGTAGATAGAAATTAAAAATATTGAATAGATAAAGTAACAAGCAAAGATGTAAAGTGTTTAATATATCTCAAAATATAAAATTCCTGTGTCAGGAATCTAGTCACAATATGTTAGCTACATTTCCACGTAATGGTTTTTTGAATATGCTCATAGACAAACAACAAAATGGTGACAAGGATTATGATAATTTATAAACATGCTACTACATAGAATGTACCAGTCTACTTTAATAAATACAACAA
Source organism: Haliotis rubra (assembly GCF_003918875.1). NCBI lineage: Eukaryota > Metazoa > Mollusca > Gastropoda > Lepetellida > Haliotidae > Haliotis > Haliotis rubra. Next base: position 191,393 of record NW_025767491.1, on the reverse strand, counting down.
ATATATATAATGGACAACAAAAATAGATCAAAACAAACTGAGGTGATTAATATGTTTGCATTTTGTTGATTTTACGCCTTCAAATATGCTCTAGGTAAATGTACTTCTGTCTAAACTCATCTAAGAACATGTGGAAAGTTCAAGTCTCCTAAATATGAATTTTGACTCCTAAAATACAGGACAACATGTACAAAAATACATCTGGTGTTTCTTCTGAGTCAAGTAACCTGTTTCCTGCAAGGTATAATATAGGGGACCTTTTTCATTCTCTGTAGGGGCCCCATCGTGATATTGCTGGAATATTGCTTAAAGCAGCGTAAAACAATACTCACTCACTCTGTAGGGGCAGTGATGTAGCCTAGTTAAAGCATTCGGAAGGCCAGGGTTCGATTTCCCACATGGGTCCAATATGTGAATCCCATTTCTGGTGTACCCCATCGTGATATTGCTGGAATATTGCTAAAAGTGGCGTAAAACCCAACTCAGTCAGTCATCCTCTGTAATATGAGTGGCCTGTAAGTTATCTGAAGCACCACATTTCCTGTCCCATATATAATCGCCACTCCCCACAGCCAGACAAAAAAATTGGACACAAGGAGTGGTCATTTATTATGTAGAATGGGTCAGTCAGGCATTTCCTGAAATGCATCCCCAAGGTATGTTATTTGGGGAACATCTGAAAATGCTGCCCTATTGTCCTCCCTTTGATACAAATGGATGTGTTAACTTTTGATGTAGTCTGTCTCACAGTCCCTGAACCACATTATTTTCCCTACTGCCTAGCCCTCCCAGCAATGCTTTAGCCCTATATGAAGCAAGTCTAGATTTCCCCTGGTGCAGGAATATCCAAACTCACTGGGGCTCCTTTCAATTTAAATGGGTTTATTCGTTACTATCAAAAATATATATATTCGGGACTAAGCGTTAGTCTAGCTTTTGATGCATCACATGATGTTGATCAAGTTTGTGTTGATCATATGATAGCCTGACCCAGCCAGCGTTTTTCTCCACTGCTCCAGGAACAGCTGGTGTTTTACATCCTCTTCCTGATAGGATACTTAGAACTACTTGTACATGGGATCAGTATGTTTCATTCAAGAACTGACGTATACTTCTTATCAAACCACTAACACATGTCTCATCAGTATGATGACTTGTGATTCAAACATTATTTGACAGTTTTGTAACAGGAAAACAAACTGTAACAGACGGAGGAGATATATCATTGGCAGCCTTTCTTCCATCCTTCTCCATTGTAAATAGAAGTGAGTGAGTGAGTCAGTATGGTTTAAGCCGCTTTCAGCAATATTCCAGCAATATCATGGTGGGGACACCAGAAATGGGCCTCACACATTGTACCCATGTGGGGAATCGAACCCAGGTCTTCAGCGTGACGAGCGGACACTGTAACCCTTGTAAATAGTAATAGCCAGTAACTGCTTTGAGTGGCAATATAGACAAACTTAATGGATAACAACTTCTTCATTTCGTGGGTGCAATGTTTCGATACAGACTCTTTAATACCGATGTCAAGCAGGAATTTCTATACAGATTCTTGTACCATTGAACAAATGATAATGGTACAAGAATCTGAATGGAAATGTCACACCCACAAAATAAAGAAGTTGTTATCCATAAAGTTTGTCTATATTGTAATAGCCAGTGTTTTGAGTGTAACAAGTACAGCTCAACAGGTTCAGTGGCATAGAGATTTGTGATGTCAACTGATTGTGACATCATGGTAACCAGTGATGTCACAATCATCAGCCAAGTGTTTGGAAGCAATTTCTCCTTGGAGAAATCACATGACTTCAAACAATCATCATATCCTAAAGAAGCCATTTGTTTGCAAAAAGTGATAATCATGGAAATATTCTTTCATTTCTTTCAATATTTCTTTTCTTTATAACTGAAAACATTAAGAAAAAGTACTAAAAACATACTTTTAAGTAAATCATGCATCCATGCTTCTCAAAAAGGACAACATATTAACTCAGACATCTTCCACAGACAACATCACTCAACTGAATATTGGTCACAGGTTAGGTCTTGAATTGAGTGAGTTAGTGAGTTTAGTTTTACGCCGCTTTTAGCAACATATCACAGCGGGGGACACCAGAAATGGGCTTCATACATTGTACCCAAATGGGGAATCTAACCTGGATCTTTAGCGTGATGAGGGAACGCTTCAACTACTAGGCTACCCCATCACCCGCCTTGAATTGGAGCCATGCTTAATGTACATCACAACATTACTTAGCACGGTTTGTAGACGTGTCAGAACAGATGTCAGCTAATGACAATATTATAATACATCCAGTTGATGATCAATATCTGTACAGATTTTACTACCATCACAAAAAGATGTCCACTTTAAAGAGCCCCAGACTGAAATATCACAATCTGTCTGTGAGACAATTTTCTATTAAGTTTCCACAAATATTATTGTGGAGCATTTATACACAGAGGACACCGTAAGCAAACCACGGCCATTTTTTTATGTCACACAGAAACCTTGCAGTGTATGAAATAAGGCCCATCCGACCGCCCCAGATGGGCTAGATTTCTGACGGACGGGCTAAATTCACAGCTAGCCAGCCCGATGGTCTGGTAAACAATTTAGATAACATGTTCCATACATCTGAGTAAATTCACTGTATCTTAAAATCTATTTTTCAATTTGAACTTTGCATTTAGACTTGACAATTACTGTTTGAACATTGAACTATCGTATCGCAAGCTCAAAGCACTGCCTTGACATATATCATCCTTAAAACAGATGTCTAAACAATAACTTAAAATTGAGTTATTCTCTTTGGATTGTCTGGTCTGGCTAAATCCATTTTGGGCTGGTAACATTTTGAAGTTACCAGCCCTGATGTCTGGCTGGGCTTTTGACTTATTTCATACACTGAACCTTGACTTGCAGACCATGCAGCTTAAAAACTAAACCTGGTTATGTGGTACATTGTACATGTACTTCAATGTTGAAGGCTGTAAACATATGAAAATGGCAGTATGCAAAATAATACAATTTAATAAAATGTAACAGTTTAATAAACACAAAGAGATCTAATATGTATTGAACCAATATATATGTACTATAAAGTTTCCTACTACGAAAAAGGTATATATCAAGAAGCTGAGTTTAGAATACATTCTAGTAGTAGTCTTAGTAGCTTTAGTAGTATAAATAATAACAATGATTTACTAAAATTAAAGCAATTAATTCAGTAACATTATTAACAATACATTGAAAATTGAGTCTCCTTGTCAAAGCCCTCTATATTCAATGACCATGTTGATCAGTTGTACCATTGTCATGATGAAGATAAAAACTGCACAGTTATATACTGAAGGAGAGAAGAAAGGCAACATTTGTAACATGATGATTGTGCTTTTGTATCTGCTCCATTTAGCAGTGGTCCATCAACTCATATATTTTCTTAATAAAAACAATATACAATGTTAATCCATTAAATGTGATTGTAATTGACTAGATATACAATTGTATATGTACTAGCAATATTTCTGTATTTACATTTCTTTAAACTGCAAAACCTCTTGCCTTGCCCACTAACGGACAAGTTTCCTATTAGTGCACTGAAGGAACTCATCCATTTTGTATTTCTGTCGTAATTGTTTCAGGTGATAATGACAAAACATACCGTCTGCAAAGTTATTATTGAAATATTGATTCAAAAGAATTTGCAATAGTTTTTTAGGTTTTAACAGAAAACTTGTGTGAACAGTGTCAATCCACAAACCAAAACAAAAAATGCAACAAATCTTTAGCCAGTTCTCTTCCTCTATATGTTCCCCTATTTCTATCCATCAGTATATATAACTTGTATTGTCGTTCACTCCAATGCGACTCCAATGCTGCTGCCTTATTACCCCTGGGTGTTATGAGATGACAATCTGACAATGACAGCAAAAGCTGTTGTAAAACGTATAAATAACAAACATAAACATACATATCATTATACAAAATATATCTGAGTATAAAAGGAGGGATCTCTGTCTATTATCTCTGTGTATCCTGGTTTTATTACCCTTGTGCAATACATATCATATTTACCTCATATAAACTATGCATGACATAAAACATGAGGACACAATTACATTGGATATAATCTTTTACCATCAACCAGCTCTACAAATATTAAAACAGTGGATTATTATAGTAATCTGTTAGAAAAAGACTTTCTACACTGACTTGTGTCAGTGGTTTCAACTCAGGGTGTGACACCACAAAGACATATTTGGCATACAATTGTTGTATGTCAAAGTACAGGGGTTATGACTATCTTGGCACTCTGACTGTACTTAGGACAATGCATCTGACACATTGTACTTGGATTTAAATTTATCTCTTCATCTTGTGCATTGGTCCAGTTAGTTTCTTCTTCTGCACTTAAACTATGACATATGCATCTATTTTTACATACAAATGTACGTCCTTTATAGTACTATCCTTCATTCTCTAACAAGGCAATGTGAAGTTTTCAATCAAAAGTACCATGGTTTTAAACCTTTGTAAAATAGTTTGCAATTACTCTGCATTATCTTTTCATCCAGTGAAACAACCATCATTTTTAAAAATATTGTTGTCATGTATTTTCAAATTTATTTTTCCCTCACTAAACAACCATCTAAAATCATGTTAAACTTTGATTACAACAGTTTCAGAATAACCTTTATCCAGTGAAACAACTTTGATTAAACACTGTATGCAAACATTGTTAATTTAGTCCTTCTTCCGGTGAGAATCAGCAGTGACTGGTTCAGCTGTGTTGACAGTATAGGTTTCCCCAAACAGGTTAGGTCTTCTCATGCACCGCCAAGCAAACAGGTGAGGGCCAATCAGAAGTGCCAGATTCACACCCCAGAAGATGGCGCCACTGCTTCCTTCCATGGCCGCATGGTAACACTCAGCTGTGCGGTGGTGCAGTGATGCAGTGATGTGCACAAATTGAGCCTGGTGAGAAAATGGTTACCTTGTCATTAGGATGGAGAATGTGCAAGCATATGAACAACAGCCTAAGATAACACATGGGCAGCTCTCTTGTTCTAAAACTACAGTTCACAGGATTCTCCATCCTTTGCCTTTCATGAAATCTCATATATTTACAATACAATAGCCATTCTTAAAAACTGCTTTCCATTATTACTTAAACACACACACATTTGTCTTTGTTTCTAAAGTGACTGGCTGACACTGAATTACAGAAAGAAATTAAATTATCTAATGACATTTTTGATGAAGGTAAAACAAAAAGCAGGGTACTACCTGAGCTGCTGCACCTGCATGTATGAGGGCCATGTCTGCCATCCAGGACTGGGCTGGACAGGTGAGGCCATAGATTGCAGTCAGGTAGTAGAACAGGTAGTAATACAGGTACACCAGCATCTGGAACAGTCAGGCAGCACAGGTGATGCTAATCAGCACTATGACTGTTGTGAGTGCATGTTTCAATATCAGTCATGAATTTTCAATCCATCAAATCAGCTTTGATCTTATTTACACTTTATTTTAACTTTGTTTTGTGTAGTGTTAGTGTCACTCAGTGTTTGCCATGATGCAGAAAACTATTTGACGCACAAATTATCTCAAATATGCAGTGAATTTAGAAGCTTACTGGGCCCTTTGTTCTGATAATCTAAACATTGTTATGAGAGTTTGTTTTTTGTAATTTGTATTATCATTGATTAAGTGATAGTTATTGTTGGTCACAATGTTTAAAGTTTTGAGTGTGGGCAATAGTATTTTTAGAGGTACGCCTTTTTGTTAGCGCCTCAGAGTTGCCTCCCTTGGCATCTTGTTGACTTCATGCCATGGAGTGTTCCACCGATTTCGAAAACATTCTGAGTGGATAATGTTCTATTTTGCTGGTTCAAAGGGGACTTTTAAACCTTTTGTCATGGCAATTTATTAACCGTAACAACTTCTAAAACTAAATGTTTGCCTGTTAACTGCTCAGTGCTGATTAAATACCTGACCTGCCTTACCTTTTTTTGTCGTTACTAAACAATCACAGTTAATGTCTTGATGAAAGCTCTAAACTGATGTTGACTCCCAAAAACATTTCCATGACTCCCTCTCATGACACCAGGGAGTCATGGTGACTCCTGAATTTTTATGCCTAGGGCAAACACTGTGAATATGTTTGTTTATTCAAAATGTATAGTTGACAACAGCAAATAACTCATTTTTCTTATTTGCAAGAAGCACTAATTCCTTTGCTTCTCCACAAAATGAAAGGATATTGTTTTACGGCTCCATCTGCATGATGATACAGTGTCACCCTACCAGAAAGGCTATATGGCGTTTCTACAACCTAAACATAATCTTACCAAATATTATTTGAAATATTTCTTTCTTCATTTTTATTCTCATTTCTGTGGTCATACTAGTTGGTTTGTTGATTAACGCTGCACTCAGCAGTATTCCAGCTATATGACGGTGGTCTGTAAATAATCAAGTCTGGACCAAGCAGCATGAGCATCGACCTACGCAATTAGGAACTGATGACATGTGTCAACCAAGTCAGCGAGCCTGACCACCCGATACCACTAGTGGTCGCTTATGACAAGCATGGGTTGTTGAAGAACAATTTTAACCTGGATCTTCACGGGTTACGTGTTGATTTTACTTGATAGGATAAAGAATCAATTAATCTCAGTTTTAAAGTCTGAAATGACTTACCTGCATCTTTGGATACACATTTGGATCATTGAGGTAGGGTTCTACATCTGACAGGTAGGTGTGCATAATGTCCGACTTGGCTCCCAGCACAGCCTGCAAGACAAGAAGCAACCATAGCATGTGGACCTATATTTAGGCACTATTGTAAAACAAAGACATTTTAATAATATAATTTACAAATTACTGTCACTTATGTATGCATGAAACAACTGTGTTGCTGTGAAACCTAAGTACTTCCAGAATCGTTCTTGAGAATAGCTCTCACTGTAAGAAAGAAGTTGCTCATCCATATATTGTTATTCTTCCTGAATACCATTAAGGGCCACTGATTTTGCCTTATTATACATGTATGTGTCTAAACTGAAAATATGTAAAACCTTTTAAAGATTCCTTTGGTATTATATAAATTTCATGCTCACCATCCCTCTAAACACAGCAACTATGGAGCACAATGTAAAGAAGACTGCAAACAGCAGGTCAACTGGTCTTTCTAGCAGACTGGGTATCTGGGAAAACAAAAAGTAAGGATTTTACACCACAACTATTCACAGGCAGCAACGAGTACCACAGATGCAAATAAATAACTGTTCTCCGGCATCATGCATGATTTTATAAAATAGTTACTATTACCAGGATATTTAGGATATTACCTTATTCACTCTAATAAGCATCAAGTATGCTCAGAAAATTCAGAAATGGGGCCCTTATATAAACCGTACATGAGATCCACTTCTTGTCCGTGACAAACTTTTTCAATCATAGCTGAAGCTAATAACTTAGTAAAACAGAGACTGTGACGAAACCTTTCAGTTTTAGTACACATTCTTACAAAAATTACTGATGGTGAATATGGTAGAGAAGAATGTGTGTGGTGCTTATTGGATAGGAATCAACACTACTACAATGGTAAGTACAACATTGTATATTAAGGGTATGGGTTCGTATCTTTCAATATGCACTTTTGTCATCTTAAGTCCAAACACATCAAAATATCCAAACTGCATGACATTGTCAGTGTATGAAATAAGGCCAGTCCGACCGCCCGAGACGGGCTAGATTTTTGACAGATGGTCTAAATTTACAGCTAGCCAGCCCGATGATCTGGTAAATTTTTAGATATTCCATACATCTAAGTAAATTCACCATATATTGGTGTCTGGTCTGGTTAAATCCATTTTGGGCTGGTAACATTTTGAAGTTACCAGCCCTGATGACAGGCTGCGTTTTTGGCTTATTTCATACACTGATTACATGTTTGTGCTTCAATTGTAAATTAGTCCAAGGGAGACAACTCTTTGAGTATGTGAAATCTGACCCACAAAAAAATACTATGTGACAAATACATGTAAGAACATGCTTTCCTTTCACACATTTTCTAGTTTGTATCTACAATGAGTGAAGCCCATTACTGGTGTCCCCCGCCGTGATACTGGAATATTGCTAAAAGCGGCGTAAAACCAAACTCAGTCAGTCAGTCAGTCTAGTTTGTATCTGTTCTCCATAATTTTTTATTTAAAGTGTCCATTCCACTTGTCAGTATCATTTGTCAAGGTATCTTCTAGATACTCGGGAGCAGGGCAAAAACCACCCGGACAAATGTCACCTAGGACAAAAGCCACCTAGGACAAATGCCACCTAGGACAAAAGCCACCTGGATAAATGCCACCTAGGACAAATGCCACCTAGGACAAAAGCCACCTGGACAAATGCCACCTAGGACAAAAGCCACCTGGACAAATGCCACCTAGGACAAATGCCACCCAGTTATTTTACCATTACACAGAGGACCTTCTTGACTTTAACGTTGATTTTGTTGTAAAATTATGTAGACTTTGATGAATAATTTGGTTTCTTATAAAAGAATATTCACTTTGAAAAAATGTTGATTTTGATGTAAAGTTATGTAGACTTCGATGAATAATTTGGCAATATTAATGAAAGTGTGAATGAAAAATGAAAAAAGAGGAGAATGAAAGCAATAATGAAAATGTGTAAATGAAAATGAATTATCATGCAAATACATCTGGGAAACATGATATTGTGTTGGTGGTTTCTATTTTTATTTGGGTGGCATTTGTCCTAGGTGGCATTTGTCTGGGTGGCATTTGTCCTAGGGGGCATTTGTCCTAGGTGGCTTTGGTCCGGGTGGCATTTGTCCGGGTGTTTTTTGTCCGGGTGGCATTTGTCGAAGACCCTAGATACTCAAGGGACTGATACTAATGAGACTTCTGGTATCAACATCAAAGTCAGTTTAGCCATGCAGCTACCACAGAACAGTTACTTCCTTGATACTTACCCTGAGGTACGACCTGACAAACAACGGCCTCTCCTTGATAAACTTGAAGCCAGCAACCAGAGGTATTATCATGTAAGGTACATTGAGCAAGTACGACCACTTGATACCAAACTTCCCTGTCAACAGAATATCAATAGCATTTAACACAAAAAAACTTTCCTACAATAAATTTACTTCTTACGTTTCAATCAATAAAAAGAAAGCAGTCAATAAAATTGTTTTAAGCACTTATCTAAATTTGTCGCATGTAACATATGGAATATAGGAAGTGTTTTGTCTTTCTCATATTTTACGTTTTCCTGGCATCTTAGTAGCAGGTTCTGGCCTACCCCTTGAAATGCTCAGGGGGTGAAAGCTGTGTCTAACAACAGGGCTAGGTATGGGTTTCTTCATGTGCTCCATGAAGATATTTAGCTGTGCCTTTTGGAACTTCAGCATGCCCACAAGCAGAATACTCTTTGTCAATTTCTGAACTTTGTCAACATTCTGTCATCTAGGCCAGAAGACATGGTGTTGAGAATCGTTGAGATTGACAAAAGTCTTTTTACTTAATTTAGCTATATCACTGCATGTCATAACTATGTAGGAAGAATTTGAGCCCAAAGCGTTGCACGATACTTTGGTAAAAGCCACAAACATCAGGTTGGTGCTGATAAGCCTAGAAGCAAAGTAAGGTCAAATTGGGATTGACGCTTACATGGATAGGTTTTTCGATGAAATTTAAGTTACGCTGCTCTTTTATGTATGGGCCACCTGTCCCCCAAGCTTTGTATTGGAAACACTGTTACAAGGTTTTATAATAACATATATAGTTCTATGATTAACTTCTAACAGGAGGAGCTTGTTTATCCATTCCACAGCAATATTAACTGGGCACTACACTATGAGGAATTTTAAACCTGAACAGTAGCAGACATATCATGTTTTTCAGGTTAAGGTGAGAGAAAAGTCTAAAATGACAACACCTTTGATGTTTCACACTTTGATGACATCAGTATTTTGCTGACATATCAATTTAAGGATCATAAATTGGGATCAAATCTATAATTCTAAATCCTCGGTGCCTGATAGAGCTTTTTGCCACTTTTATCCACTGAACAAAGAATCTTGGGATTAAACGTCTGAGGTTTACCTGCTACATTTCCGGGCAGGAACACGATCATACTGTTCATGATGGAGCCCACCCAGTACAGTCCAACCTCACGGTAACTCTCCCTGAAACAAAACAAAAATAACAAACACAAGGCAAAAAAAATATGTCCGTTTTTGGTAACCCGACCGACCCTATCCTAACCACCCAAAAAAAAACACCCACCCCGACCCTAAATCTTTTTTTTAACCAAGTCAATATCATTACTGGAGTGCATTTCAACTCATCATTTTTATCCAAATCGATTATGATATTTTCATGTTTTTCAGTGTACATAGGGCTAAAATGGATTGCATTGAATTGGCATAATGGGTCCTCAATGAATAAATCTGCAAATAAATAACATAAATAATGATTTGATATAGAAATCTTTCAATGTTTCATCATAAGGCATTGTCACTACATGATATGGTACTCTTGAAGACCTCAGGTGCCCACCTGGTGCCACTAAGAAATAAAACAAAAGAGTAAAAAATAAAAAGATAAAACCGACCCACCAACCCTATTTTTATAAAGCATGTAATAGGAAACGGACATATATTTTTGGGGCCTAAAATATTTTCACTGAAACAGAACCACTGCGGTTCAGGGAATTACAGCTATAGCACTACACAGCCTAAGTAAACGTAGGCTCAGTATTATTCGTTACACTGCTTTACTAGTAGAAGGTCGTGTCAGCTAACCTTTGAGCGACCTATGACCGTCCAGTCAAACGCGAGACGGACGAACGGATTTAACCAATCAGACAACGACTACTTGTTAGGGTTCGGCGGGACTTACAAAACGGTTTTTGGATTTTTTCTTCCCTGGTCGCTGACACTGATCTATATATCAACAAAAGAAAATCTGCATAAAATACAGATATTTGACCTGCAGTAGATATGCTTAGGGATTCTAATGACAAGGTTACTATAAGCTTATATTTCTGCAAGATGACATCCTTGAATATTGACAAGAACGCTTTTTTCAGCGACTGTTTACACATTGCGTCCTTCATGTGTATCACTCGGAAGCGATCGTGCGGAAAATAGCATTTGGAATCGTTTGAGTTTTTATGTAAAGGTTCAAAAGGTATGTGTGAATATTAACTTCCGCGATTTGGTAAGCTGTGTTCTGATTGGTCAGTCCAAAAGGTTAGCTGACCCGATCTTCTACGAGGGTTTGTTAGACTCAATATAGCAGTATAACGAATAGTACTGAGTTTACTTAGACTGTAGCACTACATAAGGGCTGTGTAGAAGGGAACATAATAAGGACAGCATATTACCTGCCAAACAACAACGCTATACATATGAGGCTCTATGTATCTCCTTTTCCCTTGGACTGTGTTAATGATATGTCAATAGGTCCTTTTTCAAGATTTTAATTCTCTATATCATTCTTACACTCTTATGCATCTGTTTGCTCTGACAAAATATATTACCTATATTAATCCCATCATCTATGTGACTGTTTGGTTTTTATGTACAGTACAAATTATAATTGAATTGTAGAATACTTGGGAGACTGTGTCCTTGGAGAACTTATACCCAATCCAGAGATGCCAACTCTAATTTAGCCCAGTTAGTATTTTGGCCAAAAACTGATGCAAAAATTAGCATTTTTTTGCCAAAAGTAGTATTACCTTTTCCAAAGAATGTTCATATTTAATTAAAAATATATGGATATTCTAAGAACTTGTTATTAACATTCATACTCACCTAAATCAGTAGTAAGTATCCACATATAGCTTGATACTGAATAAAATGTGGTTGAAATTTATTGTATATGGTATGTATGCTAATTGATTATATATTTTAATGTACTTTTTGAGAGATTTGTATGTTTTTACTGCTATTGTAGTCACATAGTTTTGTGTTGTTTTTTCATAAATAAAATTGTATGGTTTTGACATCTCTGCCAATCCCATTCCCCTTTTATGAATAAAATATACTTAAAAGAAAACAATCTATGCACCTATCTTGACTTGAATAAGTTACTAAAACTTTTGATTAACTGAAAAATTACTATTTCATTTTAATGCAAAACCACCAATGTAATGTTCCTATACTTCTTTAACAGCTTATTACTAGTATTCAATAATCAAAGAGACATGTTTTGACATGAGAGAGCCTAAGAGCAAGTCTAGCACCTACCCTGTACAGTATAGTGTGATGATGGCCAGATACAGAGCCAGGTGAGCTGTACCATCCCAGTAGTTGATCATGGTGCCATAGGCGGTCTTCAGGTACGGCTCCCCTTCCAGGAAGTAGAAACCCATATACCCTGACACATAGCCATCCAGCTCTAGCCCAATGAACAGGTCGATCACTGAACTCCATGAGAAACATGCACAGGCTGCAAGTCAAACAATGTGTTGGAGTTAAATTATATTTAATTCCATTACTAAACATATGTGGTGACAATGAGAAATGTCTATCAATGGCATCTTTAACAATGGAAATGACAGTATGACAGGTTCAGAAGCTCACTTGAATTGGATGCAGTGTACAACATCAGATTTCTTCATCTTATCTTTTTTTTATGTGATTCTATTTGATATATACACTTTGCAGTCGAAAATATCCCAAACATATTTGTCTATGAGATAATGATAAATACTAGCAGTACAAAAAAAGGAAATATGATAGTTACCATTTAAACAAGGATGCAACACTTTACATTTAGTCTCTTTGATGATGATAAGACGAGAAGGTTTTGCAAATATTATCAGATTGATATCTAGTCTTTGAAAATATATAAATAATACAAATAACACACTCCATTTAAACTGAAAATGAGCTAAACATATTAGATTGAAGTGAGTGTGTTTTCTTGGGAATGATAACAGAGCTTGAACCTGAGGAAAACCAATCAACATTTGCTTCATTATTAGGGCTGGAAGATAATTTAGATCAGGATCTGTGAGACTGACTGACATATTATATATATGGTCATTGATATGTTTCTAATAAATAGGAAGAAGAAAAAAATCACCAATTGTACAAGTTATTTTTTACAAACTTTAAATTTAAACACTTTTTAAGAGTATTTATATTAATTTATGATGCCCATGTATATCACTATATGTTTATTATGTTTAATAAAGGGAGTTAGAAAAGGGTCAGGGTGACCTGCTGTTTTTATTAGTGTGAACGGGTACAATTGTCATCATATCTCATCACCATAAATTTCCACAGCATCGTGGAAAACTGACATAAAAGAACTTAATATTATGTCACATCGGAATGAAAATTTGAGACTGGTAACACAGAATATGGCGTATTCTAGGAATTACACGGTTGTCTCCCCTGCTGAGAACTTCCATGTCTCACTAAAGTGGAATGAACTAAATTGATACGAGAGTTTACACTACAAACAGTGTATATTCAACCATAAATCATCTTGCACTCGTTAAAAATGTGTGTTTTGTGGTTCAGATATTCATGTATAAAAAAAACTTACCGTAGATGACCGGGTCTATATTTCTAAAGAACCGCCTCATAAAAAGTGCCGGTAGAACTGTTGCTCCTAATAAACTTAACGTCCCTGCTCCGAAAACAAGTCGCTGATCTTTCATTGCATCTGTTTTGTTCAAATAATATGCTGTCGGAAGAGACGTCAGTGACGTCAAAATGACAACGAACACAATCCACAACGACATGCTAAAGCCGGTACTGCTACAGTCTCACAGATCAAAGGAGCCGCCAGTGCTGTGGTAGGCAGGTGCACAATCAAATATGTACTACTAGGTGTACTACTAGTTGTAATTGTAACCAAATAATTACATTTTGTCACATGACTACTTAATAACACATGTAACTAACAACATTTATATATTTTATATGTATTTCAATGTTTCGTTGCATTCATTGCAGCTTTTGAATGCCATAGTTTATCATATTTACAGCTGTTGGGACGATATATATAAAAGTAGACGTACTACTAATATTATCGTGCTAAATTCGTCTGCTCGTTTCCTGCTGATAGCTGATTATATTTAAATTCTGTTTTGAGATGATGATATTTTTTTAATTAAAATATAGGACTACCGATGAATGTATTTCTTTCGGTTAGTGAATATCTATATCCAGGATACGATATTCTTGACGCGGGAAGCACGCGTCCGTATTATCTTTTGAATATGCTTAGGTCACAGTTAGATTCACACGAAAAGGCTCCGAAACAAAGACATGAATCTATTTTTAGACTGTACAGCACATCTGCTAACTCTTAATTGTCGACATGCCTGTTCATCTTTCTTTTTTTCTAGCGTGTTCACAGAGGGACGCCCAGATGCAGCAGGCATGCACGCGAAATTAACAGGAAAGTGGGGATTTATCACCAATAAATATTAATAATGAAGATTGCTGAGAATAATTTCCATGTATTATTTATTAACCTATCAACAATAAAATAATTATTTATACTGCATTCCTTCAATTATTGTTCTTACAGCAGTAGAACATATTTAATTAGTATTATTTTATTCGCATACAACACTCATGTCATAACACTTTACTCAACCGCTGTGAAGTCAACTATGAGAACCCACAGTGAGAACAATGTGGATGTAAATAGTATATATATTATGTTTCATGTCCTATGTTAGAGCAAGCAAGCGAGGCAGCACAAGCCGTATTGAGGTTCTTCATACTTGAAGTATTCAATGGTCATGATTTGTCCCAGGTAATGCTATCCCCGTTGGACCCTACCGTGACCCGTGGAATGGCGCTATGTCGTACTAACCAAATAAATGCCGGTGCACAGGAAATAGGTAAACACTGAGACTAAAAACTAATAAGAGTTTGGATGATTTTAGAACAGTCGGACTATTTTCAGCAGGGCGTGACCTAAAAAAATACCTAACTACACATTGTGCGGCCTGAGGTGAATAGCCCTAGCATTGACAAGGGTTAACCAGCGAGCACAGGCACTTCGCGGTCATTGCATTGGAAAGATTGGACCAAGATTGACGTATTGTATTTGTAAGACATGAAATGACATGTACAACTGGTGAATAATGTAAGATAAAAACATGCATACACCCTTATTACACTTCTGCAGTATTTCAGTTATATCGTGGTGTGCCGGGCAGATGACCGCTGTAAGATTCAAAGTGAGTGAGGGCGTTGGGTTTAGCGCCAAGTTGAACAGTATAGCGCCGAGTTGAACAGTATATCAATTAAATCTCGGTTTGTCCGTTTAATGGGTGTAGATGGTCGGTGTAGAATGTCGAATGAGTGAGTTAGGTTTAGCGCCGAGTTGATAAGTATACCAATTAAATCTCGGTTTGTCCGTTTAATGGGTGTAGATGGTCGGTGTAGAATGTCGAATGAGTGAGTGAGTTAGGTTTAGCGCCGAGTTGAACAGTATTTCAATTATATCTTGGTTTGTCCGTTTAATGGATGTAGATGGTCGGTGTAGAATGTCGAATGAGTGAGTGAGTTAGGTTTAGTGCCGAGTTGAACAGTATTTCAATTATATCTTGGTTTGTCCGTTTAATGGATGTAGTTGGTCGGTGTAGAATGTCGAATGAGTGAGTGAGTTAGGTTTAGCGCCGAGTTGAACAGTATTTCAATTATATCTTGATTTGTCCGTTTAATGGTTGACATGGTCGGTTCATTTTATAATTGGAGAGGTTTGTCACCCCTGGGATGTGTTTGTGGGGTGTGTGTGTTGGGGGTGGGGAGGGGTGACAACCATTATTGGCATGAGTATATCTTGGTTTGTCCGTTTAATCGGTGTAGATGGTCGGTGTAGAATGTCGAATGAGTGAGTGAGTTAGGTTTAGCGCCGAGTTGAACAGTATTTCAATTAAATCTCGGTTTGTCCGTTTAATGGATGTAGATGGTCGGTCGGTGAGTGAGTTAGGTTTAGTGCCGAGTTGAACAGTATTTCAATTACATCTTGGTTTGTCCGTTTAATGGATGTAGATGGTCGGTGTAGAATGTCGAATGTGTGAGTGAGTTAGGTTTAGTGCCGAGTTGAAAAGTATTTCAATTATATCTTGGTTTGTCCGTTTAATGGATGTAGATGGTCGGTCGGTGAGTGAGTTGGGTTTAAAACCGACTCGAACCGATGCCTAGTTTCGGGCGTAATGTCTGTCAGATATTTGGTTATAAGCGCCAGGCTAGCTATTCTCGAAACGTTCATAGCCCTACGAACTTCTTAAGCCCATTCTAAACACATTGGCTACGATCAAAGTAAAGAATTCTTAGGGCTACGAACGTTTCGAGAATAAGGGTCCCATTTGTTGTGACGGCTCTTTACTAAGCATATGTAGGGGAATAATGTATAGAATCTGAAATTATCTAGCAACAATGAATAACATGCCCTGTCAATATTGCCAGCTTTCATTTTAGGTTTGTAAAGATGTAGCCGTAGCTTTAAGAAACAATCGATGTTTACAGCTGAAATTACAAGATTAGATTCTCAGGTGAGATGCTTGGGTTTTATTAGTCCCTTTGAAATATTACAAATATTGCAAATGTTTTGCATTGGCGGCGTAAAACTAAACTCACTCACTCACGCTAAAAATATATGCTGATCCCGTTAACACTGCCTCATGGATACATCTTATAACGAAAGCGACACGCCCACTCTCTTGGGTTGCACGGCACAAGGGAGATAAGTTTCGAATTAGCTCCCTTGGTATTCAAAATGGCGACTTCCATGTGTAGGGCATGGGTCTCACGAAGCATCAAAGTTTTTAGTCGAGGAATATCATTTTCAGGTGCAGTATGGTTATATTTTACACGTCAACACTGTATATTACACTACATATATTTCTCTGTAAGACATATGCTCTATCGTCTTTTGTGAGTTGTTATTGGCAAGCAAATCTGATGGTTTGTATCGCCGGTGCTGTGGCTGTCAACTGGACCAAGGTCGTCGTTTGGGATACAGTCTATATTCTAAGTTGTTTCGCCGTTAATGGCAACAGCGCATCGGTTGCAATTCATCACGCCTGTCATTTCGACCCTGTCTGTAATATGCGTGAGGGTTGGGTATCTTTCAACCCCTCGATCCTTTTCCGATCCCATTTACAATCATTAGGGTTATGTACTCCTTTCCGATGAAAACAGCACCCACCAAATGCCACGAACATTTGAAATTGCTATTGCTGGCCGGTCTAACATCACTGCAGGATGCCTTACAATCCGACCTGTGAAGATCCAGGTTAGAATGGATCTTCTCATGCTTGTCGTAAATGCGACTATAAGGGGATCGGGTGGTCAGGCTCGCTTACTAGGTTGACACATGTCATTGTATCCCAATATCGTAGATCGATGGGTAAGAGTTCCGCCCGTAACCCCGCTTGAAAGTATTCTATTTATTATGATTATTTCAAGAGGTTAGGGTTTAGGTTTGGGATTTAGATTCAGCATTACCTTAGGTTTTGGGTTAGGGTTAGGATAGGCTTTCAATAGAAACCATCTATTCTTGCAATAAATCTTAGGCATAGAATGATAATAAAATTGGGGTTACGGGAGGAAATCTTTCTGATCGATGCTCATGCTGTTGATCACTGGTCCAGACTCAATTATCGACAGACTGCCGCCATAATTAGGCGTAAAACTAAAACTCACTGTACAAAACTACAATCCATATATCTGTGGTTGTGAGGGTATCAGTGCTCCAGATACTTGTTCACCTCAGGGGCACCTCAAAGCTATTTCCAACGTATGCAGATTTTGTACAGGTGGTACCCATGCTTGTATCTGTTTCCCGATAAAGTCCCAAATGTGCTGCAGGGAGCCCAGGTCTGGATTTGTGGAAAACAACTTCTTTATCATATAATATAAATGTCAACAATAAGTGAGCACAATTTAATTGTGGTGCCTATCATTGCTTCAAACTTTGGAACCCAGTACAACGGCACTATCATTCACCATGTTCCCATGTATGTTTCAGCACGCAGACACCTACTATCAGAAGCATACAGTTGTCAAGATGCCTGGCAAAAAGATTACAGTCTCCTATTCTTTCAAATGTTTCATTAAGTAAGTCTTGTTTTGGGTACCATATCACATAGCAATGTCATCAATAACATCTGAAATAGTGAAATTTACTTCCTAAAGCTCTCTCTCTCTCAACATGAACTCTTACAGTTGTGGATCCATGCAGATCCGGACTAGAATTGATCTTCAGTAACTCATGCTTGTCATAATTGGGGGTCAGGCTCGGTGACTTGATTGGCACATGTCATCGTATCCCATCTGTGTAGATTGATGCTCATGCTGTTGATCACTGGATTGTTTGGTCCGCCCTTGATTACAGACTGCCACCATATAGCTGGAATATTGCTGAGTGTGGCATAAAAGTAAACTCACTCACTCACTCTTACAGTTGTAAGACAGACACCAAGTCACACTTGAATGTAATGTTGTCATGATACAGTGACCTGTGAAGGTCCGTGTTAGAATGAATCTTCAGTAACCCATGCTTGTCGTAAGAGGCGAATAACGGGATCGGGTGGTCAGGCTCGCTGGCTTGGTTGACACATGTCATCGGTTCCCAATTGTGCAGATTGATGCTCATGCTGTTGATCACTGGATTGTCTGGTCCAGACTCGATTATTTACAGACCGCCACCATATAGCTGGAATATTGCTGAGTGTGGAGTAAAACTAAACTCACTCATGATACAGTGGATGAAATCAAATGCTACCATGACAACTGGGGTTCAGGGACTGGTGCTTTTATCATGTTTACTATTACCTGTGTACTTAGCATGGTTGTAATACTTCAGCATATTCATTAAAAGCAGATATTTCCTCATTGTAATCATGGTAATGATAAACTTACTTTGTGAGCTGGTAAATGTTATTGTATTGTAACAATTACCTTAATAATCACAGTATCACAAACCAATATTTACCCATTTAACCACTGTTTGCTATGTTTAATGCGATGCTATAATGTCTTGCTTGAACTTGGTTCTTCCTAATGTTCTACATTGTATGTTTTGGGCGGTGGGGTAGCCTAATGGTTAAAGCGTTGGCTCGTCACGCCGAAGACCCGGGTTCGAATCCCCACATGGGTACAATGTGTGAAGCCCATTTCTGGTGTTCCCCGCCGTGATGTTGCTGGAATATTGCTAAAAGCGGCGTAAAACCAAACTCAGTCAGTCAGTCAGTACATTGTATGTTTCTATTGCAGATGAATTTGCTGTCCAATTGCGTGACAGGTTTGAGAAACAGAAAAGAGCCAGTGTGATTGATGTTGATATTGTAAGTTGGATGTTTCGCATTCTGACTACAGTCCGTTTGAGTCAGAAACAGACCGATGAATTGCAAATTTTATCATTGTACAAAATTGCCACATAAACATAAATAGTACACGTTTATCATTTCCTAATACCCAACAGCTTTCTTATATTTGAAAATTTTCCGGACTCCACCAAAAAAGTTGTTTAACAAACTATCATTCAAATATTGACACAGTTCACTATTTGTTACAAGGGAGGAGTGCAGAGAAAGGGACAGCCAGGTGTTAGAGGAGCACGTGCACAAGTACCGACAAAGTGATTGATTCATTAACCTGTGCTGTGCCGTCTCCATCCTTTCTCGAACACCTGGTTGTCCCTTTCTCTGCACTCCTCCCTCGTAACAAATAGTGAACTGTGTCAATATTTTGATGATAGTTTGTTAAACAACTTTTTTATTTTTAGGACATAAATTCTGCAAAAAACTCACAGAGTTGGTCTGACGTTTTGATTATGATCAGTGTTTCATTGAGTATTTTCTGTTTATTAGTTTTCGAGTTAGATTGCAATTCATCGGTCCGCTTTTGAGCCAAACGGACTATAGTCAAAATTGTATTGCCTGAACAGACGAAACAAGCTTTAAGAAACAAGAGTTACAGGAAAACCCCATAGTTTTAGCTTGGGGTAGATTGTTGTTATGGCACCATCCATCTGTCATGTTTTCATTTGTTACAAATTTATGTTTACATAAATTACAAACATTGAAAAAATTCCTGATGAAAGTTCTCATTCACAAAACCTGTAAACTGACTAGACACTACATGGATATAGTGACTTGGTTGATTGTGTTACATCATACCCTGATAATAAATCAATCATTGGATTGTTTGGTCTAGACTTGGTTATTTTCAAAGTTGCTATGACTTGTGTTATTTGTGTACAGCTGGTCAACAAAATGCATGAGATGGACGTCTCAGATGCAGACTACATGGAGGACCTTATATGCAGGTAAGCTATCACCTGTATCCTTCACCTTGACAACTGGATGAAACATAGGGTTTGGATGGTTACTGGTTGGCATGCTTGGTACTATACAGTACTGATGAGAATTAAACTGAGGGCCAGCAACAGCTGATTGGTGTAGTCCACATTTAATGAATTAATTTTTTTATAGACCATATTGTTATCTCAGTAATATATCTGGTCATGAAGCTGTATGTGAGAGTAGGGGCGGTGGGGTAGCCTAGTGGTTAAAGCGTTGGCTCGTCACGCCAAAGACCCGGGTTCGAATCCCCACATGGGCACAATGTGTGAAGCCCATTTCTGGTGTCCCCCGCCGTGATGTTGCTTGAATATTGCTAAAAGCGGCGTAAAACCAAACTCAGTCAGTCTGTATGTGAGAGTGACAATATGTACAATGACTATAGTCTTTAAATCAAGTACAGTAAGCTATGTTTACAATGAACATGCATATAATGAACTGATGAATATAATGAACTGTTTCTTTTGTATTGACAAGCATGGACAACTTGCTGTTTATCATAACTCAAGGGAAATGCATATAACGAACTGTTCTATGGTTATAACTAGGGCTGTAACAATGTATCAAACTATCGATGGATCGCAATTGTTGAGTCTGCGATAGCAATTAATCGATGGTAGAAATGAAAAACTATCGATGCATCGATAGTATGTGTGAACTATCGATAGTTTAGTAATTGACTTCCGTTGATAAATGCACAGCTCTAAATACAGAAAGTATCAGATTAGTTCACTTTGATTTAGAGTTATCCGCCTTTGTTACCTCTTAAACAAACTTGATCTGGGTTTCAAGTTTCTTGTCAGTTATTAAAAGAGATTGAGACTACTTCAGCTTGCTTTTATTTCATATAAACTATACATTCATTTGGGAAATGACTTCAAATGAGGCAATTCAAGGAGAATAAAAACTATTGCGATAGTATTGCAATAGTATGTTGCAATAGACTATCGCTATCGCAATAGTAGTTCCCCTCAGTAGTCCCCCCTTGTTATAATGGACTAAAATTAGTGGTCCCTCTCCTCTGAGTTCATTTTTACCGTAGTTAACTGTAAATTAATCTTGATTATATTGACTTGAAGTTCTTATGATTAAAAATTTATGGATTTTTTTTGCTGCAGATTTCGAAATAGTGAGGATGCTGTACCTGTGAGAGACTCAATAGTTCATGCCATTGTCCGTGCATATATCGACCTCGGATTGACAGATAGACTCCTGGACATGATGAGAAACAGGGTAATTAAACGACATGATATATGCTTGAAATGTGATACATCATGATCATCTCTACCACAGAGTCATGGTCAGTCTAGTGCTTCCCAGCCTTGTACTGTACTGCAGAGTGTCCTCCCTTAGTAATGCCAGGTTGTCAGTCTCAATCCCAAGTATGATCCTTGACACGTCCGCATGTTGCTGAGGATTGTGGATAAAAGTCTATGAGCTGTATCACTCTGGGCTTTGGGGTAACCTAGTGGTTAAAGCATTTGTTCATCATGCTGAGGACCCAGGGTTCGATTCCCCACATGGGCACAATGTGTGAAGCCCATTTCTGGTGTCACCCGCTGTGATATTGCTGAGAGCGGCGTAAAACTAAACTCACTCACTCAACCTGGACTTCACTCCACCTGAATCGGACACATATAACTGAATACTTTTCAAAGGGGATCACTTCTGACTCTATGGTTGGGTTCAAGCTAGTCCCCAGTAACCAGTGCATGTTGTAACACTAACAGGTGGATCAGGTTGTCACTGACTTGGTTCACTGTGTGGCATCATTCCCTGATGGCGTGGGATGCTTACCAATCACTGGTTGGTCGTGTATTGGTTCTGTAGCAGAGATGCCAACCCATACGATTTAATCGTATTCGTTACTAAAATACAACACAAAATATGCTACTACGATAGCAGTAAAAATATACGATTTTAAAAAAAATACCGGGTACATTAAATTAAATTATTAAATAGCATACGTACCATACACAATATATTTCAACCACATTTTATTCAGTATCAAGCTAGTGAGTGATGAATGAGAAACAGTAAACATTATTTGTTGTTTTGTAACTACAGTCTGCATGGTGTTTAGTAATGATATGGATGACTAATCAACACTCAGTCAACGATTTCTTGCAGCAGTGTTATCAATGCTTATATCCTCTTCAAGCATTTTGAGGTGAGGTGAAATTGGGTTTATGGTCGTGCTTGAGAATATTTCGCTCATATGACGACGCAAGCATTTTGAAGAAAGCATACAGCATTAGATGGAATTCTAGAAATTTGTTCATTCAAGTTATTTTACCTTTTCAATGATGAAAATAAACAAGTTTTGTTTTATTCTAGAGGGATTATGGTATTTTCCCTGACAGCTTTGCCACAAACATCCTCATGGACCACTTCATCAAGGGAGACAATTATGCAGGTACGTCCCTCACAGAGCATCAGCCTTACAAATCAGTCGAAGCATCAAAGTCGTAGGGTAGATGTTTATTTTCATTTGCATTGGAAATGATATGGATCATATTGAGATATTGTTATCATTGACATGTTTAACATAAAATGTCTGCTTGGCTATTACTGATGTTTTATAAGAAAGAGTCTTTCAGTCAAGTGTAGAATATATTCTAGTTATTGTGAGATATTGCCAGTAAGATGATGCATACTGAATCACTCAATAAACCCTGAAATTAGCATGAAATGAAAACTGTCAGTGTTATGTGATCAGATGCAGCGAAGGTGTCATATGAGATGATGCTACAAGAGGACTTCAGCCACCCCATCACCTTCAGACTGTCCCTGTTGGCAGCCCTCAAACACCTGCTCAATTCCAACATAACCAACCTAGCTCTTCAACCAACGCCTGAGAATCCTGAGGTGGGTCATGGTCTAAGGGAGATAACTCAATCAGTTTGACAGAGTGTAATGTCTAGAATATCTGCAATCCCTAATTCACGTCATTTCGTGTGTAAGCATTTTTCAAAAGTCAAAAATATATGATCATATGAATTAATAGGCCTTACTACCACCCCACCTGCTATCTTTAATTGTTTGCCCATTTCTGGTGTTCCCCGCCATGATATTGCTGCAATATTGCTAAAAGCAGTGTAAAACCATACTCACTCACTCACTCTTTAATTGTTTGTTATTATTGGTAAGTTTTATTCAAATATTAAAGAAATATGATACTTTCCGTGTGGTTGGACGTAGGGCTTAACAGATATGTACCATGTTTTTTGATATTTTAGGTTTGATCTTTGCACAAATGTTGTCCTGGGTGTATAGAAGTTTTTATCTTGGTCCCTCAGAAGGGTCTAATGCAGCCACCCGCGGAAATACTTGTTACAATTGATCTTCAGCAACCCGTATTGCTGTAAGAGACGACTAACGGGATTGGGTGGTCAGGCTTGCTGACTTGGCAGTGTTTCCGTTATATATATTGGACTTGACCGATACAAAGTAAGAATGTCCGGTTGTTTTGAATCTGTCGGTCATCGTGTCTGGCAAATTTTAAAATCAATTTTCTAAATACCTCTGTCAATTTTATTTCTCCTTGAAAAAGATTACGTTTTCACAATGACATTGAGGTGTTGTCAAATATAGAAATGCAGTTTTATGGAAACCCCAGACAGAACCACTGCTTGGTTGACACATGTCATCGTATCCCAAATGCGTAGGATGATGCACATGCTGTTGATCACTGGATTATCTGGTCCTTACTTTAATAGACAGGGCTCATATAGCTGGAATATTGCTGAGTGCTGAGTGTTAAACAACAACCAAACCAAACCAAACCTAGTGCAGCCATTCCTTCATTATTACTGACAAACTCTACCATACCGGAATCATTTAGTCAAGAGGTGAATGTGAGTGCATCCTCAGTCAGGAGAATGAGGGACATAAGGAGGGGTTTCAATTTCACAACCTGCATATTCCTAGACATATTTCCTTGAGAGCTTCTCTCTGCTTACATAGTGGCATGGTAGTGACTCTCTATTATCGCGGGCTGTCTGTTATCGCGGCACGCGAAAACATCAGGAAAGCAGAAAGACCACGCCCCGCATCGGCTGTTTACATATGCAAATTACGTAAATATATTCATCGCTCTTGAAAAAGTCATTTATTTCATTTGGAATGTCATGTCTAATCGTAGAAATAGTAAAGCATTCATCTTTTCAGTAAGTTCTAGAACATTTTGAAACTAGTATGACCCCTACTGCCATTACATCTAGCATGAATCAAAACTTACTTTGTCAAGAGTAATCCTGTGACAACTATAAGGTCATTTGCATATTTTCCGTGCTAAAAATATAACAGGAAGTGACGTATTATGCAACTTCACTCTACACACAGCAGCAACTTGTATGGTACATTTTAAGGCGGAAAAACAATATCTTGTAACGTTATTGTTACCTTGTATCCAAATGAATAGAAGTTTCAGATGTTTGGGTTAAAAACATGATGATATTATTAATGTGAATGAAATTCCTTAAATATTTTTTAATGATCAAACTATTTAGATTCGTTACTTGTCTTAGTAAACGTTTCACAGTGTTATCTGCTTGTACCGCGTGCCATAGTAAGAAAATAGCAATACCGCGATAACAGAGAGTTGCTTCAATTTCTGTGTGAAAAAAGACAATCGGAATTGCCGCAATGGTATTAAACGAGTTGCGGCTATGTGTCACATTATTTGTGACAGAAATGAAGGTTAAACATCAGTCAACTAAAAATATATATAAAATGCTAAATGTCAGTAGCCGTTCATAATCCCGATGGCAACAACATTAACTACCACGATAATAGAGGGTCCCATGATACTGTTTATTGATAGTGTGACCTTGTTGCAGTAAGTCAGTCATAATAATCCTCTAAACCCCTAGAAATTGAAAGACTTGAAATTTTGGAGTTTGTCGAATCAGAAAGTGATGAATCCATGTTCTTTGATTAGAGTTTTCATCTGCTGATAACTGTTCAAACGTAGCTGGATATGTACACTCAGGGTGCACACTTGCAGACGGAATGCTTGCTCACATGGAGTGTATCATTAAAGATGCACTTCACTAACCTGAAACTGGTCGAAATAGTGTCTGTAACCATTAAGTCAGCCATATCTCATTGTGCTAGCAGAAAAAAATGGCATTAGCCCATATTTATGCACAGACAGAGGGATGGATGGATGGACAGGCATATCTATAAGAAAACTAGATATGGATAACGAGCATCTTCTGTTAACAGGAGGAGGAGGACTGGGTGAAGGTCAAGGTCATCCGATATCCTTACTATGATGACCACTTTGACATCAAGGATGAACGCTTTCTACTAGGGAAGACCCTGTACATGTTGGGTGGCTCGGTTCAGAACAATGACCTGCTCAGCATCTCCCTGAAGGTGATGGGCCTGGGACTGTACCAGAAGTTTGACAAGGGCCTGCGTCTGCTGGAGGAAGTTGCCAACTCCAGCAGGAAGGATGCTATCCATGAAGAAGCTGTGAGTTCACACCTAAAAATAGTTATGTCATAAGAGAATGCTCTTCATGTGAATACCTGTAAAACTTGCAGACACATTTACTGATTGCTAATAGTTCAATAGAACAAGTGTCACCGTCACTAGAGCATAATACTGATTACAACTTATTGAAGAGTCTATTAATTGCAAGTTCTTCAATAGAAAAGAAGTGATATTATCATGTGAGTTAAAATTTACAGCCATATGTCTACCCTTTTCAAACTGGAAGAAGATAGTAATGGGAATTTTTACCATAAGTTAGTGACGCCTTTGCTGATGGTAAGTTGTACAATAGAACATGATAAAACAGAAGAAACATTTGTCTCGATCCTGGTCACTAGATGCAGACAACCATGGGAATACCCACTGCCTGGTACAATTTCGGTTTTCTCATAGCCTTGCAGATGTGGGTTCATATTGACTGTGAAATATGTTTGAGAGTCATTACCCAGGATCTTACACTTCTTGTGTTCCGATATTACTGCTATTGCTATTCATGACCATGACGGCTTTGAATGATATTGTCTCATGGATCATTATTCTGACTTTCAGTTGAAGATATTTGATGAGAGCATCAAGAATGCAGAAACACGTGACCCAGACTTGGAGGAGAAGGATTTTGGTCTTCGGACGATCGATGACGAAGTGTTTAAACTGAGACTTACTCCTGATGGCAAGGATGAGGTGACCAAAGGGTTTGAGGTGAGATAATGTGTCAGTACCAATGAAATCTTTAACACCAAGTCATGCTAGGGAGGAAGAGTTGGTTGATTGGTTGTTTGGGTGGTTGGTTGGTTGGTTGGGATGTTTAGTTGGTTGGGTTGTTGGTTGGTTGGTTGGTTGGTTGGTTGGTTGGCTGGCTGGCTGGTTGGTTGGTTGGTTGGATGGGTGGTTATTTTGTTGGCGCCACGCACAGCAATATTCTGGCTATATGGCGGCAGTCTGTAAATAATCAAGTCTGGACCAGTCAATCCAGTGATCAACAGCAGGAGCATCGATTTGCGCAA
This sequence comes from Haliotis rubra, assembly GCF_003918875.1. NCBI lineage: Eukaryota > Metazoa > Mollusca > Gastropoda > Lepetellida > Haliotidae > Haliotis > Haliotis rubra. The sequence goes on along the minus strand of NW_025767491.1, from coordinate 164,501 downwards.
GTAGGATATGATGACAACCATGGGTTGCTGAAGACCCGGATCTTCACGGGTTGCTTTAGATAAGAGAGATAGAGAGGAAGAGGCCCCTTGTTCAAGAGTTGTGGACATGACGTTTATGGTTGTCAATAAATTATCCCATCTTGAGGATCCAGCTTTAATTATTCTTCAGCAACCTCTGCTTGTCGTACAAGGCAATTAATGTGATTGGGTGGTGAGGCTCAATAAATTGGCTGATACATGTCATTGTAATCCAGTTTTCAGGATAAGGTTAGGTCCAGACTGAGGACCAATCTCGTACAGTTGGAATAATGCTGAGTAAAGCATTATACAACAAACATTCAGCGAAATGTCAGTTGATACAATTCATAATTATCATATTAAGGGAGCATTCATGATTTATGGCTTGGGGGGTGGGGGTGATTTGTGTTTTTTTGTGCGATGATGATTTTAAGGGGGTCACCCATTTTGTTTTGGGGAGCTAGGGGTCATCAATTTTGTACATAAAAATATGTGTAAAATTATGCTTAGAAATTATGGGAAGGGGAGGGGGGATAATTGATTTTGTACATGACATGCAGGGGGTCACTTATTTGTACATAAATTTTAGGGGGGGTCATTCACATTGTACATGCTTCTCCATAAAAATCATCATCATTATCCCCTAGCCATAAATTGTGAACCGTCCCTAACTTTCCTAAGGATTTAACTTTTGAACTTGCTGCAAGCAATGTATGCGACTCAGGATGCAGTAGTCAATTCTGGATGAAATTGTAGACACAGCAAGTTTAACTATTGAAGGAGAGCCTAAGTTTTCCTATGTTTCAATGGTGGCAGTTTGCTGACTGGCAGACCCGAGTAACCAAATGTTCTTTACTGTGGTTGATGGCTGAACCATAGATCATTCTATGTTTAGATGTCCTATGTCACCATAAGCGTTGTGTGATACCGACTGACAACATTGTTTATGATAATGTTTTAGCCTCCAGCTTATGAAACTATATTAGGCTGATGAAAACTCACGGGACAAATATAGAAGCTGACACTATGCCAGCTGATTAAATATTTACAGTGATACTTTTATATTTCATGAAAACACAGTTATGAAAACAGGGAAGGATGTTGTGAATCAAGGTCATATTAAAATTAGTTTAATTGCTGTTCTTTGAAATTCACAGTAAAAATAATTACAGTGGAACTTTGTAAATGTTTATTTTCATGTTCCTTGCAAAAAATTTTTTTTACAATTTCCTTGTTGATATCTGGTAAACCCCAGAAAGTATCACACAGGTCCTGCATCTGTCAACAGGAAAAGGAATAAAGAGATTAAATGGTATGGCCACATGATGAAAACAAATAGATGACATCTCACAGTTTGCACAAACATCCTTGATATAAATGATAGAGGATATTGGTAACAAACATTCATGTACAAAAGTAATTCAGAAAATGAGAAATGGACAGACGTTGGAGGGTTCTGTGTGTGAGATGTAATGAAATTACCCCTTCAGTAACCCTGTGATATCACCAGCTGTTGATTACACCCCAGGGCAGCTAATATATTGTTTTAAAGTTTCAAAGATGCAATGGATTTTGCTTTCTAGCAAAACAACATCATAGTTGCAAATTGCAATCTTTATTCAATGGTACCCAATGGTCACACATTATAAACCTTTTACACCCTGTTCATATGCACATTTTATACCCCCCCACACCCCACCCGGCATGTAATGCAGGGGAATATAGTCGCCTCGTCTGTCCGGTCCATAATCATTTTGTTTCCAGAGCGTAACTAAAAAACTTTCAATATTTTTTACAAAATTGGTACCGGTAGATATATAAAACAGAACCCAAAGTGGTTTCCTTTTGCTATTTACAGATTTTTGTCATTTTTATTTTTCTTGGTTTCCATGGACTCTCAAAAGGCAGAGGTGGGCTTCATTTCTGGAGCACAAGTTGACAATCAGTATTTTTCAACAGAACTTCGCAGATATATGACACATATCCCATAGTGGTGCCTTTTGCTATTTGCGGATTTTTGGCATTTATATGTTCCACGATTTCCATGTAAACAATTTGGACTTGTCTAAAAAACATCAAGTTAGAGTTTAAGTAACTGTCAGATGATTTGTTCTTTCAAATATGTGAAGGCTGGGGGAATTTGTCATATTCTGATGACTCATGTTGCCTATGGACATAAATGTAATGTCTTACGTATGTTATTAGTACTGATGTAAATTTACATGTGCAGAATTAGTTCAAGTGTAAATTTACACATGTGTGTACTTTGTATAGGTGTACATTTACACATGTGTGTACTTTGTATAGGTGTACATTTACACATGTGTGTACTTTGTACATTTGTGTTCATGTGTACTGATATGTATGTATATTCGCTTGGTAGGTCCATAAACCTGATTTATCCACAAGCAACACACTTTGTACTATATGGGTATGTTTGGGACATAGAGTAACTCATGTGAAGTTTCTTTCTTTGTTCAGTATATCTGTGCAATTTGTTATATACATGTATGTGAAATATATGTGCATATGAACTGGGTCTTCTTACCTTTTTGGGGTGGTGTGGAAGCCCAGTGGTTAAAGTGTTTGCTCATGAAGTTTAAGGCCTGAGTTCTAATCCCCACATAGTTCCAATGTGCAAAGCCAATTTCGTTGCCTGCCCTATATCACTGGAATATTGCTACAATGGTGTAAAACCTCACTCACTCACTCACTCACTCACTCACACATGGGCAACTGAGGACCTATTGGACCCCGAATACTCAGAGCACATTCACAAATCAAAGAAGTATTAAAAGTGTTCTAATTGTGATAGTTGAAACAGTTTTTGTTCTGTTTATTCAGGAGATTGCCAACAAGTTGCGAATGAATAACCAGACAACAGAGGACAGTATGCTGCCAGTGGTCGAATCTCTAGCAGTGTCAGAACTCCCCACATACGAAGCTGTCGACATGGCAGCCCAGAAGGAGATGTTTGAGCAGTGGGAGAAGGAGCGGGTTGAGTTGGTGGAGGCTCAGATGAAGCAGTACATGAAGCAGCAGCGAGAGGAGGAGATCAAGCAGCAGCTGAAGGAGCTTCAGGAGAAGGAGGAGCTGTTGCGCTACTTTGAGTTGCGAGATCAGATCATCCTGGCGAAGGAACGTGCCCCGGAAATACGGCCTCCTGTTGTGGATGATGATGAAACACTACGGGAGAAGAGAATCAAACGGAGGAAGTATCGCCATCATATATAGCCTGAATACACTGGGAATATGTTGACACTGTGTTATGGTCATGTCAGGCTATGAAGTTCATGCTGGTCTGTTAACCCAAGACAACTAATTAGTGCTGAGGGCAAGAGAAAATCCATTTTTGGGATAGTCGTGTTAAAGGGCTTTAATTCTCACACAGTTCTGAAACCATTTGGAATGGAAAGCAAAAGTAAACATAGTAAGCAACATGTCTGGTTGAATCAGGACTAGCTACTATCTCAAAAGCCTAGTGAAATACTGTTTATACTATCTTGAAACTCAGTGTTGAAATTAAGTGGGTCCTGAGTTACCCAATGTTTCCTGCTGTTGAAATTTGATCTGAAAGACCATGACATCTTTAGATGTCAACAATAGGGTTATGAGGACGTCTGATTTCATGCTGTGTCTTCAACACTGAAAGACATGACCAAACTATTGGTGATTGGTTTCACCAGAGGACGAGTGATGAAACAAATGCAAATGTACATATTGTACCTGATGCATCAGAATCGGTGTTGAAGCCCGAAGGATACACAAAATTACAATTACCAGTTATTCACACCTGGGAAATAAAAGCATGAATAGCCAGTGATTGTTGCTGCTACTGAGTCTATGACTGGCATCCATTAACTGATGCAAGGGAAGACAACTCTTACATCTGTTTCTTATGTTTTTTTGGGATTACACTTTTTCAGGAAAGTACAGATTCTAGTACATTTTGTAGGTGGAATCCCGTCCACGATTCAAACTCACACTCTCAGAGTGTGCAATCTAATCGCCAGTGCACAGAATCAGGGATTTAACCCAGGTGCCTGACTCTAAGACTGTGGGTTCAAATCCTGGATAGTTTTAACCTGATAAAGTAATAGAATCTGTAGTTTACTGAGGAAGTGTAATCCCAGAAATAGCATGTTTCATTTGACCACTTTCTAAATAGCATTGTGTATTCACAACTCTTACATCCACCCGCACCAAGGATGTTGTACCAATCTGAGAACAGACAAACAGCCGATAGTCGTCTCATGTTATAAGGTGACATTAACTATAGTAATATCCCATTAGATCATTATGAAATACCTGATTATATGTGTTGCGAGCTCGCAAAACAGCACATGCCTGTAAATAACTCACCGAAAAGTGAGTGTGTGAGGAATAATCAGTCACTACAAGTATTTTGAGAAAACCAATGTTTCATTCATGTTACAGCTAGCTTACTAGTGCTTGTTCTACTGATGAAAATATTGATGTTCTTGTAGTTATGGTCAATAATATATCTCGAGATTACTTGATTCTTTTATTGTGATGTGTTATGAAAATATCCCATACATCTTACTGTTGTCAGATCATAATGACCAAAACAGCAGATTTATGAGGATGTTATACAACAAAAAATAGCAATATCAATAAATTATGAAACAAACATGTTTTCTTTTGTTATGTATTACATGGATATATATATTTTCAAATAATGTTTCATGTGTCACTCTTGCCAGTTTCACAACCATGCAGTCACTGAAAGCAAACAATGTATACTTTTGCCACATCACTGATTCAACAGAAACTATGATGTGGGGTCAAATTTGGTTTAAATATCTAAGCCTATTGTAAGCATGGATCCATGTTTTCAGTATGTCACTGCATCTTGTGGATCCCCTACCTGCTATTGCCAGGTGTTGTGTACTTGTCAATGACCCGTGCCATGATTTGCAAAATTGTTGGTTGGTGCCATGAAAACAATTCTATGGTTACTCATGTAACAAGTGCATATGGTTAGCTTAAAGTGGCTGTTTTCCTAAAGATGTGTTACCATATCATTATTTATCCAGTTTTAAATGGATACAATTTCAAATCATAAATCTACGTTTAAGTAAAGTTTGTGATCCTTAGCAAAGCGTGTTATGTCACTTTGTGAAGCCTAATGTTGTCGTGCAACTACCTGTGAACTGTTCAGGCCCTGGGGTAGCCAAGTGGTTAAACTGCTTTCACTCAAAGACCTGGGTTCGTTTAACCACATGTGTACAATGTGTGAAGCTCCCGGGTGATATTTATGGAATATTGTCGAAAGAGACGTAAAACTTCACTCACTCATTCACGCTGATGTATTCGAAAGAATGCCTGTCAAGCGTTGCCTCCCTTGCTATTCACATGATCGTGGGTTGAACCCCAGATCTGCCTTGGCTTCAAGTCTTCAATTGTTGGCAATCGTATGGGTGTTGAACATCTATGACTGGCCACAAGTATGACTCACAACTAAACATGCTAAACATGCCATTTGTTGTTTACTTTTACGTTTTATGTATTTGTCTACTGCAAGATACCATTTGCTTTAGAACATATGCTCTACAATCTATACAGTTTGAACATGGTCTTCTATCTTTTTGCTTACACATATATGAGATGAATATTGCACTGCCCACTGTCCCCCACTTTGTATTGTTTGTACTGTTTACAAGTCAAGATAATGGGGGTTGATATATGCCAGTATCGAATGGCAGTTGGGCTATTTGCATCTACTCTTTACGTTAGAAACCGACGCCGTTTTGACAAGTTCTTGTGCTTTTGTATAGTTCTATACTTATGTCTAGGGGTTCGTTACTTTTTAACAATATCAATCCTCCTGCTATGCTCTGGGAATATCCACCCACACCCGGGACCTTTGTTCACTATCGTGCATTTGAACGTGAGGAGTTTAAAGGATAAGGTTGACTTAATAGTTGCAGAATATGGTAATAATGATATCATTTGTTTATGCGAAACTTGGTTACACCCTGACATCTCAAACGACGAAATTATGATACCGGGTTTCCATCCACCGATTCGTAAAGATAGGCCTACAAGGGGAGGAGGGGTAGCAGTATACGTAAAAGATAATCTGTTTTTCACTTATGTTGCCGATCTTGATCTTCCAAACTTAGAGGCGGTATGGATTGAAGTGATTGCAAACAATAATAAACTGCTGATTGGTACATTCTATAGAGCGGACCTCAGGAACTATTACTGGGATTTAATTGATGAATCATTCGCGAAAGCTGCGGATAAGAACACTAAAATGATTGTTGTAGGTGACTTTAACGCTAACATACTCAACAGACGCAATGACAAAATTGAATACTTACAATTGTTCTACAACCTAACACAACTTGTTGTTGAACCTACACGCGTAACAGATACCACAACTTCCTTGCTTGATCTTATCTTTACTTCTGCTTATAGCATTGTACATGAATCAGGTGTTCTCCCTCCAATATGCAGTGATCATAGTCCAGTATTTGTCTCCCTCAAGTTTGGAAAGCCACGTAAGGAATCTTATAAGCGAATTATATACGATTATATCCACGCAGATTATGATGGCTTGAGTGATTGCATTGCTGCTACTGATTGGGGAAATATTACTGACCACAGTGATATTGATACATCTGTTTCACTATTTACTTCAAAATTATTACATTTGATAGATCAGTACATACCCCATAAAGAGATTGTTGTTAGACCGGGGGATTGCTCTTGGATGAATGGCCACTTGCGTAAGCTAATGAGGAAAAGAAATCGTATGCATAAAAACGCTAAAAAGAGAAATTTACCGGTAGATTGGGAGCGCTTCAGAGTAGCACGAAACAAAGTCAACTCCGAAGTTAGGAAAGCTAAACGCGCGTATGATATGAAACTAGATGATAGTATTAATTCTGAATGTGGTTCTAAATCATGGTGGCGCCTAGTGAAAAAATATATACAGCACAATACAAATCCAAATAAACAGTCTCCTCCTATCTTGACTAACGGGAAGGTTCTTGATCACCCCAGTGATATTGCTGATGCATTTAATGATTACTTTACTCAACAAGCCCAAGTTGAAGAACCTGAGAAGGAAACTTGCAGTTTACATGAGCCTGCAAATAAACTTAATGAGTTGCTCTTGTCCAAAAAGAGGTGCACGACATTTTATTAAACTTAAATACTACTAAAGCTAAAGGTCCAGATAATATTGGCAACATGCTTTTAAAAAATTAGCTGTATCTCTGTGCGCTCCCATTACTACGTTGTTCAATTTATCCCTACGTCTTTCCTGTTTTCCTTGTCAATGGAAACAATCTATTGTTGTTCAATTTATAAAAGGGTAGCGTTCATGATTGCAATAATTATAGACCAGTTGCCTTGACATGTTCTCTTTCTAAGGTATTTGAAAATGTGTATTTAAGCATGTTTATAATTTTTTCTTGGATAATGATATTATAACCACCTCACAATCGGGATTCAAACCTGGAGATTCAACTGTTTATCAGTTAACTGAATTATACCATGTGATTTCCAAAGCCTTGGATGATGGAAAGGAAGTTCGTGCTATATTCTGCGATATTAGCAAAGCATTTGATCGTGTTTGGCACGAGGGTTTACTAGCAAAATTAAAGTCAACAGGGATAAGCGGTTATCTTTTGGATTGGTTTGGGAGCTACCTTAGTAATAGGAAACAAGCCGTAGTAATTAATGGCTACATGTCAAATTATAGACCTGTTCTAGCTGGAGTTCCTCAGGGTTCAGTTTTAGGACCTCTGTTATTCCTCGTTTATATCAATGACTTGACTCACGGGATAACAAGTAATATTAAACTTTTGGTGGATGATACTTCCTTATATGTAATTATTGAAGACCCTGAATTCTCAACCGCTATACTGAATAGTGACTTAGAACGTATAACAGACTGGGCTGATAAATGGCAAGTGAAATTTAGTCCTACCAAAACTGAAGCCATGCTATTTTCGACTAAAATTAATTCTAGTCCTAAATTACCTCTTCGAATGAATGATGTTCTTATACCTGAAGTAAGTGATCATAAACACCTAGGGCTGGTTCTTCAGGAAGATGGAAAGTGGCACAAACATATTGATTATCTTGTCCGTAAAGTGAGCCCACTAATTAATTGCTTGCGTAGTCTAAAATACAGGTTAAATCGAAGAACGCTTGAAATTATGTACAAATCTTTTATCTTACCCATATTTGACTACTGCGATAACATTTGGGATAATTGTAACAAAGAACAAGTAAAAATGCTAGAAAACCTACACTTGGATGCTCTTCGAACAATATGTGGAGCAGTACGAGGAACTAGTCACGAAAAGCTTTACAGGGAAACGGGTTATTGCTCATTGTCTGACAGGCGACATTATCATAAATTATGTATATATTACAAAATGGTCAATGGGCTGACTCCTAAATACCTATCATTATGGGTCCCACCTAGTATCTCCAGCATAACAGGATATGACCTTCGTAACTCCAACGACTTCCAGACAAATGCTGGGCGCTTATCCCAGTATAACCGATCTTTCCTGCTTTCTGTTGTTAAAGCATGGAATGCACTTGATATCAATATCAGAAATGTAGATTCCCTATCTAGGTTCAAACAATTGATTTCCACAGATATTCAGATTTCTTCAAATTTTATATACATTGCTAGTTATGGCCAGCGACAATACCAAGTGATCCTATCCAGAATTAGGCTAGGTTGTAGTGATTTAAAAGCACACTTATTTGACAGATTCCTGATTGATGATCCCACTTGTCCATGTGGCCATAACAGAGAAGATGCTATCCATTTTTTTCTGTCATGTCCCCGCTATGCCCAGTTTAGACCCGACAAATACTTTGTCCTTAACCACCTCAGCATATATACCATACTTCACGGCAATGACGACTTATCTCCTCTAGACAATGAAAACCTAATAAAATCCGTACAGAATTATATAACTGAAACTAACCGCTTTACGGAATTCAAGTAACAACCTATAAACATAAAATGCACTTGGTATCTTGTTCTTTATTTTCCTTTCTTTATTTTTATTTTGTTTTGATTCATTCATTAATGTTCTATTGTCTGCTCCATAGAATTAAGTCACGGTAATAATGAATTATATGCGGAGAAGCATTGACATAGGCCATATGGCCTGTTTACTGATCCTATTTCCATTTTCTTATGTTGTGTACTCTGAAAAATGTAAACATTATTGGAAATAAAATACTGTTTAAATCAAGTATGACTCACCATTATAGACAAATTGCGTTCACGGTGGTGTGGACCTTGTCTTTGCATGGCATCTAATTAGTATTTGGAGCACAGGCGGACAGAAACCATGAATGGATTAAATTTGCATTAGTCGTAATGAAGTTCCAGTTCTACTCCCTGATTCATCAGGCGACAGTCTAGGGGATAGGGCGTTTGCCCTGGAAGGTCGATCAACATAAACACCATTCACCCCAACAATCTGTTTTAAACATTTCAAGCAACTAAGGCGGGGACATTTCAACCACGCTCCATCACCCATTCCGGTTTTGCTGAGTGGAGCGGCGCGGAGAGAAGGAACTGGTCGCCAGAGCGAAGAAGGCATCGCCTGGGTTTGTGGAGAGTGACAAGGTCCTTGAGATAAGAACAGAAATTGTCGTCACAGATACAGTTATGGGTGAGATGGTAAATCTTGAAGCTGATGCGTTGCATTTTGAATTCTCTCTAGTTTTGACATGAGTGAGGCTGAGATGTTAAACAGAGGGCGTCGGAGTAGTCAAGTGCGAGAGTTTGCATCATGAGTTTAGTTATTATTGTGTCTAGAAGATATCGTACACTACCGAGAACAAAACATGTACACACCTGTACACACCTGTACATGATTTGGTCTCGTCGCTCTATGGATGAAATAAGGCAGACTCGCCATTTAAGTTTATCTCGCACATATTCAGGACTTGGAAGATACACACTGAGCTGTAGTTTCACATGAAACCACGCGTATGTACGCGGAAGGTGACGTGAAAGGAAATCAAATATTCATGAGTAAATACAACAGGGATAAGGTAGCCCCCTTGCGCCTATATCATTGTGGACACACTGGACCAAAGTAGTCGTTGAAGACACCTTCATCCGAGTTTTGAAGGTACTGTAGGCTTGAACAACGTGATTTCTACTTTCAACAAAGGTAGGTAATTACTAGTCTTGTTTTTATTTAGATTACGTTTGTGGAATGTGATAGCAGTTGAATTAGTTAAGTTGTTTCTTCAAGTTGTGTGTTGTACGTGCGTCTTTCGTTTTTGTTTGCTTGTTCGTTTTTGTAACGCCACACTCAGCGCTATTCCACCTATATCACGGCGATCTGTAAATAATTGAGTCTGGACCAGACAATCCTGTGATCAAGATCATGACCATTGATGTACGCAATTGGGATACGATGACATGTGTCAACCAAGTCAGCGAACCTGACCACCTAATCACGTTAGTCGCCTTTTACGACAAGCCTGGGTTGCTGAAGACCAATTCATGTTTGTATGTGCATGCAGCCTATACAGGCCAACGAGTCAGTTACGGATATTTTCCTCTATAATAAACAGAATATATCAACATATGGATCTTTGGTTTAGACTTAGATTTCGAAAGCGTAAAGGTATTGTGAAATGAGCCATCCAGAGCCTTATATCTACGAAAAAAAGTAACTGTACGTCGTAAAGTGTTGCTATTAGTGGGTTTCATTACACAGCCTTACACCACAGAGAGACGACCAGGTCACGTCAAAGGCATTGGGGTTTTATAAGTTTCCTCTTTCGCCTCATTGTCAACCCGAAACCGTGAGAATTGATCTTCAGTAACCCATGCTTGTCACAAGAGGCGACTAACAGGATCGGGTGGTCAGGCTCGATGACTTCCTTGACACATGTCATCGGTTCCCAATTGCACAGATCAATGTCCATGCTGTTGATCACTGGATTATTTGGTTCAGACTCGATTATTTACAGACCACCGCCATATAGCTGGAATATTGTGCGGCGTGAAACTAAACTTACTCACCTATCAACCCGTACGATTCACTTTTCTTTCATTTCAGAAATGTCCAATTCATCTTGTGAGGAAACGGGACATGTCAGTGGTCCCAACTTCATCCAGCTTTATCCCTCCATCGTCTTCTTCTGTGTGCTGCTGTTGGTTGTGGGGATCCCAGGGAACGGCCTAATCCTCTACATCTACACCAAGAAGATCAACATCCCTATCATCAGCTTCTTCATCAAGGTCCTCGCTATCCTCAACCTTGTCTGCACGTCGTGTCTGCTACCGGCGCTTGTGCTATTCAAGAGTAACATAAAAGAGGAACTTTTCTGCAAATGGTTTGCCGTTGGGCAGCATGTCTTTCTTATCAACACTGGCGTGATTTACGTCACAATCGCTATTCAGAGATACAGGAAAATGTGTACAGTTAATCAGTCTCAGATAAATGCATCCACGGCCAAGAAGATATTATTGGGATGTGTCCTGTTTTCTGTGACGACGTGTTTCCCGCATATGTTTCTGCTGCGAGTAACCAGGGCAAACGTAAAATTCCGTTGCGTGTCACAAGTTCCCTACTGTGGATATGAACAAACCTATCTCTACACCCATATATACATTACGTGGATGTTGCTTGAACTGTGTGTTGTCGTTGTAACACTGGTCGTTCTGTACTCGTTAATAGGAAAGCACATAGCAGCCCACAAACGTCAAATGTCAAGGTACCCTGTGTCAGAGGGTCAAGGTCATACAAAGCTGTCGAATCCCACTGGCATGTTCTTCACACTGACAATGATATTCCTCCTGAGTGTTGCTCCAAGGATTGGGATGGCTATATATACACGCCAAACCATTACCAATGCTACCTACCCGCAATCAGTTCATCATCTGAGGGATGTGATCATCATGCTGCCCTTCATCAACTGTGTGTCCAACCCGTTCGTCTATGTATTCACATCAAAGGTGTTCCGGATGCATGTTGTTTCTCTGTTTTGTGCTGAAAGAAGGATAGAGTCTACGTCACCACCGTCGATAACCATCCGGACACAAGAATCTGTTTTGTAGGATACCGAAGAGATTTCTAGAAGAGCACAATAAGTTGCGGACACATGCCACGTCACACCGAAACTCGACGGCCTAGGAGGGACATGTTGAGGGGCGAGTTCACTTTGAGGAGGCACAGATGAAGCAGTACATGAAGCAGCTTCAAGAGGAGGAGATCAGCATCACCTGAAGCAGTTTTAGAAAAAAAAGAAACTTTTTCGTAAAGAATGAGGTGTTCATTTGCAAATTGGAAACGGACCACGAAATGGCGAAGTTAACTTCCGCGAGCCTATTGATTTGCCCCCTTCAATTTATTTAACCATTATGTGGTCATCTTTTGCAAAACAAAAAATGTAAAATCTCACCGTCAGAAAATAATCAGTCTCAATTTTTCCGCTGAGCGTAAAATGCCAAATAACAGTGATAAACGATCACTGACAATCTCTTTAGACACCCGGTGTTCTCAAAATGGATGTTAACAATCACCCACCCTCTCAGTCCCTCCAGATACTCAGTGTTGTCCACAGCGAGTTGTCAAACAGGATGACGCGACCAACGTCAAAATTTCGTAGAATATGAGTACAAATAATGACTGCAACTTTCACCTATGCTGAACAAAAATAGTTAGGGATATATGTAAATTTTGAAATTATGAATTATGATCTATTTATTCATTGACACACTGACAAAATATCAATCATAAAAATACCAATATCCCTAACTTATTTTGTCCAGTATATATAGTTCGGTTCATAATTATTGAGAATTTTTCATGTCAGTTTGAACTCCTAGGTTTTTTCATGAGCTCCACTGATGATGAAATTCTGCTATTAGTCCAAGGGAGGCAACTCTTCTTGTCTTTCTAGACATGTCAGATTAGAGTTACCTCCCCTGAAATTTAAGCAGAAGACATTTTCCAAAACAATGTCCAAAATGGCTGCTGATGAGAAAAGAAGGTTGATTTTAGATTTGTACATTGAGGTATCACAGATGTCCATACACTGTCAGAAAGAGCTGACACTCCTCTATCAGCTGTGTACAGGGTTAAGAAGAATATTGAGAGTGGAACTGGAATTGAGCACAAGAAAGGGGCAGGGAGGCCCAGAAAATTGGAATTTGGAGATCGGGTCAGACTTGGTATTTTGGCTTCAACTAAGAAAAGAGCAAGTATATCCAACATCAGGTATGAGATGCTAAATAGAGGCTCACCTGGTGTTTCTAAATCCACTATCAGACGAACTGTGGGTTCAAATCCTGGATAGTTTTAACCTGATAAAGTAATAGAATCTGTAGTTTACTGAGGCAGTGTAATCCCAAAAATAACATGTTTCATTTGAACACTTTCTATATAGCATTGTGTATTCACAACTCTTACATCCACCCGCACCAAGGATGTTGTACCAATCTGAGAACAGACAAACAGCCCATAGTCGTCTCATGTTATAAGCATGTTATTCTACATGTAAGGTGACATTAACTATAGTAATATCCCATTAGATCATTATGAAATACCTGATTATATGTGTTGCTAGCTCGCAAAACAGCACATGCCTGTAAATAATTCACCGAAAAGTGAGTGTATGAGGAATAATCAGTCACTACAAGTATTTTGAGAAAACCACTGTTTCATTCATGCTACAGCTAGCTTACTAGTGCTCGTTCTACTGATGAAAATATTGATGTTCTTGTAGTTATGGTCAATAATATATCTCGAGATTACTTGATTCTTTTATTGTGATGTGTTATGAAAAAAATCCCATACATCTTACTGTTGGTAGATCATAATGACCAAAAGAGCGGATTTATGAGGATGTTATACAACAAAAAATAGCAATATCAATAAATTATGAAACAAACATGTTTTCTTTTATGTATTACATTGATATATATTTTTGCAAGTAATGTTTCACGTGTCACTCGTGCCAGTTTCACAACCATGCAGTCACTGAAAGCAAACAATGTATACTATTCACACTTTGCTTAGGATCAAATCACTGATTCAACAGAAACTATAGTGTGGGGTCAAATTTGTTTTTTTAATATCTAAGCCTATTGTAAGCATGGATCCATGTTTTCAGTATGTCACTGCATCTTGTGGATCCCCTACCTGCTATTGCCAGGTGTTGTGTACTTGTCAATGACCGGTGCCATGATTTGCAAAATGGTTGGTTGGTGCCATGAAAACAATTCTATGGTTACTCATGTATCAAGTGCATACGGTTAGCTTAAAGTGTCTGTTTTCCTAAAGATGTGTTACCATATCATTATTTATCCAGTTTTAAATGGATACAATTTCAAATCATAAATCTACGTTTAAGTAAAGTTTGTGATCCTTAGCAAAGCGTGAGTAGTATACATTGTATGTCACTTTGTGACCAGCCTAGTGTTGTAGTGCAACTACCTGTGAACTGTTCAGGCCCTGGGGTATCCAAGTGGTTAAATTGTTTTCACTCAAAGACCTGGATTCGTTTCACCACACGTGTACAATGTGGGAAGCTCCGGGGTGATATTTATGGAATATTGTCGAAAGAGGCGTAAAACTTCACTCACTCATTCACGCTGATGTATTCGAAAGAATGCCTGTCAAGTGTTGCCTCCCTTGCTATTCCCATGATTGTGGGTTTGAACCCCAGATCTGCCTTGGCTACAAGTCTTCAATTGTTGGCAATCGTATGGGATTTGAACATCTATGACTGGCCAGTGGCCACATATGTGACTCACCATTATAAACAAATTGCGTTCACGGCAGTGTTCGAAATAGCCACTGGCCCTCTCTAGTTTCGACATGAGTGAGGCTGTGATGTTAAACAGAGAGGGTTGGAGTAGTCAAGTGCGAGAGTTTGCATCATGAGTTTAGTTATGGTTGTGTCTAGAAGATATCGTACATTACCGAGAACAAAACCTGTACACACCTGTACACACCTGTAATGGATTTGGTCTCGTCGCTATATGGATGAAATAAGGCAGACTCGACGTTTAAGTTTATCTCGCACATATTCAGGACTTGAAGATATACCCTGAGCTGTAGTTTCACATGAAACCACACGTATGCACGCGGAAGGTGACGTGAAAGGAAATATTCATAAGTTCATAAGTAAATACAACGCCTATATCATTGTGGACACACTAGACCAGAGTAGTCGTTGAAGACACCTTCATCCGAGTTTTGAAGGTACTGTAGGCTTGAACAACGTGATTTCTACTTTCAACAAAGGTAGGTAATTACTTGTCTTGTTTTTATTTAGATTATGTTTGTGGAATGTGATAACAGTTGAATTGGTTGTTTCTTCAAGTTGTGGGTTGTACGTGCGTCTTTCGTTTTTGTTTGCTTGTTCGTTTTTGTAACGCCACACTCAGCACTATTCCACCTATATGACGGAGATCTGGCTGGACCAGACAATCCTGTGATCAACATCATGACCAATGATGTACGCAAGTGGGTTACGACCATCCTGGTTCCCGGGCCTCTCATTGGTTTGTATAGAGCAACCAATGAGATGCCCGGGAACCAGGATGGGTTACGACAAGCATTGGTTGCTGAAGACCAATTCATGTTTGTATGTGCATGCAGCCTATACAGGCCCACGAGTCAGTTACGGATGTTTTCCTCTATAATAAACAGAATATATCAACATATGGATCTTTGGTTTAGACTTAGATTTCGAAAGCGCAAAGGTTTTGTGAAATGAGCCATCCAGAGCCTTATATCTGCGAAAAAGTAACTGTACCTCGTAAAGTGTTGCTATTAGTGGGTTGGATTACACAGCTTTACACCACAGAGAGACGACCAGGTCACGTCAAAGGGGTTTTATAAGTTTCCTCTTTCGCCTCATTATCATCCCTATCAACCCGAAACCGTGAGAATTGATTTTCAGTAACCCATGCTTGTCATAAGAGGCGACTAACAGGATCGGGTGGTCAGGCTCGCTGACTTCCTTGACACATGCCATCGGTTCCCAATTGCGCAGATCGATGCTCATGCTGTTGATCACTGGATTATTTGGTTCAGACTCGATTATTTACAGACCACCGCCATATAGCCGGAATATTGCTGAGTGCGGCGTAAAACTTAGCTCACTCACCTATCAACCCGTACGATTCACTTTTCTTTCATTTCAGAAATGTCGAATTCAAATTGTGAGGAAACGGGACATGTCAGTGGTCCCAACTTCATCCAGCTTTATCCCTCCATCGTCTTCTTCTGTGTGCTGCTGTTGGTTGTGGGGATCCCAGGGAACGGCCTAATCCTCTACATCTACACCAAGAAGATCAACATCCCTATCATCAGCTTCTTCATCAAGGTCCTCGCTATCCTCAACCTTGTCTGCACGTCGTGTCTGCTACCGGCGCTTGTGCTATTCAAGAGTAACATAAAAGAGGAACTTTTCTGCAAATGGTTTGCTGTTGGGCAGCATGTCTTTCTTATCAACACTGGCGTGATTTACGTCACAATCGCTATTCAGAGATACAGGAAAATGTGTACAGTTAATCAGTCTCAGATAAATGCATCCACGGCCAAGAAGATATTATTGGGATGTGTCCTGTTTTCTGTGGCGACGTGTTTCCCGCATATGTTTCTGCTTGGAGTAACCAGGGCAAACGTAAAATTCCGTTGCGTGTCACAAGTTCCCTACTGTGGATTTGCACAAACCAATCTCTACACCCATATATACATTACGTGGATGTTGCTTGAACTGTGTGTTGTCGTTGTAACACTGGTCGTTCTGTACTCGTTAATAGGAAAGCACATAGCAGCCCACAAACGTCAAATGTCAAGGTACTCTGTGTCAGAGGGTCAAGGTCATACGAAGCTGTCGAATCCCACTGGCATGTTCTTCACACTGACAATGATATTCCTCCTGAGTGTTGCTCCAAGGATTGGGATGGCTATATATACACGCCAAACCATTACCAATGCTACCTACCCGCAATCAGTTCATCATCTGAGGGATGTGATGAACATGCTGCCCTTCATCAACTGTGTGTCCAACCCGTTCGTCTATGTATTCACATCAAAGGTGTTCCGGATGCATGCTGTTTCTCTGTTTTGTGCTGAAAGAAGGATGGAGTCTACGTCACCACCGTCGATAACCATCCGGACACAAGAATCTGTTTTGTAGGATACCGAAGAGATTTCTAGAAGAGCACAATAAGTTGCGGACACATGCCACGTCACACCGAAACTCGACGGCCTAGGAGGGACATGTTGAGGGGCGAGTTGACTTTGGGGAGGCACAGATGAAGCAGTACATGAAGCAGCTTCAAGAGGAGGAGATCAGCATCACCTGAAGCAGTTTTAGAAAAAAAAAAAGAAACTTTTTCGTAAAGAATGAGGTGTTCATTTGCAAATTGGAAACGGACCACGAAATGGCGAAGTTAACTTCCGCGAGCCTTTTGGTTTTCCCCCCTTCAATTTCTTTAACCGTTATGTGGTCATCCTTTGCAAAACAAAAAATATAAAATCTCAACGTCAGAAAATAATCAGTCTCAGTCCCTTCAGATACTCGGTGTTGTACACAGCGAGTTGGCAAACATGTGCGTCAAACAGAATGACGCGACCAACATCAAAATTTCGTAGAATATGTGGACAAACAATGACTGAACCTTTCAACTATACTAAACAAAAAATAGTTTGGGATATATGTAAAATATCCCAATATCCCTAACTTATTTTGTCCAGTATATATATACATGTATATCAATGGAGAATACAATAACTGTAGCATCTGTATACAAGATGCATTCTAGTGTCCTGAAGCGGGCGGTGTGGTAGCCTAGTGGTTAAAGCGTTTGCTCGTCACGCCCAAGACCCGGGTTCGATTCCCCACATGAGCACAATGTGTGAAGCCCATTTCTGGTGTCCCCCGCTGTGATATTGATGGAATATTGCTAAAAGAGGCGTAATACTAAACTCAGTCAGTCATTCTGAGTCAGGTTTGCATTAGCCACATGTAGAGAGTAACTTAGTTTTATATACACTGGTTGTGGACATGAGCTGTAAATCACCAACTCGGTGTTACATGCAGTTACTGGAAGGCGTACAACAAGGACTGGTCGGCTCGGCGTCAGTATGGTGTGTCTGAGTGGGGTATTCATGCTTAACTGCGGCATGGTACCTCAGTGAGCTAGCACTATTAAACCAGCTTAAGTCTGGGCTAGTACAAGAAGCCGCACATACACATACACACGCATCCACGTCGTCATATGAGCGAAATAATCTTAAGTACGACGTTAAGCCCCATTTCACCTCACCTCACTTCGAACATACGACCACTCATTAATTTTGTTCTCTGATTTTGTATCAATGCATTCCCGCAATTCTGTTTACAGGGATCACGGGAGGGTCTAAGGCCTCCATTCGCGGTGAGAGTAGAGCCCCTTAGGCGTGAAAGAAACCTACGATGGTGCGAACGTAGGTTTCGACACTGACCTTCATGTCACTAATGATCCCTGGAAACATTGTCCCTGTATGCTGTGGAATCACTTTCTCATAGACATGAAATATATCTACCCAGTTGATTTTAGGGTACTGAACATAGATGTTTATAATATATGCTTATTAGTTGTTGGAAACATAAATGTATCATATGTTGTTTTGGGCTTACATTGCGAGTATTTGTGGCTAGGTGATGAACATGTTTGTTTTAATCATGATAATGTTATCAGTATAACACTTCTAACTTCATCTTATTTGATCATGTAAGGTCAATACTTGGCTTCGCGTTTGGATCATGATATGAGATCGGGCAGTGTCTCTGCATAATTGTATTCTAATGTGGGAAGACATCCCTCAGGGTGTAGATCGAACATGTTCACTTTTCTGAAAACTTCACGCGAAATACTTCTGACGTACCAAGCATCATGTAAAGCCAAGAAAGGATTAAATTTTACACACACATTTCTCGGATCCCGGTACCAGTAAGAGACGTAATTCTGCACAACACCATGTTCCTTGATTTAGTGTTTGTTTGTTTGTTTGTTGTTTAACGCCGCACTCAGAAACATTCCAGCTATATAACTGCGGTCTGTAACTAATCGTGTGGTATAGACAAACCAGTAGTCAACACCATGGCCATCGATCTACGCAGTTGATCGATACGATGCTTTATGTCTCAACCAGGGCCCAACTGCACAGAACAATCTTAGTTACAATCAATCTTAGACCCCTACAATCAACTTTACAATCGCCATACAATTGCCCTAATGGTGACAGGCCGGGAAAGCCACATTTCAAAAATGACTGTTGCCGGGAAGGCCACATTTCAATTACATGGCTGTAGCCGGTAAAGCCACATTTCCAATAGATTAATTAATTATTGGATTACCGTAACCGGTAAAAGACTGTCCCCATGTATAATATTGTTTTCACAAGGAACTAATAATCTTTCCTACTCACAAGCGCGGTGTTTAGCTTCTTCGGTTGAATTTATTTCTCAAAATGGAACCACCTCCGGTGGTACATGAGTACATAAAATTGAATGCAGAATATACAAAGTATGTAAGAAGGTGACAGGAAAGATACGCAATGATTACTGAAAACTAGAACATATACATTTGATAAATTTAGATAGGTGTTTGATTGTTGAAATTTTAGTAGTTGACATCATTTTTGTTACATGTAGACAGATTAGGGAAGGAACAATAGCTATCTTCTAGGTGAGTGATGCGTTGTTGGCTAAAACATGAACATCTAAAGATATAATGGAATTCATCCCCAGTTAACTATACGGATCATGAGGGCGACCTCCTTCATCTGCAGTAGGTGGTGTAAAAAAGAATGTTTGTGATCTTATGCCATTTTGTCTGTTTGTACACATGGCAACAAACTAAACCATTATCATTATTACTGTTTTACAGATTAAGATTTATTATTATTACCTGATATTATTATCATATGTAATATACCTATTAGTATGTTATATTGTGCTAATTATAGAAACAAACCCTGTTGTGATGTGAATAAAATTATGAGGAAACATGTCTTGTTTTGTTAAATACGGTAACATGTTTGAATCACTGAGCATGTTTTGACAGCATAGCCGGGAGAGCCACATTCCATGTTCACGCAACCGTAACTATTGCCGGAAGAGCCACACCAATTTAAGCTATCTGTGTCGGAAATGTGGCTCTCCCGGCCTATAACCGCCCTAATCCACTTGCACAAAGCCGATCTTAGAGCGATTGTAAGACGGCATGTATTTAAGATCGCGATCTAAGCTAAGATCGAACTCTTCAACGGTGGAGGTACGAATTTTCTTAAACTCGACTCCTGTCTAAAGTTGTCTGCAAGTACGCATAGCATGCGGCGCAAATACAAAGTGATACTGGTCCCTCCACACAATACATACCTCCCTCAATCGCACCTTGCAAAATTTCCATGAAACATTCCCAGAAATCTTCGAAGGAAACGATTACGTGAACGATAGCATATATTTTTATATTCTAACTGATTTTGTCTTAGTTTATCATTAAAGTAATCTACAATTAGATAACAGTTACCGTGCAAAATCGAGTTTCTTTCTAATCCATAAATCTAAATTTGATTATGCATTCTAAATATATACAAGTATTCATCAAATAGGGATATACACATGCTGAGGCATTACAAATATGTGTTTCAAAGAATTTCACTTTTAGAAAAATATTCATCAACGCAATAGGGTTACATCATTAATATATACTGTGAATAAGTATTTAACAACTGCTCTCTCGAAATATTATTTAATACTTAAATTAAACGAGACTTACCTGGAAATTGAAGTTTGATTGTAGTTCTGCTACGTCACTGGAATGATGGAGGTTTACTTGAAATTGCGCAGAGCGATCGAGGGTCAGTCTTTAAAGCATCTGTGCCATTATGACACCAGACAGACATATGCTCAGTGCATGTATGGGAGGGTGCGGAGGGCAAGTAAACCTCCAGCATTCCAGTGACGTAAGTCTTGTTTAATTTAAGTATTCTGCTACGTCACGAATGCTTCCGGTTCCTTTGAGATTTCAAAGCCATTAATGGCACAGATCCAAGAAGCAACAAACTCAATTGAAGGATACTATATCTATGTGTATTTTAATGCAATCAAAACTTTCCTGAGACCAAGCGTGCTTACATCTGCATATTCAACTAAACTCTGTCAAAAAAGAAACGCAACCCCTGTATTTTAGAGATTTTGATCTGAAGTTTTAGGACGACACGGCATTTTAATTATTTAAGACAGAAGTCTGAAATTTGGCAGAATAATAACCCAGATGGGCATGTTTAAAATTGTCATTTCAAAAGTCATCTCACAGACACCAGTTTGTCACCAGGGGGGCGTCTTTCTCAGTATCTCGTATGAGCACCACGCGCTGCAATCACTGCACGGCATCTCCTTGGACAAGAACGGATAAGACGCCGGATTCTTTCCTGGGGAATGGCTCTCCACTCCTCCTGCAGTGCAACGGCGAGCTGTTGCAGCGTCTGTGGCGGCGGCTGACGTTGACGGACGCGTCGATCCAGAGTATCCCACAGGTGTTCAATAGGGTTGAGGTCTGGTGATTTAGAGGGTCATGGCAAGACATTGACGTTGGAATTCTGCAGAAAGTTCATTGTTGCACGTGCAGTATGAGGCCGGGCGTTGTCCCGTTGAAAATCTGTGTCTGTTGGTCAATAATCGGGAGAAGGTGAAGCTCTAACACGTGGTTGATGTAACGTTGGGCTGTCAGGTTCCCTGGAACGATCACCAAGTCTGATTTCTGGTTGTATGAGATGGTTCCCCAAACCATGACGCTTTCTCCGCCAAATCTGTCCACCTGTCGGACGCAGATGGGCGCAAAACGTTTATGACGTCTCCTATACAGACGCTGTCTTCCGTCGTGACGTTGCAAAAGAAAACGTGATTCATCAGAAAACCAGATTCGCCTCCAGTTTTGTAAAGTCCGTATCCTTACGTTGTTGCACCACCTGAGTCGTCGGCGTCGATGTAGGGGGCGTAGTACAGGTGTAACAACTGGTCTACAGGCACGTAAACCCGCTTCTTTCAGACGGTTCCTAATCGTTTGAGCTGACACTCTCCTCAAACCTGGTATTTGTGTGGCAGTCACGGTTGGTGGTAGGGCATGCCGATTACGCAGGTGACGGACCGGATGTACCGATCTTGAAGGGGTCGTGATTCTTGGCCTTCCACTTCTCGGGCGATCGTTGGTCAAATTGAAGTTGTTGTAGCGGCTCCAAAGTCGGGATATCGTTGTTTTGTGAACATTTAGGTGCCGTGCAACAGTTCCAAAACTTTCTCCGGCTTGAACACGACCAATGGCGATATTTCGGTCGGCAGCACTCAATCGTGGCATTTTTAACACAGCTTTTCGGCGACAAATGAATGAATATAATACGGAAGCACATGGGCTTTTATACACCCCTACATTAACTGCCATTTTCATGATTTGCATGTGTTTTTTTTGTGCGAAGTCACCATGAGGGTCATTTCATGCGTTGTGACGGAATAAGCAATAAAATACACTTATGCGTACAAATGCAGTTGTTTGGATGGTAATCTTCATTAATTACGTGTATCATTTCAATACATTCGAATAAAATTTAGTTTGGAAGCAATAACTTCATTCAAACGAATTTTTCATATCTGAGGACAGGGGTTGCGTTTCTTTTGTGACAGAGTTTATGTTATGATCACAATCAGAAACATTATGCACTGAGATTCAACATTTGCAAACACATTCAGCACATGGAATGAGGTAATATCTAGGCAACTAATCACTGTATTGGTCTAGCACCCTGGTCGAGAAAGGATTGTCATGAAGTACTGGCAAACTATAATGAGTGGCAAAAGTCCGAGCTGAGGACCAGCCTGCTGTCTTTAAAATGTCAGCAATTGGCACATGAGAAGTTTGTGCAGCCGAAGTAGGTGCTGCTCTAGTACTATGGGCACCAAAAGTCTGCACATCAACCCCAGACTGTTACATCACAGTCTTAATCCATCTACCAATGGTATCGGTGGATACCTGTTTATGTGGGGACTGGTAACTAATCAAGAGTTGAGTGGTATCCCCTCTGAGAGTTGAAGTGGCATCAAGATACAAGCACAAGGTTGTAAAAACACACAATCTAACATTTCTAGGATAAACAGCAATTTCAACAAACAAGTTGTTCTGAGCAGGGCGAGACTGCTTTAATTGATCTAATCTGAAGACTATTTGAGTACTAGATTTCTCCATAAGGGAGATGTCTAACAGCTTTAGTGATTGCAGCCGTTGAGCTGTAGTCAGAGCAAGTAACATTGTCAATTTGAATGTCAAATCTCTCAGTGACGCACCTGGTGTGTCTCCCATACCTTCTATGTATCGTAACACCACTGATACATCCCAAACACTTGGATATCGGGATCGACTTGGTCTGCTCTGATAGACTCCACGCAAAAAGCGTGTTATCAGGGAGTGGTTGCCAAAGTTACTGTCACTATTTAAGGCTAGGACAGACGAAACTGCTGACCTACCAGTGTTGAGAGAGCTACTAGTATATCCATATCCCTTGCTGAAAAGTTCAGTCAAACATTCCAGCAAAGTATTCACAGAGGCACAAAGGGGATTAACTTTCCTTTTATCACAGCACACTTCCCACTTCTGAAGGAAGACTTGATACTGTTTTTGAGTGGACTTCCGCCACGAGGAAAGGATGATGGGGCGAGCGTCCTCCGGTATTCCTCTGATCTCCATTGCTTTTCGGACAAGAAGCAAGCCAGCAGTGTCATTTTCTTCCTGAGAGGATGGAGTTCTGAGTTGTGAGGAAGTGTCAACAGATCCATTTGACGAGGCAACAGGCGAGGGTGGTCTACTAACAATCCCATCAATATGGCATACCAATGCTGTGTCGGCCAGTCCGGGACTATTATCAGTGCTGTTACTCCCTCTCTCTCTATTTTCTGAAGACACAGGCTGATGACACTGAAAGGAGGGAACAGATAACAGTAAGAAGTGTTCCATGGTTTGCTAAAAGCATCACAATAAACTGCTCCAGGGTCTGGTCTCCAAGACACGTAACAACTAAGCTGTGCATTCAACCTTGAAGCAAAAAGATCAATATCTAAACTGCCCCACAGTTGTAACAATTGTTCAAACACAGACTGATGAAGCATCCACTCTGTCTTGTCATCAAATAACCTTGACTCCTTATCAGCAACAACATTTTTTGAACCTGCGATGTGATTTGCACTCAGCCAAATGTTTCTCTCACAGGCCCAGACCCACAGTTTTTTAACAAGGGAGTTGCAATTTCTGGACTTGCTACCCCCCATAGCATTAATGTAAGCCACCGCAGTAGCATTGTCAACATGAAGTCGGACATGGCAGTTTGGTATGTCACAACCTAAAGCCTGAAGAGCTAAAATTACGGCTAAAAGTTGAAGCTCATTGATGTGTTTTTCCTTTTCTGCATGGGACCATCTCCCATTTGTTCTCGCTCCTCCCTGTCTCTCTGCTCCCCAACCAAGCTGGGAAGCATCCGTGAACATAACAA
The DNA here is from genome assembly GCF_003918875.1 of Haliotis rubra. Taxonomy (NCBI): domain Eukaryota; kingdom Metazoa; phylum Mollusca; class Gastropoda; order Lepetellida; family Haliotidae; genus Haliotis; species Haliotis rubra. The sequence continues at coordinate 139,908 of NW_025767491.1, read as the reverse complement.
CAGATGGCTCAGGTTGAGCCACAGGTTTGAAACTATGCGAGATGTTTTCAAACCACCAAGTCAAGTCCACTTTGACTGAAGTGGAAATTTTCATAAAGGCCTGAAAGTTGCCATAGTGAACTTTCAATGCATCAATTTTGTCATTTTCAAGTGTTCGATAGTAGAAGGGTCCAAGTAACACACCCGGAAAACTACTAACTAAAATCCCCAGGAGCTGGTCCACTTCCTGAATCTGAGCATAGTGTTTTCCCATCAGAGCTAAACATGAAGCTTTAACTTTCTGAGTTTTCTGAGGGGTAAGTCTCACAGTCATAGGTTGTGAATTCAAGAGAAATCCCAAAAATTCCAGCTGTTGGTTTGGTTCAAGCTGATATTTGTCCAAATTGATCACAAATCCTAAATCTTGCAACTGCATAACAGTTGCTTTCAAAGTGTGATTGCATTCTAATTTGTCATCCCCTTGTAGGTAAGAATCATCCAAATAAGGAACGATTGTACAGCCAAGCTGTCTGAGAGAGACATAGACTGGTTTCAACAGTTTTGTGAATTTCTTGGGTGCACAAGCTAAACCATTGGGGAAGCAGGTACATTCATATAAAATACCTTTCCAAATGAACCTCAGATATTTCCGATGTTCTTGGGCAATATGAATAATATGCATCCTTCCAGTCAATGCTGGCCATAAAACAGTTGGGTTTCATAAGCCTTACGGCTGAATTTAAAGATTCCATCTTAAAATGTTCATAGATGACATTTCTATTAAATTCTTTCAGGTTCAGAATGATTCTATAAGAGCCGTCTCTCTTAGGTCTCGTAAAGATGGAAGATATGCATTCTCCCTCACTGTGTGCAGTCACAGAGATGACACCTTTCTGAAGCAGACTGTTAATTTCCTGACTGATAAACAGTTCTTCCTGACTGTTAACCTTTATAACGGATCCATATCTAGATGACCTCTTTGAGGCAAAGGGAAAGTCGTTTGAGAAAAAGTTTGACCAATCCCTTCAATTTATTCAAAAGCGGATTCTGAATTCCATGGGGCCACTATGTCACCTGTGGCATAATCTTGATAAAATCCACAGAGGTGAATTCCCCGCTGATTTAGATATGTTTGAGCTGTTGGAATTGGTAGAGAAAACTACCTGTCTTATCGGTCAGGCCAATGTCTCCATGAATTACAACAGAAGGCTAAACATTCTGGCTAAACTTTCTAAGGATGTCAAGAAGGCTTAACGCCTCATTCTCAAGCATGACACAGCTTTGTCAGAGGCTAAGGGCAGACTCTTTGGGGATGCCTTTTATGACATCATGCTGAAGGAGGTCAAACGTAAGACCAAAGCCAAATTGATATTTGATGCTGAGAGACGTTCAGCTGGCAGACCTACTTTCAGACACCAAAGGCCCAGTCACCTTGATAGTCAGCCCTTTCAGAGAATGCCCTCAGGAGGAAGACAATCTTCTGGGGGCACAATCCACATCAAGCCCTCCTTCAACAGAGGTTTCTTAGGCAACTCTTCCAGAGGCAGAGGAAGAGCCGGTCAGCCCGGTCGGAATTGCAGACTCTCATATACCAGGTGGGTCAAATGTCAGCAACGCCTGTTCCCATAATGCTCCTCCTTCCTCAGTGCTACATCTACAGGTTATCCCAGCTATTCTAAAGCTAAACCTCGATCCTTTGTTCCACAAGGAATCTCTTACAGGGGGTCGTCTGGAAGGGGGTCGTTTAAGAAACTGGCAAAAGATCACTTCAGATCCATGGATACTTCAGACAGTTCGGGTTTCGAGATTCCTCTGTTGTCAAAACCTATTCAGAATCGTGTGTTTCAACCAAAACTAAAGCTCCTTGAGCCAGGAGATCCAATCAATGCTTTGCAAACATGTGATAGAGCTTGTTCCCCAGTCTGTTTCGATGGACTCGGATCAGTTTCTAAGTCCTATGTTCGTGGTTCCCAAGAAGGATGGAGGGAAGAGGCCATTCATAAATCTCAAGGCCCTGAATGCTCACATTCCTTACAAACACTTCAAGTTGGAAGGACTACGCCGTCTAAGGGACTTGATCCGCAAAGGAGACTACCTTTGCAAGTTGGATCTAAAGGATGCTTACTTCAGCGTCCCAATGGCACCCCACATAAAAAAGCCACTCCATTTCTCTTGGAAGGGTGTTCTGTATCAGTTCCGATGCATGCCAGTTGGACTTGCTCCAGCTCCAAGAGCATTCACAAAACTTCTTCGTCCAGTGCTAAGTTTGGCACGGCCAGCAGGCATCCGCTTGATTATATACCTGGACGATATCTTGTGTATAGCGGAATCGCCGACCCTGCTGAGTCAACACAGGGACACCCTCCTCTTTCTCCTCCAGTCCCTAGGCTTTGTCATAAACTGGAAGAAATCAGTTCTGTCACCAACCTAGTCGATCACTTTCCTGGGGTTTCAGATAGACACGGTGGATCGTACTTTGATCTTACCAGAGGAGAAGGTAGAGAACATTGTAGCAACCTGTCGTCACATGATGAGAAAGAAACAGGTAAGGATTCGACAACTGGCAAGTTTGATAAGAAAACTGTCAGCTTCAACGAGAGCAATCTTACCAGCTCAACTGCATTGTCGTTACCTGCTGATGCATTCGAACAGGGAGCTTTTGCGTTCCCAGAGTTACGAGTCAATGATTACACTGCCTTCGGTTTGTCTGGAGGAATTGAAGTGGTGGATGACCAACCTCACCAATTTCAACGGGTAGCCAATCATGGCAGCTCATCCAGATGTAATTCTCCAGACGGATGCATCAAAAAAGTGATGGGGAGCAATTTACGGCCAGAGATCAACAGGAGGCTGCTGGTCAGAGATAGAGCAGAGTATGCACATAAATGTTCTAGAGCTGAAGGCAATTCATCTGGCGCTCTTGACCTTTTGCAAGGGGATCAAAGATCAATCCATTATGGTCCAAGTCGACAATCAGACAGCCATGGCTTATGTGAACCGATTTGGGGGGACGAAATCAGTCAGTTGCTGCAGGTCACAAAGCAGATATGGGGTTTCTGTCTCCAGAACCGTCTGTTCTTAACAGCAGTCTATCTGCCAGAGGTAGAGAAAATTCATGCGGACTGGGAGTCTCGCCACTTCAACGACTCAAGCGACTGGATGCTCAATCCAATCATCTTTGCTCAATGCAACCAGATTCTTGGTCCCCTCTCAATGGACCTTTTTGCATCAAGACTCACTTTCCAAATGAAGCCGTCCTGCAGCTGGAGGCCAGACCCCCTTGCACAATCAACAGATGCGTTTCTAGTGAATCGGAACCAGGGGATTCCTTATGCCTTTCCCCCATTCTCACTGATAGGCAGGTGTCTGTGGAAAACCCGATAATAACTCCAGTGTGGCAAGGTCGGTCCTGGTATCCACTCCTCTTGGAGATGGCGGTCACACAACCAATCCTCCTCCCACAGAAGAGGTATCTGTTAAACTCACCGCAAAACCTGCCTCATCCACTGATAGAAAACAACACTCTGGTGTTAGCGGCATGGAAGGTGTCCGGTGTAGCATCAAGACCAGAGGAATTTCAGAGTCGACTACACAGCTGCTCTCCTGTCAATGGCGACCTGGCACACAAGGCGCTTACAATGCTTCCTGGAATAGGTGGAATGGCCGGTGCAATCAACGGGATTTTGATCCCTTTTCAGCCTCTGTGGAGTCTATCTTAGACTTTCTCACTCACTTGTACCACGAGAATAATCAGTACAGCGCTATAATGTGGGTCAGCACCCACTGGATATTGGAGAACTTGGGAGATATGGTCAGATCGTTTCGTTCTTGAGATTAGTCGTACTGCTGCATTTTGAATTCTCTGTAGTTTTGACATGAGTGAGGCTGAGATGTTAAACAGAGAGAGCGTTGGAGTAGTCAAGTGCGAGAGTTTGCATCATGAGTTTAGTTATTGTTGTGTCTAGAAGATATCGTACACTACCGAGAACAAAACCTGTACTGGATTTGGTCTCGTCGCTATATGGATGAAATAAGGCAGACTCGACGTTTAAGTTTATGTCGCACATATTCAGGACTTGAAGATATACACTGAGCTGTAGTTTCACATGAAACCACGTGTATGCACGCGGAAGGTGACGTGAAAGGAAATCAAATATTCATAAGTACATACAACAGGGATACTCCCCTTGCGTCTATATCATTGTGGACACACTGGACCAAAGTAGTCGTTGAAGACATCTTCATCCGAGTTTTGAAGGTACTGTAGGCTTGAACAACGTGATTTCTACTTTCAACAAAGGTAGGTAATTACTTGTCTTGTTTTTATTTAGATTACCTTTGTGGATGTGATAACAGTTGAGTTAGTAGTTAAGTTGTTTCTTCAAGTTGTGTGTTGTACGTGCGTCTTTCGTTTTTGTTTGCTTGCTCGTTTTTATAACGCCACGCTCAGCACTATTCCACCTATATGACGGCGATCTGTAAATAATTGAGTCTGGACCAGACAATCCTGTGATCAACATCATCACCATTGATGTACGCAATTGGGATGTGTCATGTGTCAACCAAGTCAGCGAACCTGACCACCTAATCACGTTAGTCGCCTTTTACTTATTCATGCGTTAACCAATGAGTCATTACGAAATCTATTTTAATACTGAAATGGGCTTATGTTTATAGTGATGTTTTGTGACTCTATATTACAGTATTGTCAATATCCTGATTTTTGTACAAACTTTCAAAGATGGTACTTGTTGTTGCCCTGACTGGCCCTCGGCATTAACTGTCCAAAGTCGGGGGTTGTTCGTCCACTGTGGTCTGGTTAGAGCATGTGAAGAGTTAACCTTTAATTCTGGCAATGGACGCAAAGGGAGTCAGTATGTACACCTAGTAGACTTAAACAACCGTGTACGCGGTAAACAGGAATGGATTACCATGTTATTTGTGTGATTCCGCGAATCACGAGTCCTGTTTAACTACTTCAGTACATAATTTAAACGGGCATTATCTTTTCTGACTGAGGTGCTAATACCATACATGTAGCAGCTATGAAATACTCAACCTGTAGTTCTGATAATTCTGGTATAATCAACTTTACAATCGCCATACAATTGCCCTAATGGTGACAGGCCGGGAAAGCCACATTTCAAAAATGACTGTTGCCGGGAAGGCCACATTTCAATTACATGGCTGTAGCCGGTAAAGCCACATTTCCAATAGATTAATTAATTATTGGATTACCGTAACCGGTAAAAGAGTGTCCCCATGTATAATATTGTTTTCACAAGAAATGAATAATCTTTCCTACTCACAAGCGTGGTGTTTAGCAATACCGGTAAAAGACTGTCCCTATTTATGATTGTAAATCACATTGTATATTATTGTTTTCACAAGGAACTAATAATCTTTCCTACTCACAAGCGCGGTGTTTAGCTTCTTCGGTTGAATTTATTTCTCAAAATGGAACCACCTCCGGTGGTACATGAGTACATAAAATTGAATGCAGAATATACAAAGTATGTAAGAAGGTGACAGGGAAGATACGCAATGATTACTGAAAACTAGAACATATACATTTGATAAATTTAGATAGGTGTTTGATTGTTGAAATTTTAGTAGTTGACATCATTTTTGTTACATGTAGACAGATTAGGGAAGGAACAATAGCTATCTTCTAGGTGAGTGATGCGTTGCTGGCTAAAACATGAACATCTAAAGATATAATGGAATTCATCCCCAGTTAACTATACGGATCATGAGGGCGACCTCCTTCATCTGCAGTAGGTGGTGTAAAAAAGAATGTTTGTGATCTTATGCCATTTTGTCTGTTTGTACACATGGCAACAAACTAAACCATTATCATTATTACTGTTTTACAGATTAAGATTTATTATTATTACCTGATATTATTATCATATGTAATATACCTATTAGTATGTTATATTGTGCTAATTATAGAAACAAACCCTGTTGTGATGTGAATAAAATTATGAGGAAACATGTCTTGTTTTGTTAAATACGGTAACATGTTTGAATCACTGAGCATGTTTTGACAGCATAGCCGGGAGAGCCACATTCCATGTTCACGCAACCGTAACTATTGCCGGGAGAGCCACATCAATTTAAGCTATCTGTGTCGGAAATGTGGCTCTTCCGGCCTATAACCGCCCTAATCCACTTGCACAAAGCCGATCTTAGAGCGATTGTAAGACGGCATGTATTTAAGATCGCGATCTAAGCTAAGATCGAACTTTTCAACGGTGGAGGTACGAATTTTCTTAAACTCGACTCCTGTCTACAGTTGTCTGCAAGTACGCATAGCATGCGGCGCAAATACAAAGTGATATTGGTCCCTGCACACAATACATACCTCCCTCAATCGCACCTTGCAGAATTTTCATGAAACATTCCCAGAAATCTTCGAAGGAAACGATTACGTGAACGATAGCATCTATTTTTCTACATTCTAACTGATTTTGTCTTAGTTTATCATTAAAGTAATCTACAATTAGATAACAGTTACCGTGCAAAATCGAGTTTCTTTCTAATCCATAAATCTAAATTTGATTATGCATTCTAAATATATACAAGTATTCATCAAATAGGGATATACACATGCTGAGGCATTACAAATATGTGTTTCAAAGAATTTCACTTTTAGAAAAATATTCATCAACGCAATAGGGTTACATCATTAATATATACTTTGAATAAGTATTTAACAACTGCTCTCTCGAAATATTATTTAATACTTAAATTAAACGAGACTTACCTGGAAATTGAAGTTTGATTGTAGTTCTGCTACGTCACTGGAATGATGGAGGTTTACTTGAAATTGCGCAGAGCGATCGAGGGTCAGTCTTTAAAGCATCTGTGCCATTATGACACCAGACATAGACATATGCTCAGTGCATGTATGGGAGGGTGCGGAGGGCAAGTAAACCTCCAGCATTCCAGTGACGTAAGTCTCGTTTAATTTAAGGATTCTGCTACGTCACGAATGCTTCCGGTTCCCTTGAGATTTCAAAGCCATTAATGGCACAGATCCAAGAAGCAACAAACTCAATTGAAGGATACTATATCTATGTGTATTTTAATGCAATCAAAACTTTCCTGAGACCAAGCGTGCTTACATCTGCATATTCAACTATGTTATGATCACAATCAGAAACATTATGCACTGGGATTCAACATTTGCAAACACATTCAGCACATGGAATGAGGTAATATCTAGGCAACTAATCACTGTATTGGTCTAGCATCCTGGTCGAGAAGGGATTGTCATGAAGTACTGGCAAACTATAATGAGTGGCAAAAGTCCGAGCTGAGGACCAGCCTGCTGTCTTTAAAATGTCAGCAATTGGCACATGAGAAGTTTGGGCAGCCGAAGTAGGTGCTGCTCTAGTACTATGGGCACCAAAAGTCTGCACATCAACCCCAGACTGTTATATCACAGTCTTAATCCATCTACTAATGGTATCGGTGGATACCTGTTTATGTGGGGACTGGTAACTAATCAAGAGTTGAGTGGTATCCCCTCTGAGAGTTGAAGTGGCATCAAGATACAAGCACAAGGTTGTAAAAACACACAATCTAACATTTCTAGGATAAACAGCAATTTCAACAAACAAGTTGTTCTGAGCAGGGCGAGACTGCTTTAATTTATCTAATCTGAAGACTATTTGAGTACTAGATTTCTCCATAAGGGAGATGTCTAACAGCTTTAGTGATTGCAGCCGTTGAGCTGTAGTCAGAGCAAGTAACATTGTCAATTTGAATGTCAAATCTCTCAGTGACGCACCTGGTGTGTCTCCCATACCTTCTATGTATCGTAACACCACTGATACATCCCAAACACTTGGATATCGGGATCGACTTGGTCTGCTCTGATAGACTCCACGCAAAAAGCGTGTTATCAGGGAGTGGTTGCCAAAGTTACTGTCACTATTTAAGGCTAGGACAGACGAAACTGCTGACCTACCAGTGTTGAGAGAGCTACTAGTATATCCATATCCCTTGCTGAAAAGTTCAGTCAAACATTCCAACAAAGTATTCACAGAGGCACAAAGGGGATTAACTTTCCTTTTATCACAGCACACTTCCCACTTCTGAAGGAAGACTTGATACTGTTTTTGAGTGGACTTCCGCCACGAGGAAAGGATGATGGGGCGAGCGTCCTCCGGTATTCCTCTGATCTCCATTGCTTTTCGGACAAGAAGCAAGCCAGCAGTGTCATTTTCTTCCTGAGAGGATGGAGTTCTGAGTTGTGAGGAAGTGTCAACAGATCCATTTGACGAGGCAACAGGCGAGGGTGGTCTACTAACAATCCCATCAATATGGCATACCAATGCTGTGTCGGCCAGTCCGGGACTATTATCAGTGCTGTTACTCCCTCTCTCTCTATTTTCTGAAGACACAGGCTGATGACACTGAAAGGAGGGAACAGATAACAGTAAGAAGTGTTCCATGGTTTGCTAAAAGCATCACAATAAACTGCTCCAGGGTCTGGTCTCCAAGACACGTAACAACTAAGCTGTGCATTCAACCTTGAAGCAAAAAGATCAATATCTAAACTGCCCCACAGTTGTAACAATTGTTCAAACACAGACTGATTAAGCATCCACTCTGTCTTGTCATCAAATAACCTTGACTCCTTATCAGCAACAACATTTTTTGAACCTGCGATGTGATTTGCACTCAGCCAAATGTTTCTCTCACAGGCCCAGACCCACAGTTTTTTAACAAGGGAGTTGCAATTTCTGGACTTGCTACCCCCCATAGCATTAATGTAAGCCACCGCAGTAGCATTGTCAACATGAAGTCGGACATGGCAGTTTGGTATGTCAGAACCTAAAGCCTGAAGAGCTAAAATTACGGCTAAAAGTTGAAGCTCATTGATGTGTTTTTCCTTTTCTGCATGGGACCATCTCCCATTTGTTCTCGCTCCTCCCTGTCTCTCTGCTCCCCAACCAAGCTGGGAAGCATCCGTGAACATAACAACAGATGGCTCAGGTTGAGCCACAGGTTTGAAACTATGCGAGATGTTTTCAAACCACCAAGTCAAGTCCACTTTGACTGAAGTGGAAATTTTCATAAAGGCCTGAAAATTGCCATAGTGAACTTTCAATGCATCATTTTTGTCATTTTCAAGTGTTCGATAGTAGAGGGGTCCAAGTAACACACCCGGAAAACTACTAACTAAAATCCCCAGGAGCTGGTCCACTTCCTGAATCTGAGCATAGTGTTTTCCCATCAGAGCTAAACATGAAGCTTTAACTTTCTGAGTTTTCTGAGGGGTAAGTCTCACAGTCATAGGTTGTGAATTCAAGAGAAATCCCAAAAATTCCAGCTGTTGGTTTGGTTCAAGCTGAGATTTGTCCAAATTGATCACAAATCCTAAATCTTGCAACTGCATAACAGTTGCTTTCAAAGTGTGATTGCATTCTAATTTGTCATCCCCTTGTAGGTAAGAATCATCCAAATAAGGAACGATTGTACAGCCAAGCTGTCTGAGAGAGACATAGACTGGTTTCAACAGTTTTGTGAATTTCTTGGGTGCACAAGCTAAACCATTGGGGAAGCAGGTACATTCATATAAAATACCTTTCCAAATGAACCTCAGATATTTCCGATGTTCTTGGTGCAATATGGACTGAATAATATGCATCCTTCCAGTCAATGCTGGCCATAAAACAGTTGGGTTTCATAAGCCTTACGGCTGAATTTAAAGATTCCATCTTAAAATGTTCATAGATGACATTTCTATTAAATTCTTTCAGGTTTAGAATGATTCTATAAGAGCCGTCTCTCTTAGGTCTCGTAAAGATGGAAGATATGCATTCTCCCTCACTGTGTGCAGTCACAGAGATGACACCTTTCTGAAGCAGACTGTTAATTTCCTGACTGATAAACAGTTCTTCCTGACTGTTAACCTTTATAACCCTGGGAGAAGGTAAAGTCAAGTCACATGGAGCCGGAATGTCAATGTGAGAGCCAACAGCAGTATCTAATACAGATTGGTCTGAGGTGAGCATTTTCCAGTTAGCCAAAAACAACCTGGTCCTGCAAGCAAAGAAGACAGAGGGTGGGAGGATATTAACAGTCACATGAGACCCACATGCAACACTTTCTTCAGTTACTGGCTCCGTCTCTTGTTCTGGTGGGGAGTCTGGACCTGGTATAAAAAAGATCCCCTACTTCCACGACTCTGGGGATAGCGTGGGCAACCTCTGTCTCTCTGTCGAAAACGACCTCTGCCCCTTGTACTATATGCACTGCGACCTGGTTTAAAATCTCGAAAACCACCACTCTGGTATTGACGAGCCTTAGCCACTGCCTTGTTGGATTTTTCAATGTCATCCAGGCGTTTAGGTGCTTCACCGCCGAAGAGGTAGGCATTATCTGGAATTGTGGATGAGAACAGTGGCATATAGCTGGCGTATACATCTGGCCTGATCAAATCCCGGCGACGGGTATTTAGGTCAAAGTTTGCAATGCTAGCCATTTCGATTGCAGAAATGCCATCCCTCATGATGTCTACAACTTTGGGGACTACACTAGCATTCAATTCATCTTTCAGTGTATACAAATTGTCAATGACCTTAGTCAAAATACATACAGTTTTTACAATCATTGCCTGTGTTTTCTGCAGTTTTTTGTCAACTGTCAGGGTATTTGGTTTCATTAGGGTCCATATCAGTTCATCTACCCTTGTAGGCACAAGAGAAGCACAGTTGACTGGCCTCAGTCGCTTCCATTTTTTCTTTTCTTTTTGAGTCATCAGGACGACTGGTTTTGAACATTAAGTCATCCACAATTCCCGCTAACAGAGTATTGACTGGCTCAGAGGTTCTCTCCTTGTCCATAAGCTGTTCATGTATTTCTTGAAAACATTCATCGTCAGGCTTGGACTTGGAGGAAGATGGTTTGGGAGATTCGGTCGTGGAGGGTCCACTGTCACACAACTGTGATAACAAATCACTTGATTTGGCCCTTTTCGGTTGTGGCTCTTCATATTCTTCAGTGGCTGAGTCATCAGTGTACGTGCAATCAAGTTCTGGGTCATAACCATAGTCAATGGTTTGCTGTGACTCACCAAATGAGCGTTTTAAGTCATTGAACCCATCGCTGATTGTCTCTTTCAAATTTTTGATGGTACTGGTAAGAGCACTGACCAGATCAAGCTGTGCACCGTTTGAGACCGATTCTGTGGCAGCTGAAGTCCGCACACTGCTAGGTTTAGTCGAAGTAGCCATTCGAGTTCCGCATTTAGCATAACCATGCTCAAGAGGCAACAATTCCACGACTGTCGCAGACCTGTCTTTGTCTCTGGGGTCAGAGTGGTGTCTACTTGTGGCGGGCACGGTGTCCTTCCTCGAAGGCGTGCTTTTGTTGACATCAGCTTTGTCTGCCATTTTGTGTCAAGTCTGAGTAGTGGTATACACTACGATTTTAGCACAATAGACACATAAATGCAATTCTCAGAGCACCGGGGAAGTACAGTATACAACTGATACTAATCAACAAACTCACTTGACAAGTCAGTCACAAGTGCACAAAGTGATTTTCCTGACACACAATGGACCACGTCTATCTACTCGAAAGCAAGATGGCGCACTGACCCTCGATCGCTCTGCACAATCTCAAGGGAACCGGAAGCATTCGTGACGTAGCAGAATATTCGTATTTCATTGCCATGCATTTTTACAACACTTCTGTAGCCATTTTCTTATTTTAAGAAACCAATACTTCTAGGATATATTTAGGATTTTAACCCCTCCCAAAATAAAAATAAAAAATCCCCGAACAGCTGCGTACTAAACAATGTATCATTGACAACCATTGGTAAATCGTAAATTTAGGTGTTATGTCAAAAGAAAATACTGTTTATATTTGTTATTTTAATTTCCATAATTATTAAGTCACTAAATCTAGACCCGAATTTAAAATAGCGAACAGTGTCTGCTTTCGATTAACAATGGCCGTGACCTTTTCATTAACTCAAGAGCAGATAATTTCATGTTATAAACATAGTAGATGTGATATTGGTATATTCATCATGATATCCAGAAGTAGGCCATATTTAAAGCTAGCGAAGTCTCGCTATGCGAGATCTCGCGAGGCAAATTAGCCATAAACTCTTCATCATGGCCTCAATTAAATAAACACATGGGCCGACCATTCTGTAAGTTTTGATCATTTTCATTTGCATAGACTGATATGAATAACAATTCTTCCATCAAAGGGTCCATACAGGACCCAGATGGTATATCTAAGCAGAAAAATGTGCCCGCAGAGACGCATAAATCTACAGCTGATGATATGTCAAAAAAACACGTGGATCGTTTGGACAAGCCCCATCAACCCCAACCATCGAGACTTAGGGTCGGATAGCCACTCAAAACAGCACAAACTTGCTCGAATTTACGCACGTGTGGGTTCTGCCTTTGAGTCAGATTCAGAATATTCCCCCTCGACCGATGAAAGTTCAGACGAATCATACGTTGAGTCTGCTACGAATCAACGCGGGGATAAGGGGGTCGTTCTGTCTAAACCGGTGGTTAATGAGACTTTCGATGAATACGTCCCCTTCTCATTAGCTGACGCTAAAGACCCATCAGAATGGTGTCTACAGACACCTTCTCCGGATCCATATCTAGATGACCTCTTTGAGGCAAAGGGAAAGTCGTTTGAGAAAAAGTTTGACCAATCCCTTCAATTTATTCAAAAGCGGATTCTGAATTCCATGGGGCCACTATGTCACCTGTGGCATAATCTTGATAAAATCCACAGAGGTGAATTCCCCGCTGATTTAGATATGTTTGAGCTGTTGGAATTGGTAGAGAAAACTACCTGTCGTATCGGTCAGGCCAATGTCTCCATGAATTACAACAGAAGGCTAAACATTCTGGCTAAACTTTCTAAGGATGTCAAGAAGGCTTAACGCCTCATTCTCAAGCATGACACAGCTTTGTCAGAGGCTAAGGGCAGACTCTTTGGGGATGCCTTTTATGACATCATGCTGAAGGAGGTCAAACGTAAGACCAAAGCCAAATTGATATTTGATGCTGAAAGACGTTCAGCTGGCAGACCTACTTTCAGACACCAAAGGCCCAGTCACCTTGATAGTCAGCCCTTTCAGAGAATGCCCTCAGGAGGAAGACAATCTTCTGGGGGCACAATCCACATCAAGCCCTCCTTCAACAGAGGTTTCTTAGGCAACTCTTCCAGAGGCAGAGGAAGAGCCGGTCAGCCCGGTCGGAATTGCAGACTCTCATATACCAGGTGGGTCAAATGTCAGCAACGCCTGTTCCCATAATGCTCCTCCTTCCTCAGTGCTACATCTACAGGTTATCCCAGCTATTCTAAAGCTAAACCTCGATCCTTTGTTCCACAAGGAATCTCTTACAGGGGTCGTCTGGAAGGGGTCGTTTAAGAAACTGGCAAAAGATCACTTCAGATCCATGGATACTTCAGACAGTTCGGGTTTCGAGATTCCTCTGTTGTCAAAACCTATTCAGAATCGTGTGTTTCAACCAAAACTAAAGCTCCTTGAGCCAGGAGATCCAATCAATGCTTTGCAAACATGTGATAGAGCTTGTTCCCCAGTCTGTTTCGATGGACTCGGATCAGTTTCTAAGTCCTATGTTCGTGGTTCCCAAGAAGGATGGAGGGAAGAGGCCATTCATAAATCTCAAGGCCCTGAATGCTCACATTCCTTACAAACACTTCAAGTTGGAAGGACTACACCGTCTAAGGGACTTGATCCGCAAAGGAGACTACCTTTGCAAGTTGGATCTAAAGGATGCTTACTTCAGCGTCCCAATGGCACCCCACATAAAAAGCCACTCCATTTCTCTTGGAAGGGTGTTCTGTATCAGTTCCGATGCATGCCAGTTGGACTTGCTCCAGCTCCAAGAGCATTCACAAAACTTCTTCGTCCAGTGCTAAGTTTGGCACGGCCAGCAGGCATCCGCTTGATTATATACCTGGACGATATCTTGTGTATAGCGGAATCGCCGACCCTGCTGAGTCAACACAGGGACACCCTCCTCTTTCTCCTCCAGTCCCTAGGCTTTGTCATAAACTGGAAGAAATCAGTTCTGTCACCAACCTAGTCGATCACTTTCCTGGGGTTTCAGATAGACACGGTGGATCGTACTTTGATCTTACCAGAGGAGAAGGTAGAGAACATTGTAGCAACCTGTCGTCACATGATGAGAAAGAAACAGGTAAGGATTCGACAACTGGCAAGTTTGATAAGAAAACTGTCAGCTTCAACGAGAGCAATCTTACCAGCTCAACTGCATTGTCGTTACCTGCTGATGCATTCGAACAGGGAGCTTTTGCGTTCCCAGAGTTACGAGTCAATGATTACACTGCCTTCGGTTTGTCTGGAGGAATTGAAGTGGTGGATGACCAACCTCACCAATTTCAACGGGTAGCCAATCATGGCAGCTCATCCAGATGTAATTCTCCAGACGGATGCATCAAAAAAAGTGATGGGGAGCAATTTACGGCCAGAGATCAACAGGAGGCTGCTGGTCAGAGATAGAGCAGAGTATGCACATAAATGTTCTAGAGCTGAAGGCAATTCATCTGGCGCTCTTGACCTTTTGCAAGGGGATCAAAGATCAATCCATTATGGTCCAAGTCGACAATCAGACAGCCATGGCTTATGTGAACCGATTTGGGGGGACGAAATCAGTCAGTTGCTGCAGGTCACAAAGCAGATATGGGGTTTCTGTCTCCAGAACCGTCTGTTCTTAACAGCAGTCTATCTGCCAGAGGTAGAGAAAATTCATGCGGACTGGGAGTCTCGCCACTTCAACGACTCAAGCGACTGGATGCTCAATCCAATCATCTTTGCTCAATGCAACCAGATTCTTGGTCCCCTCTCAATGGACCTTTTTGCATCAAGACTCACTTTCCAAATGAAGCCGTCCTGCAGCTGGAGGCCAGACCCCCCTTGCACAATCAACAGATGCGTTTCTAGTGAATCGGAACCAGGGGATTCCTTATGCCTTTCCCCCATTCTCACTGATAGGCAGGTGTCTGTGGAAAACCGGATAATAACTCCAGTGTGGCAAGGTCGGTCCTGGTATCCACTCCTCTTGGAGATGGCGGTCACACAACCAATGCTCCTCCCACAGATGAGGTATCTGTTAAACTCACCGCAAAACCTGCCTCATCCACTGATAGAAAACAACACTCTGGTGTTAGCGGCATGGAAGGTGTCCGGTGTAGCATCAAGACCAGAGGAATTTCAGAGTTGACTACACAGCTGCTCTCCTGTCAATGGCGACCTGGCACACAAGGCGCTTACAATGCTTCCTGGAATAGGTGGAATGGCCGGTGCAATCAACGGGATTTTGATCCCTTTTCAGCCTCTGTGGAGTCTATCTTAGACTTTCTCACTCACTTGTACCACGAGAATAATCAGTACAGCGCTATAATGTGGGTCAGCACCCACTGGATATTGGAGAACTTGGGAGATATGGTCAGATCGTTTCGTTCTTGAGATTTTGAATTCTCTGTAGTTTTGACATGAGTGAGGCTGAGATGTTAAACAGAGAGAGCGTTGGAGTAGTCAAGTGCGAGAGTTTGCATCATGAGTTTAGTTATTGTTGTGTCTAGAAGATATCGTACACTACCGAGAACAAAACCTGTACTGGATTTGGTCTCGTCGCTATATGGATGAAATAAGGCAGACTCGACGTTTAAGTTTATGTCGCACATATTCAGGACTTGAAGATATACACTGAGCTGTAGTTTCACATGAAACCACGTGTATGCACGCGGAAGGTGACGTGAAAGGAAATCAAATATTCATAAGTACATACAACAGGGATACTCCCCTTGCGCCTATATCATTGTGGACACACTGGACCAAAGTAGTTGTTGAAGACATCTTCATCCGAGTTTTGAAGGTACTGTAGGCTTGAACAACGTGATTTCTACTTTCAACAAAGGTAGGTAATTACTTGTCTTGTTTTTATTTAGATTACCTTTGTGGATGTGATAACAGTTGAGTTAGTAGTTAAGTTGTTTCTTCAAGTTGTGTGTTGTACGTGCGTCTTTCGTTTTTGTTTGCTTGCTCGTTTTTATAACGCCACGCTCAGCACTATTCCACCTATATGACGGCGATCTGTAAATAATTGAGTCTGGACCAGACAATCCTGTGATCAACATCATCACCATTGATGTACGCAATTGGGATGTGTCATGTGTCAACCAAGTCAGCGAACCTGACCATCTAATCACGTTAGTCGCCTTTTACTTATTCATGCGTTAAGCAATGAGTCATTACGAAATCCATTTTAATACTGAAATGGGCTTATGTTTATAGTGATGTTTTGTGACTCTATATTACAGTATTGTCAATATCCTGATTTTTGTACAAACTTTCAAAGATGGTACTTGTTGTTGCCCTGACTGGCCCTCGGCATTAACTGTCCAAAGTCGGGGGTTGTTCGTCCACTGTGGTCTGGTTAGAGCATGTGAAGAGTTAACCTTTAATTCTGGCAATGGACGCAAAGGGAGTCAGTATGTACACCTAGTAGACTCAACCTGTAGTTCTGATAATTCTGGTATAATACGCAGTAACATGTTAACGAAATCCTGTAAAAAAAAGAAACGATGTAATTCTAGAACTGTCTAACTTAGTGTCCTGGCTTTCAGCAATGGAGAGACGTTGTCCAGAGACGATACATTTCATAATCACCAACTTCATCCGGGTTCATCCCTCCATTGTCTTCTTCTGTGTGCTGCTGGTGGTTGCCGGCTTCCCAGGGAACGGCCTCATCCTCTTCATCTACACCAAGAAGATCAACGTTCCTATTTTCAGCTTCTTCACTAAGGCCCTCGCTATCTTCAACCTTGTTGGCACGTCTTGTCTGCTACCGGCGCTTGTGTTATTCAAGAGTAACATAGAAGAGGCACTTTTCTGCAAATGGTTTTCTGTTGGGCAGAATTTCTTTGCCATTAACACTGGCGTGTTTTATGTAATCATTGCTATTCAAAGATACAGAAGGCTTTGTGAAGATCAACAATCACAGATTAATGTTCCCGTGGCCAAGAAGATACTTCTGGGTTGTGTCGTTTTTTCTCTTCTTTCATGCACGCCACATGCATTTCTAATAAACGTACACTACACTGCAGTGAACGCAACTCTTGAACTAAGCAACTGTGTGATAAACATACCATACGGCGACTTCACTGAATACGCAAAAAAACATCACCTTTCTACGATATATTTATCATGGTTAATGCTCGAGTTCTTTACCATTGCTGTGGTTCTCACTGTGCTGTATTCGTTAATTGGGAAGCATATAGGGCATCACAAACGTCAAATGTCAAGGTACTCTGCGTCAGACCAAGGCCGTACGAAGCTTGCCAACCCCATGGTCATCTTCTTCACGATGACCATAATATTCCTCCTGAGTGTTGCCCCGAGGATTGGGATGGCTATATATACACGCTATTCTACCTACTCGCAATCAGTTCATCATTTGAGGGATGTGATGATCATGCTGCCCTTCATCAACTGTGTGTCCAACCCGTTCGTCTATGTATTCACATCAAAGGTGTTCCGGATGCATGTTGTTTCTCTGTTTTGTGCTGAAAGAAGGATGGAGTCTACGTCACCACCGTCGATAACCATCCGGACACAAGAATCTGTTTTGTAGGATATCGAAGAGATTTCTAGAAGAACACAATAAGTTGCGGACACATGCGAAGTCACACTGGAACTTAAGTGAGTTTACTTTTACGCCGCACTCAGCAATTGTCCGGCTATATATACATAATCGAGTCTATACCAGACGAGCATCGATCTACACAAATGGGATACGATGGCGTGTCAACCAAGTGTTTGAGCCTGACCACCCGATCCCGTTAGTTGACTCTAACGACAAGCATGGGTTACTGAAGATCAATTCTAACCCGGACCTTCACGGGTCCGGAAGTGGAGAAGGGGGAAGGTGAGTTTGTGGAGGCACAGATGAACAGAACATGACTCAGAAGGGAGGGAAGAGATGAAGCAGCAGGTGAAGCAGTTTCAGACGAAAGAGGAACGTTTTCTTAAAGGGTGTGTTCATTCTCTAGTATGAAATGTGAGCTATGTGATAATTACGGATCCCTTCATCAACAGTACTGTAAATTTGTTCGTCTATCTGTTCACGTCTAAGATGTTCCGACATCTTATTGGGTGTCTTGTTGAAAGTCTTGGGTGCCTTTTTGAAAGTTTTGTGTGTCTTGTTTCTGAACCGAGGCAATCGTTGACAGCTTTAATAAAACACTTCACAGCAATGATAACTTAGTTTCCATTCTTGCGGAAACCTAATGGTTATTGGGTAATGTAGGTTTCCGCTAGGTTTCAGTATCCGGAAACAGACAATGCTAGTTTCCGCATAGTTTACAAAACTGAAACTAACAAATCAAGGTTTCCGTCAGGTTTCTACAACTGAAACTGTCTTTTTGAGTTTCCATTTAGTTTCAGGTCGCTGAAACATTCATAGGAAAATGACTTAGTTTCCGTTGTTGCGGAAACCTATTGGATACTGGGTAATGTAGGTTTCAGCTAGGTTTCTGTATGCGGAAACTGACAAGTCTATTGGTTTCAGCTTAGATGAAATAGGGATACACCCGAACCGGCCCCAAGCCGAACCGGCCCCTGGATATTTAACCCAAACCGGCCCCTGGATATTTAACTCAAACCGTCCCCGCACCCGAACCGGCCCCTGGGTTAATGAACGATAATCAGACAGACAATTAATGAAGATTTCTGTTAATTTATTATATAGATACAGACAATTAATTTATTATATATATATATACAGACATGAAGATTTCAATTAATATATTATATAGATACAGACAATTAATTTATTATATATATATACAGACATGAAGATTTTAATTAATTTATTATATAGACACAGACATGAAGATTTCAATTAATTTATCATATAGATACAGACAATTAATTTATTATATATATATACAGACATGAAGATTTCAATTAATTTATTATATAGATACATACATTTCAATTAATTTATTATATAGACACAGACATGAAGATTTCAATTAATTTATTATATAGATACAGACATGAAGATTTCAATTAAATTATTATATAGATACAGACATTTCAATTAATTTATTATATAGATACAGACAATTAATTTATTTTATGTATATATATATATATATATATATACATGAAGATTTCAATTAATTTATTATATAGACACAGACATGAAGATTTTTGCCACCCTAAAGCTACTTCTTAGTTATGAGGGATGTTATTAGAATAAGGGTCTGGGATTTTATAAGATTATACGCAAGGTGAAGATAACAGTATACGGTGCAGTTGACATTGAGTGAACGCAATCGGTGTCAAGTAAGAGCATGCGCTTAAGACAACATGTAAAAGAATTACATAAAATGTCCTCTACCACGGGATCTCCGTGATCAGCAGCACGTGCATGTTCACTTGCCTCGCATCGACACTAATATTCGCTAATATATTTTCAAAAATCGATATTACATGTAAAGACATATATGAGTAATATGTTTTCGTCATTTATGTTAAAGGAACTTTAATTCATATGTCAATGTAGAAATATTTACTTCTCGGGGCCGGTTTGGGGCAAATATCAGGGGCCGGTTCGGGTTAAATATCAGGGGACGGTTCGGCTAGGGGCCGGTTCGGGGGTAATTCATGAAATGGTAAACTTAGCTTTGCGCTGTTCCATTGGGGGGACTATATTTATTTACTGTTACGCTTGCAAAATAATGTCTATATACAGAATCCAGCTAGGGTCCATGCAGGGAGCAAAAGCAATAGCCCATTTAAATACTGTACTGTTAAAGTGTTTATGGTTATATGCTAGTTTTTGTGTACATTTGTGATATACTAGTTATTTTGCTGTCCTTCGCAGACAGGTAAGTATATAAGTTTGTTTTTTTATATAATGCACACATTTACAAATTTAAATTTACGAGGTTAGTTTCAGCGACTGGAAACTACCGGAAATCAACAAAGTTAGTTCCAGAAATGGAAATTTACAGTAAAGTATCATTGGTAGTTTCCATTGCATAAAGCAGCTGGAAACCATCATTGATGGGAAAGTGAATGAAACAAACGTAGAGGAAATTACTCCATATATACCAGTATATACAGTATATATTCAGAAACCTACATTAACCTACGCTAAACTGTCTATGTATTCCATGTATATAAGTTTCAGTTTAGTGATCTCAGTGTTTCTGTACACCAGAATTCAAATAAAAGATACTGTCACATGAAAGATTAATTTCAGGAGCAGTTAAACCTAATTATGGAAACTTAAGATTCTACTTTGTATCCTTTACGTTGAGTTAGGTACACTCACAGATGCCTTAAACTTATAAATTATTGAAGAACACCGGGTAAGGCTCCATTAGGTTTCAGTTACCCATTGGCTTTCCGTTTGTAATGTTTGTCAAAGTGATACATACTAATACAACTAACTGGGAGTGGTTATGCACATTTCACATAACTGTACTAAAATGGACAATAGTTTCGTAAATGTTCAATAAGAACATAATACAGGCCACAACAAATTATACAGTAGACTTATAGACATAAAATATATTTAAGTTTAACTTCATCTGCCAGTGGTGAAATATGTTAGGATTGAAAGAAAATGAAGTCAATGAACGTTTGTTTTGCCTTTTAATTATAGCATTATCAGTATTGATCCATTATCATATTTTAAGCACTTTGGAACCTCATAAATTTATAAAATGGCTTTCTAGATATGTCATAGAGTACCTAAAATGTAAGGGAATCATATTTCACACACATTTGCCCTAAGTGTGACTTAGTACATGTTGTTTGTGGAATGATTTTGTTGAATGCTACAAGAAAAATGAAAACAAAATACAGATATCAAACTTAAAACCAACTAACGGTATAACAAAACTAATGGGCTATTACCTTGTTCGAGAAAAGTATCCATCAGTATCCACATAATGGAACGATATGCCATTCATCGGCAGCTGCCCAAAAAACTGTTCCATGTCACGTGACCGGGTTTCATTGGACACCAAAGATAATACACCTGACAAGTTTTTACATAATGTCCACAATTCTTTAAAAAAAATCAAATAGTGTCGGTTAATCCTCGAAGGAAGGTCGCTGTGTTTACACGACAGAATGTGGGTATATTCGGTGATGTCTTACTTGGAAGTAGACCTTTGTTATTACAGTGAAAATCCTTTGATATTGGAGGGCTGACGGTGCATGTTGTTTTAAGGGATTAACTTTCTGAACTACCTAGCGAAATAGGTGACACGAACTCACCCCTTGTTCACTTACATAATGAAAATCAATGAAATTGAACTCACTTAGCTTGTTTTGACAATCATTGATTGTCATTAATTGATATGAGTAAGCACCAACTCATCAATTTGGGTACATAATATGCTGGGCATACTTTCAAATTCATCACTTTTATTAAGGCAAAACAGCAGTTCCATGTGTAAAGTAAAAGTTCATTCCGACTTCACGAGGTGGAAGATATCTATGTATGGATGGTACACTTTAGAGAAATGCTACATCTTGGTTGTCCTGGGTATGTTGTAGAGTCTCAGCTGTCTCCACTGTCGATGATATAGTCACCAAACATCCTGACATACGTAACCACGAACGTGTCAACAAGATATAAAGGTGTGACAATATATCCGCTGTGACAATAAATACAACATATAACATAAATATATTTTACAATACCACTGATGATTTGTCTGCAGGCAGAATAAGTGTACTTGCGTTCGCAGACGCAGTTTCATACTTAATGAAACTGAAGTGTAGACTGTATGTGTACTATGTACATGTATTATGATTTTTTTTATCATTATGATGATTAAAATAATTTGTGCTAAGATGTCACTTTAATGAATTTTATTGTTGCCATATCATGAATAAGTAAAATATTCTTTAAAATCTGGTATTTTCTACGAATATCACTTCGTTGTACAATTTATTTTGTTTTCAACTTGGGAATTTAGTGTTACCTGCATGCCTGTCATCCATTGTTCTCCAAATGCGTTCAACCTGACAATCCCTGTGTGCCTTATTGTTGTTAGAAACATCACAAATGTCTACTTCACGGTAATAAACCTCTTCAGTATACGTTAGTAACTCTACAAACATAAACCCTACCTTTTGACGGGCCCTTTTGACAAAGACGTCGTGCAAGATAAAAGTAATAAATCAATTAGCGTGTTATCGGTTAATCCTTTCATCTGTGTTTGGTTTTTAACTCAGCTGATAATTCCTTTTGCTGCACCTCCATGCATATATTACATAACATGTAGTACATAAGACCTTAATTTATAATGTTGAATATTTAGTGTAGACGTGAGAAATGCTAAATGGGAATCTTTGTCGGGTAATCTGAGTGATGTTACCACTAATTATACCTGTTATAAATTCACTAAATGACCATCAAGTGAATGATGACAAATAAACGGGTGTAGGTTTATATCACCAAACACGGTTACAGCAAGGGAGTAGTAATCGTTGTATTGCATGCAATTTTAATTGCCTACAAAATCTTAGGGAATAATAATAGGTCATCAAACATCACATTGTTTCTTGATATGATTAAATATCGAGGTAAAAAACACAGAAATAGGATCAAATTGGATCGGTCATATACGATCAACGCATCGGAAAATCTGAAAAAAGCTTACACTGCTGGAGTACTTTATTACAGGAAATACATCCACCATTCTTATTGTTTCATTGTTTAGGTTGAAGAAATTCTGCCAAGGTGGACAGCTGCCCAGTCCCTGGGTCCGTCACGGTCGAGGTAGCAGGTGCTGCCCACCTGGCAGTCAGACCACGTACTAAAATTGTTGTCCCGAAACCGGAAGCGCTTGATTTGGAATGAATGAGGCCCCGCGAGATGTAACGGACATTGTAAAAACAAACAATTTACATAAACACATATTGCAGTTATCAGTGTTTTTCTAAACTTGTGAAGGGTGAGCAGACTATTGGCATGTTTACAATAGAATTGAAAAAAAATATAATTGAGTACCCATAAGTCTTTGATTGAAATGCCGCCATCTTTGTTCAAACGTACACGCGCGAGATTGGAAAAAACTTCGTTGTCGTTTTGAAGTAAGTCTATGAGAGTAAGGTAGTGGAAATGGCAGTCTGTATAGTTGCTATAGTTTTCTTGACACATGGCAACATACTTGACAATCGAAGCTTTGGAAACAAGGATCCGGGAACTTGAGCGATCTCAACAGAAACCCAGGACAGAGAAATTAGCAGTACCCCGCCCTTGTCAGGTAGGTTTCAGATGAAATGCATTATGTTCTTCTTATCATAGCAGTCAGTTTGAATCGAATTAAACGTTTTCGATAGGAAAAACCTTTATCTTACAGTAACGGTGCGCTCGCATTTCGATTTCTCTCACGGTTATTAATGTGGACATTGCATTTTGGTGTGAAATCTGTTACAACATTATCGTTGACACCAGCTGAACATTCCGTTAAAATATAACCATAAGACAAGTGTATATATATGTGTTCCTGTACGTTGAGTGTGATATTTATATAACTTCATTTTCTGCGGCAGCCCATTTTGTTGCTGGGCACAACCAACACCATAACCAAATATCTATTGTTCAGTCATTTTTGTGAGTGTAATTTTGTCTCAGTATTATTCTTTTCTTGTCGGACTATTTCAATTATGTATCCAGCTATATTGGAACCGTGTACTGGAGCGGCGTTTATATAAGCCACTTGGCTTGTTCGCCTTTTCAGGTTATTGACGGAATAAAAATATATTTAAAAAAATTGTTATATGCAGCAAGGCAACAGATATAGATGAAACAAGTAGTTCATGATATTTCGGTGGAAAATATTACCAATCGACAGATGTTCATACTCCAAATGTGTGTCTCTTTTTGTTTTCGGCTATTGTGAGAAGAATCATGGAAAAGTTCGTGGAGTCCCTTGAAAATCCATTAAAAGTTACTTATTTATAAGGTAAAATAACTTACCCCAAGTTTTATTATTGCTCGGCATCATAATCAATATATATGTTGGGTTTTATAACATTAGAGACGTCATTAATGCAAACTAAAATTAATATTGCCATCAACTCGTTTCTTGTTCACAATTGGGTAAATCTAGCATTAGTAGAATTGACATAGCATACCATTATGTAGTGCATAATTGCTGTATAATCATGTCGATCATGTTAATAGAAAACTTCTCACACCCTCGCAGTAATGCATATACCACAATTACGTATTACTTGGTTTGATACATGGTGAATATGATAATAATCAAAATAATGAATGTTTGTCGGATTGTAATAATCTATTATTGGACGAATGAAAATTAACTCATTTGCTTTCTTAATAGAAACTTTTTGGATAATCTGGAGGAGCAAGATGGACGATCGACGTCGGCAGATTCGAGGAAAGGAAGAAAAACACAGGAAAGATGCTAAAAGAAACAAAAGAATCCGATCTGTAAGTCCCTGAAACTGGATTATATAATATCATTTGTACCGGTTTATAGACTTCCTGACACCAGTTTAAAACATCCTGAGTCACTTAACTGACATGACGTGCTTCATATTATCACATCGCTATATACCTGTAATAGAATAACTTTCCTTCTCTCATGTCATTACCCATCACCGTAATGTGCCATTATCTAATTAGAACAAGTGCGGCTCTCAAGAATAAATGTTGGACATAACTTTCGCAATGCAAGAATTTCATTTTTCCTCCCAGAAACGCCAACAGCGCCTGAAGAATCTAGCTACTATTAACTGGACAGAGAAAAGAACACAGAAGGTGGCTGCAGTCCTAACCCCAGAATTGACATCGCCAGTGGTGTCTGGCGCTCCAGAGGCAAACATGAAGAACTTGCGACACCATCCAACAATATTCTTTCCAACCACCTAAAGGTCTTCCACCCTGGTCATTGAGAATATGATTCATGTTAGTTAGGGATAGGATGGAATGTCTAAATGTACATTCAATTATCTCCTGTATTCACCCTGTTTAGGAAAAAACAACTAAATTTGTTGTTTCTGAGACTAAGATTAAAATGAAATTAATGTCCCTCATATTAAAAAAATGCCAACCCCTCCATAATATTTATCTCTCTCTCTCTCTCTCTCATTCTCTCTCTCTCTCTCTCTCTCTCTCTCTCTCTCAAATGACATATATATTGTCTATGCCGGATGGCGCAGTGTGCTATTGATTTCAGAAACCTTCTCTCCAGGTAGGAACCCCAGATGTACACCTGGTCGTCTAGGTAACACACATGGTGTCATGTAAGCAGCTGGACAGTTCAATAACAGATAGGACCTAATCTCTCTCTCTCTGTCTCTCTGTCTCTCTCTCTCTCTCTCTCTCTCTCTCTCTCTCTCTCTCTCTCTCTCTCTCTCTCTCTCTCTCTCTCTCTCTCACAAGTGGTTTGTGTGTTTTTTAGTGTGCATTCCTCTCTGAATAAGGAGAATCAACTGACGGGATTTTGTGATTTGTGACAATGTTTAATTGTAACATTGAAACATAGACATGATATGTTTATGATGAATAAAGAGAAATCGACTGACTTACTGATTTTGTATTTATTTATTTCTATGTCCATGTGGTGTTGAGGTAACTGTAGTTGAAATGAGTTTATTTTATATTTGAATAGAATATATGACATAATACACTCATTTCAACTACAGTTAATATAGTTGAATAATCATAATTTAATATGGACATATGTTTATCAATGAATACTAATAATTGAAACCAAATGGAGCCATACAGATTCTGATTTACTGAAACTTATGGAACATGGTTAATGTGATTAATAGAAACGAAAATCAAAGGGAAACATAATTGAACTAAGTAAATAAATGAAACCATCTGAAAGTAGAGGATAAGGGAAACCCAATGGAACCTCATAGGAATCTGCGTAACGGAAACTCACTGGAGCCACACAGGAATCTGGGTAACGGAAACGCACTGGAACCATACAGGAATCTGGGTAACGGAAACGCACTGGAGCCCTACAGGAAACTGGGTAACGGAAACGCACTGGAGCCTTACTGGAATCTGGGTAACGGAAACGCACTGGAGCCTTACTGGAAACTGGGTAACGGAAACGCACTGGAGCCATACTGGAAACTGGGTAACGGAAACGCACTGGAGCCATACTGGAAACTGGGTAATTTGTAAGTTTCCGCTTTCCGGAAACTTGAAGGAAATGTAGAGAAACAGTCCGGAAACCTAATCGAAACTTAAGTTTCCATTTTGTTTCCGTTAAGTTTCCGGTGTCCGGAAACCAAGTTATTTTTGCTGTGCTTATACGTTCCATAACCAAGTCAAAGTAATGGAGCAGCTTGCTCTGGAGAGATTTTGATGTGAGGCAATTCGTGTTCACAGATAGTGTTACAGGCTTTTGGACAGAAAACATTACGTTTTTAATTGTGTTGAGTGGCGAGTGAGTGAGTAAATGTATTTTCTTTTTAATGTTCAGTCCATCATGGAAATACGTCTGAGGAAGATATAGGTTCTCTGTACATGTTCAGCCCTGCTACCACAAGATCAGTAGGTGGGTGGGATAGTAGGTGAGTGGATTGGTAGGTGAGTGGATTGGTCGGTGAGTGAGTTAGTAGGTGAGTGAAATAGTAGGTAAGTGGGTTAGTAGGTGAGTGGATTAGTAGGTGAGTGGATTGGTAGGTGAGTGGATTAGTAGGTGAGTTAGTAGGTGAGTGGATTAGTAGGTGAGTGGGAATTGATAAGTAGGTAAGTGGATTAGTAGATGAGTGGATTAGTAGGTGAGTGGATTAGTAGGTGAGTGGATTAGTAGGTGAGTGGGTTAGTAGGTGAATGGTTCAGTAGGTGAGTGGATTAGTGAGTGTGTGGGTTAGTAGGTGAGTGGATTAGTAGGTGAGTGGGGTAGAAGGGGAGTGGATTAGTAGAGGAGTGGAAGTGGATTAGTAGTGAGTGGATTAGTAGGTGAGTGGATTAGTAGGTGAGTGGGAGCGGATAAGTAGGTGAGTGGGGTAGTAGGGGAGTGGATTAGTAGGTGAGTGGGAGTGGATAAGTAGTGAGTGGATTAGTAGGTGAGTGGATTAGTAGGGGAGTGGATTAGTAGGTGAATGGTTTAGTAGGTGAGTGGATTAGTGGATTAGTAGGTGAGTGGATTAGTGAGTGTGTGGGTTAGTAGGTGAATGGTTTAGTAGGTGAGTGGATTAGTGAGTGTGTGGGTTAGTAGGTGAATGGTTTAGTAGGTGAGTGGATTAGTAGGTGAGTGGATTAGTGAGTGTGTGGGTTAGTAGGTGAGCGGATTAGTGAGTGTGTGGGTTAGTAGGTGAGTGGATTAGTAGTTGAGTGGGTTAGTAGGTGAGTGGATTAGTAGGTGAGTGAGTTTAAAGCCGCTTTGAATAGTATTTCAATTACATCAAATACGAAACAAATGTTCAATGTAACGTAGATGTTTATACATCAGGTCTCCATTAAGCAAGAATGAACCATGCTTGTTGTAAGAGCTGGCTAAATGAGGATCGAGTGGCCACATGTCTGCCGACACTCACATCGGATCGTTGTAGAACTTGATCTTGATGTCAACCACCGCTTTCCGTCCACGATAATGAAATGTGATGTACATGGAATATTGGTAACTGCGGCGTAAAACAAATTCTCGTCCTTGAATTAAAAACATGTCTGACTATTCGACGTAACAATAATAAATTATTGTTTGGCCATCTCCTGATTTCCTGCTTGTGGCTGAACGTGACTGCTTGTCACACTCGGCCCTCTGACAGTCCCTTCACACAACGATCATTGTGTTGGACTTTTGTCTGAATACAGTGAGAATGTTCAAACAGTGAAACATCGTTTTGACGCCGGTTTCGCCTCAAGTTAAAATAGTATCAGTCCGGAAAAAAACAGAAGCTCGGAATGCGTCACATTTGATTTATTTAGATGTTCACAACAGGAATCTCCGGATGCTGTGGTTTCACTTCTAACGGGGTTCACTGTGTCTCAGTGTCAGGGTGGTGCCTTATTGGTGGGAAGAACACAAGTTTCTAAAATAATATTTCATTTTATACTCACGACACATTTCGACACACACGATACCCTTGACAGATTAACACACATGTCACCACGCAGGATATATTTGCACATACAAGAACAGACCATACTCAAGATACATTTCCACACTCAAGCACGGTACGCATGATACATTTAAACACATACGCATAATTCATTTCCACACTCATGCACGATTCACGCGATAATTTCAACACACACGTACGATACATTTCCACACTAACGAACGATATACACACCATTCAGAGGATACATTCCATTCGCACGCCGTCCCACGATACAGTAACATAAGCACAACACATTCCCACATTCACGCAGGGTACATACACACACACGCACGCAACCCCCTCCCCCACGATTCACACGATATATTTCCACATTCAAGCACGACACATTTCAAGACACACGAAGGATTCACTTCCACACTCACGCACGATACACAGGATACATTTCCACACTCACGCACGAAACATTTCCGCACTCACGCGCGATACACAGGATACATTTCCACACTCACGCACGATACACAGGATACATTTCCACACTCACGCACTATGCATTTCCGCACTCACGCGCAATACACAGGATACATTTGAACACACACGCACGATACATTTCCACATCCACGCGCCATACATTTCCACACTCACGCACGATACACAGGATACATTTCCACACTCACGAAGGATAAATGTCCACACTCATGCACGATACACAGGACACATTTCAACACGCACGCACGATACACACGATACATTCCACACTCACGCACGATACATTTCCGCACTCACGCGCGATACACAGGATACATTTCCACACTCACGCACGATACACAGGATATATTTCCACACTCACGCACGTTACATTTCCACACTGATGCACGATACACACGATACATTTCCTCACACACGAAACATATAACATGACACACAACCCACCCTAACTCTCATCACACACAACCCACCCCAACTCTCATCACACACAACCCACCCCAACTCTCATTTCACCAATCTATCTCAACTCTCATCACTCACATCCCACCCTATCTCTCATTACACACAGCCCACCCCAACTCCCATCACACACAACCCACACTAACTGTCATCACACACAACCCACCCTAACTCTCATCACACACAACTCACCCTAACTCTCATCACACACAACTCACCCTAACTCTCATCACGCACCAACTCCCCCTAACTCTCATCACACACAACCCATCATAACTCTCATCACACACAACTCACCCTAACTCTCATCACACACAACTCATCCCTAACTCTCATCACGCACCAACTCCCCCTAACTCTCATCACATACAACCCACACTTACTCTCATCACACACAACCCACCCTAACTCTCATCACACACAACCCACACTAACTCTCATCACACACAACCCACCCTAACTCTCATCACACACAACCCACCCCAAGTCTCATCACACACAACTCACCCTAACTCTCATCACTCACCAACTCCCCCTAACTCTCATGACACACAACCCATCATAACTCTCATCACACACAACCACCGTTCACTCACTTTCTTGACAGTATCATCTATTTCTATGATAGTTACAATATGTGTATTTCTGGAAGGATCATTTACTGGTGACTCTGGTGTGAGCCCAAACCCAGCCCTTCCTGTTGATAACGACAGATTACATTCGGAAGTTTAAACCAATAGAATGAAACGAGGAAGGATGTGAAAGTGAATAGAATCATGTATGCATGGCTCATTGCCCGCTGTTGGCACGTGGATCCTAGGGGGCTATTAGGGTAATGTATTATCATTGTAAACAGCATGCCCGTTTTATCAAAATTTCACAGACCGTCATATAACATATTGCTTAGAAGTTGTTCGTTCAAGGTGACGAATTTTACAGAGAGAGAGAGTTTTATTCAGTAAAGGGACCACAGGCCCATTATACATCAGGTGTACAGAATATACAATTATTGGAGCACCGTACAACATCATGAGAGCTGCACAATTATACATTTGTGGGTACGAAGGCTGAAAGAAATTTATTTCGTTTTTTCATGGCAAAGAATAGATATTTTGCAAGACAATTTATAGTATAAGTATTCTTTGATGTAAACAACTGGGCTAATTTCACTTCAGATGGATATATGTGATAATATTTAGGGAGGATATCAATTCTTAATTTCCCATAAAAAGGGCATTCCAGGCAAAAGTGATATTCATTTTCTATGTTAGGTATGATACAAAGCGGGCACAGGCGATCCTCCCTTTTAAGACCTAAATGTCTACCGTACTCTATCATCAAATTGTGGTTTGAGCAACGAAATCTACTTAAGAAGATTCGAAACTGTTTTACACTAACACTATCGATATAGAACTCGAAAGCTATACCTTCTTTGAGCCTGCGATAAAAATCCAATTTCGAAACAAGTATAATACGAGATGACCACAACTGGTTATCTATATCAATACATCTTTGCTTAAATAATGATATGAAGGTAGAGATATTTCCAACACTTTGACTGGCCCACACATTGCCAAAACCATAACTGTACAAAGAGATTTCACCTTAAAAGCCCAACAATCTATACCTTTTCAGCAAGACAATACTGATACTCATATACCTTATTTAAGATTACATTCTCAACTTGAGACAGGAGGCGAACCCAATATTTAACAATCTTAATGTACTGATTTACCTTTAATGAATGACGACCAATCTCAGCACGAGCTGCAATATTTGGCGTGTATCTTGAGAGACCCAAAACCTGTTTACAGAACCTATCGTGTACATTCAATACAGATGGCGACGGGTGGAAACCCCAGACTTCACTTCCGTATAGTAACAATGGCAGAACCTTGACATCAAATATGTGGAGCAAAACATTAATTGGTAGATTATAAAAATTCTTAACCGATGATTTGAAAATATTCAACACCTTCCATGCTTGGTCAGCCAAAGTTTTCTGTGTAATATACCATGATCCAGAGGAAGAGAAGTGAACTCCCAAGTATTTATATGATGCGACAATTTCAAGCAACTGTCCATTCAAATGGAACTTTTCATAATGTCATAGTCGACCAGCCTTCCTGAATACAATAACTTTACTTTTATCAAGATTTATTTTCAATTTCCACTTGTTGCAATACGAAACTAGCTTGTCTAGCCTCGGCAGACCTATAACTGTAAAGTCAAAAAGCGCAATATCATCAGCAAACAATAGGATGAACAGCTCAACTAAGTCTAGATTGATACCCCTCTGACCATCAGCAGATAGACAATCAACAATATCGTTGACAAAGAAGGAAAAGAGAAAGGGAGATAACTGGCATCCCTGACGAACTCCTGATAAACAATCAAAAAACGGTGTGTAACCATCTCTCATCGACACACAAGCTTTAACATTTTGGTACATATTTTTCAATAGCCTGTAGGTATTACCTTTCACGTTGCCAAGCCACAGTTTGTAAAGGAGACCACACCTATCGACTGAGTCAAAAGCGGCCTTCAAGTCAATAAATGCACAATAGAGGCGACCTTTGTAAAGTGAAAGATATTTATCAATTATAGCATTAAGAATAAATATATTATCATGTGTTTGGAAACCATACCTGAACCCAGCTTGTTCGTCAACGAAGAATTCTTCCCTTTCAGCCCAAGAGTTTAACCTGTTGTTGATAATTTTACAAAATATTTTACCAGTTACTTCAAGCAGTGTAATAGGTCTATAATTCCCAGGGCAATCAGTTTTACCTTTCTTATACAAAGGAATTATAACTCCATACGTCCACTGAGATGGATAAATACCTGTAGACAAAATGCTATTGAAAAGAGATTTCAGTAAATCAATACAATGATGAGGTGCATTTTTAAAAAATTCAATTGGAATGCCACTGAGTCCTGGTGCTTTTCCATTATGCATTTCATGAATAGCATTAATTATTTCTTGGTAGGATATTTCTTTATCCAAATAGTCATTGTCCACAGATGAATCAATAAGTCTATCACTGATTGAATCAACAAAATGATTGACAAAAATATAGAAGTGTTCTTCATCGGCTGAACAATAGGAAGACTGAAAAACATTCTTGAAATGATTCATCCAGTCAAATGGTGTAATATTATTGTTTACAAATGATGATTTCGATTTCACAGTTCTCCAGAATAATTTACTGTTTTTAGTAGAGAGTGCGTTACTAAGTTTATGTGTGTAATCTGAAAATGATGAAGACAGTTTCACAGCACACAACTGTTTATAGTGTGACACAGACTCAACATAACGTTGTCTATCAGATTTACAGTTACTTGCTTGAAATGCACGCAGAAGGCGCCGAGCGGTATCACGTGCACTCTTGCATTCACCGTCATACCAGCTGTCTCCCTTTGGAACATTATTTGTCGACAATACACGAGATTTACAGAAACTGGCACATGATTGCATAACCGTATTAAAAAAGTAACGAGGCCTCTTGAACATCACCGTTATCAATAAAGGAATGAAACTGGTTTATAACATCGGGTGGTAATACATCCCAGTTGTGCAGGTATTCTAGTAAACAGTTATTGTTCCATCGATATCTAGTTTTAAATGAAAGATTGTGGAAACGTTCATTATTATTCAGTGTCAATGAAAACGAAAATGTTATTGGCAGATGAGTCGACTCAACTTCATCGGACACTTTAAAATCATCAAAAAAGTTCAAAAGCATTGTCCGAACAAAGCACATAGTCAACAACACTTTGTCCATTATTGGCAAAACATGTTATGTTACCTTTACCTTTATCATGAAATAGACGGCCGTTACATATTCTCAGGTCCAATGTTTTGCAGAAGTTCAATAGGGCATAGCCACGTTTGTTGATCACAGTGTCACATGATGCACGTGGTTCGATGGCGTCGTCGGTTATATAATCTATGTCATCATCAATCGGGAGATACCTCGGGTCATCATTAACAATATAATCTTTGTAACATCCATTCCAAGTGCGTGCATTCAAATCACCTTGAATTATAATTCTACAATCAGGTTCATTTGATCTGAATTTGTTTACATCATTCCAAAAGAGTAAAAATAGCTTCATCAGCATGTGCACTGGACCTTGCAGGAGAATAGTAAACAACACCCATAAATATGGAAAAATGATAAACTGGTACACGCACACGTAACCATAGAATGTTGTTACTTTCCGTCGAGATTAATGACACAAATTCTGAGACAGTGTCGGCGATTAATACAGTTATTCCACCCGAATTTCTAATGGCGCTGGCATGTTTTTGTCTACACTTCCCAAACACTGTATATCCTTGAAACAATAACTCCTCACTTTCATCTGACCACGTCTCCACGAGAGATATAAAGGTGAATTTTTTCAGAAAGTTGATGATATGTTCCCGGCAAATTTTCTTCTTTAGACCTTCTACATTCCACAGAACAGCAGTCCAGGACTTAGTTACTGCACACGTGGGCCTTGACCACGCCCCTATTTGTTAGAGTCAGTATTAGGAGATCGAAGAGGGAATGTTTTTAACAGAACTAATTCATCTTCAGTGTCGTTCAGTCGATAAAGTTTGTTTTCAATTTGGATTTTATCACCTTTAAGAGTAGAGAATTTACCTTCGTTCCTGGCCTCGGTCATGAATCCTTTGAGTTTTTGCCTGGTAGACCGTACTTTTTCAGTGAAATCCTGTGAAATGGAGATACCGTGTCCTTTAAGAAGTTTGGCTGACTGTAAAATCCTTGTCCTGTGTCGGAAGTTGAGGCAGGTAACTAGCACCGGTCTGGCACCACGTGACTTCGAAGGAAGGCGAATGACACGGTCAAATTCTCTTATATCTGTGATACTCATTTTATTCTCTATAACATCGAGAACTTTATTTGTAACGTCATCGTTAGATTCTCCAGATGTCTCTTTGATGTTGTACAGTATTATGTTGTTCTGTCTTGAGTTATTGTCCAGATGATCAATTTTATTTGTTAAACGTTTCACAGTTGTTTTCAGTTCCTCATTTTCTTCTGTTAGTGTAACCACATCCTGTTCTATTTTTTTTATTTGACCGAAAAGTTTTTCAAAATTTTTCTGTGTCTCTCGTCTCATATCCCTAATTTCTTTTAGCGTTTCGGAATCACAAACCTCTCCCTCAATAGTTGTTTGTCTTCGTGGTCCTGGGTTTGACTCAATATCGTTGGAAAGGACGAGTAGCAACGACAAGAGCAGGATGATATGAAGATAGAGTCTAAGTCCCGCTGGCACGTGCAGCCCGTGAACTCGGATGGCGGCTTGTCTCGCTCTCACCGACATGAAGGCCATAAATACGCTTAAAAAGCATCCATTTCTGGCTCGAAATGTTTCGTTATCACATCCCATCGTACTTGCATACACTTGTACACGTTTTTGGAGTGAAATTACAAGTCCAGACTTACTTTTTAGGGCACTTTTCAAGCACTTTCACGGAGCACTACAAATACACGTCCGACCCGTATAACCACCAGGTGGCACTTACGAATTATGTCGTTATTTGGACTTGTAACATTAGTCACCGTGTTGTGTCAGGTGAACAATTGATAATCTTTGGATTTGTTTTTGTCGGACAAAAGCACGACATGCCCATGTTTACGCGAACACTTTGTATCAATATTATTCTGTATCATTACTATTTCGTATCATTACTATTTTGTATCATTACTATTTGATAGTGATTCAAAACCACATGCCCTTGATATAGTCGTAATTGTACAATCGATTTTGCCTTTTGGACGAGATTTCTTATGGATATGGAAAGGATTTTACTTATTCATGCGTTAACCAATGAGTCATTACAAAATCCATTTTAATACTGAAATGGGCTTATGTTTATAATGATGTTTTGTGACTCTATTACCGTATTGTCAATGTCCTGATTTTTCTACAAACTTTCAAAGATGGTACTTCTTGTTGCCCTGACTGGCCCTCGGCATTAACTGTCCAAAGTCGGCGGTTGTTCGTCCACTGTGGTCTGGTTAGAGCATTTGAAGAGTTAACCTTTAATTCTGGCAATGGACGCAAAGGGAGTCAGTATGTACACCTAGTAGACTTAAACAATCGTGTACGCGGTAAACAGTCTACAGGAATGGATTACCATGTAATTTGTGTGATTCGGCGAATCAGTTGTCCTGTTTAACTACTTCAGTACATAATTTAAACGGGCATTATCTTTTCTGACTGAGGTGCTAATACCATACATGTAGCAGCTATGAAATACTCAACCTGTAGTTCTGATAATTCTGGTATAATACACAGTAACATGTTAACGAAATCCTGTAAAGAAAAGAAACGATGTAATTCTAGAACTGTCTAACTTAGTGTCTTGGCTTTCAGCAATGGAGAGACGTTGTCCAGAGACGATACATTTCATAATCACCAACTTCATCCGGGTTCATCCCTCCATTGTCTTCTTCTGTGTGCTGCTGGTGGTTGTCGGCATCCCAGGGAACGGCCTCATCCTCTTCATCTACACCAAGAAGATCAACGTTCCTATTTTCAGCTTCTTCACTAAGGTCCTCGCTATCCTCAACCTTGTCGGCACGTCTTGTCTGCTACCGGCGCTTGTGTTATTCAAGAGTAACATAGAAGAGGCACTTTTCTGCAAATGGTTTTCTGTTGGGCAGCATTTCTTTGCCATTAACACTGGCGTGTTTTATGTAATCATTGCTATTCAAAGATACAGAAGGCTTTGTGAAGATCAACAATCACAGATTAATGTCCCCGTGGCCAAGAGGATACTTCTGGGTTGTGTCGTTTTTTCTCTTCTTTCATGCACGCCACATGCATTTCTAATAAACGTACACTACACTGCAGTGAACGCAACTCTTGAACTAAGCAACTGTGTGATAAACATACCATACAGCGACTTCACTGAATACGCAAAAAAACATCACCTTTCTACGATATATTTATCATGGTTAATGCTCGAGCTCTTTGTCATTGTTGTGGTTCTCACTGTGCTGTATTCGTTAATTGGGAAGCATATAGGGCATCACAAACGTCAAATGTCAAGGTACTCTGCGTCAGACCAAGGCCGTACGAAGCTTGCCAACCCCATGGTCATCTTCTTCACGATGACCATGATATACCTCCTGAGTGTTGCCCCGAGGATTGGGATGGCTATATATACACGCTATTCTACCTACTCGCAATCAGTTCATCATTTGAGGGATGTGATGATCATGCTGCCCTTCATCAACTGTGTGTCCAACCCGTTCGTCTATGTATTCACATCAAAGGTGTTCCGGATGCATGCTGTTTCTTTCTTTTGTGCTGAAGGAAGGATGGAGTCTACGTCACCACCGTCGATAACCATCCGGACACAAGAATCTGTTTTGTAGGATACCGAAGAGATTTTTGTAAGAGCACAATAAGTTGTTGACACATGCGAAGTCACACTGGAACTGGAGAGTGAGTTTACTTTTACGCCGCACTCAGCAATTGTCCGGCTATATATACATAATCGAGTCTATACCAGACAATTCAGTGTTCAGCAGTATGAGCATCGATCTACACAAATGGGATACGATGGCGTGTCAACCAAGTGACGGGTGGTCAGGCTCTAACGACAAGCATGGGTTACTGAAGATCAATTCTAACCCGGACCTTCACGGGTCCGGAAGTGGAGAAGGGGGAAGGTGAGTTTGTGGAGGCACAGATGAACAGAACATGACTCAGAAGGGGGGAAGAGATGAAGCAGCAGGTGAAGCAGTTTCAGACGAACGAGGAACGTTTTCTTAAAGGGT
This sequence comes from Haliotis rubra, assembly GCF_003918875.1. Taxonomy (NCBI): domain Eukaryota; kingdom Metazoa; phylum Mollusca; class Gastropoda; order Lepetellida; family Haliotidae; genus Haliotis; species Haliotis rubra. The sequence continues at coordinate 103,035 of NW_025767491.1, read as the reverse complement.
GTGTTCATTCTCTAGTATGAAATGTGAGCTATGTGATAATCACGGATCCCTTCATCAACAGTACTGTCAATTTGTTCGTCTATCTGTTCACGTCTAAGATGTTCCGACATCTTATTGGGTATCTTGTTGAAAGTCTTGGGTGCCTTTTTGAAAGTTTTGTGTGTCTTGTTTCTGAACCGAGGCAATCGTTGACAGCTTTAATAAAACACTTAAACCAGCCCTGTCACTATTCAACGTATCCTTACGTTCCATAACCAAGTCAAAGTAATGGAGCAGCTTGCTCTGGAGAGATTTTGATGTGAGGCAATTCGTGTTCACAGATAGTGTTACAGGCTTTTGGACAGAAAACATTACGTTTTTAATTGTGTTGAGTGGCGAGTGAGTGAGTAAATGTTTGTTTTTTTTAATGTTCAGTCCATCATGGAAATACGTCTGAGGAAGATATAGGTTCTCTGTACATGTTCAGCCCTGCTACCACAAGGTCAGTAGGTGGGAGGGTTAGTAGGTGAGTGGATTGGTAGGTGAGTGGATTGGTAGGTGAGTGAGTTAGTAGGTGAGTGGAATAGTAGGTAAGTGGGATAGTAGGTGAGTGGATTAGTAGGTGAGTGGATTGGTAGGTGAGTGGATTAGTAGGTGAGTTAGTAGGTGAGTGGAATAGTAGGTAAGTGGGTTAGTAGGTAAGTGGATTAGTAGGTGAGTGGGAGCGGATTAGTAGGTAAGTGGACTAGTAGGTGAGTGGATTAGTAGGTGAGTGGATTAGTAGATGAGTGGGGTAGTTGGTGAGAGGGAGTGAATTAGTAGTGACTGAATTAGTAGGTGAGTGGGTTAGTAGTGAGTGGATAAGTAGGTGAGTGGGTTGTTGCTGAGTGGATTAGTAGAGGAGTGGATTAGTAGGTGAGTGGATTAGTTGGTGTGTGGATTAGTAGGTGAGTGGATTAGTAGGTGAGTGGATTAGTGAGTGTGTGGGTTAGTGAGTGTGTGGGGTAGTTGGTGAGTAGATTAGTTGGTGAGTGGATTAGTAGGTGAGTGGTTAAGTAGGTGATTGGATTAGTGAGTGTGTGGGGTAGTGAGTGTGTGGGGTAGTTGGTGAGTGGTTTAGTAGGTGAGTGGATTAGTAGGTGAGTGGATTAGTAGGTGAGTGGATTAGTGAGTGTGTGGGGTAGTTGGTGAGTGGATTAGTAGGGGAGTGGAAGTGGATTAGTAGCTGAGTGGATTAGTAGGTGAGCGGATAAGTAGGTGAGTGGATTAGTGATTGTGTGGGTTAGTAAGTGAGTGGATTAGTAGGTGAGTGGATTAGTGAGTGTGTGGGTTAGTAGGTGAATGGTTTAGTAGGTGAGTGGATTAGTGAGTGTGGGCTAGTAGGTGAGTGGATAAGTAGGTGAGTGGATTAGTGAGTGTGTGGGTTAGTAGGTGAGTGGATTAGTAGGTGATTGAGTTAGTAGGTGAGTGGATTAGTAGGTGAGTGGATTAGTATTTGAGTGAATTTAAAGCCGCTTTGAATAGTATTTCAATTACATCAACTACGAAACAAATGTTCAATGTAACGTAGATGTTTACACATCTGGTCTCCATTAAGCAAGAATAAACCATGCTTGTTGTAAGAGCTGGCTAAATGAGGATCGGGTGGCCACATGTCTGCCGACACTCACGTCGGATCGTTGTAGAGCTTGATCTTGATGTCAACCACCGCTTTCCGTCCACGATAATTAAATGTGATGTACATGGAATATTGGTAACTGCGGCGTAAAACAAATTCTCGTCCTTGAATTAAAAACATGTCTGACTATTCGACGTAACAATAATAAATTATTGTTTGGCCATCTCCTGATTTCCTGCTTGTGGCTGAACGTGACTGCTTGTCACACTCGGCCCTCTGACAGTCCCTTCACACAACGATCATTGTGTTGGACTTTTGTCTGAATACAGTGAGAATGTTCAAAAAGTGAAACATCGTTTTGACGCCGGTTTCGCCTCAAGTTAAAATAGTATCAGTCCGGAAAAGAACAGAAGCTCGGAATGCGTCACATTTGATTTATTTAGATGTTCACAACAGGAATCGCCGGATGATGTGGTTTCACTTCTAACGGGTTTCACTGTGTCTCAGTGTCAGGGTTGTGCCTTATTGGTGGGAAGAACACAAGTTTCTAAAATAATATTTCATTTTATACTCACGACACATTTCGACACACACGATACCCTTGACAGATTAACACACATGTCACCACGCAGGATATATTTGCACATACAAGAACAGACCATACTCAAGATATATTTCCACACTCAAGCACGGTACGCATGATACATTTAAACACATACGCATAATTCATTTCCACACTCATGCACGATTCACGCGATAATTTCAACACACAGGCACGATACATTTCCACACTAACGAACGATATACACACCATACAGAGGATACATTCCATTCGCACGCCGTCCCACGATACAGTAACATAAGCACAACACATTCCAACATTCACGCAGGGTACATACACACACACACGCACGCAACCCCACACACACACACACACGATTCACACGATATATTTCCACACTCAAGCACGACACATTTCAAGACACACGAAGGATTCACTTCCACACTCACGCACGATACACAGGATACATTTCCACACTCACGCACGAAACATTTCCGCACTCACGCGCGATACACAGGATACATTTCCACACTCACGCACGATACACAGGATACATTTCCACACTCACGCACCATGCATTTCCGCACTCACGCGCAATACACAGGATACATTTCAACACACACGCACGATACATTTCCACACCCACGCGCCATACATTTCCACACTCACGCACGATACATAGGATACATTTCCACACTCAGGCAGGATAAATGTCCACACTCATGCACGATACACAGGACACATTTCCATACGCACGCACGATACACACGATACATTCCACACTCACGCACGATACATTTCCGCACTCACGCGCGATACACAGGATACATTTCCACACTCATGCACGATACACAGGATACATTTCCACACTCACGCACGTTACATTTCCACACTGATGCACGATACACACGATACATTTCCTCACACACGAAACATATAACATAACACACAACCCACCCCAACTCTCATTTCACCAACCTATCTCAACTCTTATCACTCACTTCCCACCCTAACTCTCATCACACACAGCCCACCCCAACTCCCATCACACACAACCCACCCCAACTCCCATCACACACAACCCACCCTAACTCTCTTCACACACAACCCACCCCAACTCCCATCACGCACAACCCACCCCAACTCCCATCACACACAACCCATACTAACTGTCATCACACACAACCCACCTAACTCTCATCACACACAACCCACCCCAACTCCCATCACACACAACCCACCCCAAATCCCATCACACACAACCCACACTAACTGTCATCACACACAACCCACACTAACTGTCATCACACACAACCCACCCTAACTCTCATCACGCACAACTCACCCTAACTCTCATCACACACAACCCACCCTAACTCTCAGCACACACAACCCACACTAACTCTCATCACACACAACCCACCCTAACTCTCATCACACACAACCCACCTCAAGTCTCATCACACACAACTCACCCTAACTCTCATCACACACAACCCACCCCAACTCTCATCACACACAACCCACCCTAACTCTCATCACTCACCAACTCCCCCTAACTCTCATCACACACAACCACCGTTCACTCACTTTCTTGACAGTATCATCTATTTCTATGATAGTTACAATCTGTGTATTTCTGGAAGGATCATTTACTGGTGACTCTGGTGTGAGCCCAAACCCAGCCCTTCCTGTTGATAACGACAGATTACATTCGGAAGTTTAAAACCAATAGAATGAAATGAGGAAGGATTTGAAAGTGAATAGAATCATGTATGCATGGCTCATTGCCCGCTGTTGGCACGTGGATCCCAGGGGGCTATTAGGGTAATGTATTATCATTGTAAACAGCATGCCCGTTTTATCAAAATTTCACAGACCGTCATATAACATATTGCTTAGAAGTTGTTCGTTCAAGGTGACGAATTATGTCGTTATTTGGACTTGTAACATTAGTCACCGTGTTGTGTCAGGTGAACAATTGATAATCTTTGGATTTGTTTTTGTCGGACAAAAGCACGACACGCCCATGTTTACGCGAACACTTTGTATCAATACTATTCTGTATCATTACTATTTCGTATCATTACTATTTTGTATCATTACTATTTGATAGTGATTCAAAACCACATGCCCTTGATATAGTCGTAATTGTTCAATCGATTTTGCCTTTTGGACGAGATTTCTTATGGATATGGAAAGGATTTTACTTATTCATGCGTTAACCAATGAGTCATTACAAAATCCATTTTAATACTGAAATGGGCTTATGTTTATAATGATGTTTTGTGACTCTATTACCGTATTGTCAATGTCCTGATTTTTCTACAAACTTTCAAAGATGGTACTTCTTGTTGCCCTGACTGGCCCTCGGCATTAACTGTCCAAAGTCGGCGGTTGTTCGTCCACTGTGGTCTGGTTAGAGCATGTGAAGGGTTAACCTTTAATTCTGGCAATGGACGCAAAGGGAGTCAGTATGTACACCTAGTAGACTTAAACAACCGTGTACGCGGTAAACAGTCTACAGGAATGGATTACCATGTTATTTGTGTGATTCCGCGAATCACGAGTCCTGTTTAACTACTTCAGTACATAATTTAAACGGGCATTATCTTTTCTGACTGAGGTGCTAATACCATACATGTAGCAGCTATGAAATACTCAACCTGTAGTTCTGATAATTCTGGCATAATACGCAGTAACATGTTAACGAAATCCTGTAAAGAAAAGAAACGATGTAATTCTAGAACTGTCTAACTTAGTGTCCTGGCTTTCAGCAATGGAGAGACGTTGTCCAGAGACGATACATTTCATAATCACCAACTTCATCCGGGTTCATCCCTCCATTGTCTTCTTCTGTGTGCTGCTGGTGGTTGTCGGCATCCCAGGGAACGGCCTCATCCTCTTCATCTACACCAAGAAGATCAACGTTCCTATTTTCAGCTTCTTCACTAAGGTCCTCGCTATCCTCAACCTTGTCGGCACGTCTTGTTTGCTACCGGCGCTTGTGTTATTCAAGAGTAACATAGAAGAGGCACTTTTCTGCAAATGGTTTTCTGTTGGGCAGCATTTCTTTGCCATTAACACTGGCGTGTTTTATGTAATCATTGCTATTCAAAGATACAGAAGGCTTTGTGAAGATCAACAATCACAGATTAATGTCCCCGTGGCCAAGAGGATACTTCTGGGTTGTGTCGTTTTTTCTCTTCTTTCATGCACGCCACATGCATTTCTAATAAACGTACACTACACTGCAGTGAACGCAACTCTTGAACTAAGCAACTGTGTGATAAACATACCATACAGCGACTTCACTGAATACACAAAAAAACATCACCTTTCTACGATATATTTATCATGGTTAATGCTCGAGCTCTTTGTCATTGTTGTGGTTCTCACTGTGCTGTATTCGTTAATTGGGAAGCATATAGGGCATCACAAACGTCAAATGTCAAGGTACTCTGCGTCAGACCAAGGCCGTACGAAGCTTGCCAACCCCATGGTCATCTTCTTCACGATGACCATGATATACCTCCTGAGTGTTGCCCCGAGGATTGGGATGGCTATATATACACGCTATTCTACCTACTCGCAATCAGTCCTTCATCAACTGTGTGTCCAACCCGTTCGTCTATGTATTCACATCAAAGGTGTTCCGGATGCATGCTGTTTCTTTGTTTTGTGCTGAAAGAAGGATGGAGTCTACGTCACCACCGTCGATAACCATCCGGACACAAGAATCTGTTTTGTAGGATACCGAAGAGATTTTTGTAAGAGCACAATAAGTTGTTGACACATGCGAAGTCACACTGGAACTGGAGAGTGAGTTTACTTTTACGCCGCACTCAGCAATTGTCCGGCTATATATACATAATCGAGTCTATACCAGACAAGCCAGTGTTCAGCAGTATGAGCATCGATCTACACAAATGGGATACGATGGCGTGTCAACCAAGTGACGGGTGGTCAGGCTCTAACGACAAGCATGGGTTACTGAAGATCAATTCTAACCCGGACCTTCACGGGTCCGGAAGTGGAGAAGGGGGAAGGTGAGTTTGTGGAGGCACAGATGAACAGAACATGACTCAGAAGGGGGGAAGAGATGAAGCAGCAGGTGAAGCAGTTTCAGACGAACGAGGAACGTTTTCTTAAAGGGTGTGTTCATTCTCTAGTATGAAATGTGAGCTATGTGATAATCACGGATCCCTTCATCAACAGTACTGTCAATTTGTTCGTCTATCTGTTCACGTCTAAGATGTTCCGACATCTTATTGGGTGTCTTGTTGAAAGTCTTGGGTGCCTTTTTGAAAGTTTTGTGTGTCTTGTTTCTGAACCGAGGCAATCGTTGACAGCTTTAATAAAACACTTAAACCAGCCCTGTCACTATTCAACGTATCCTTACGTTCCATAACCAAGTCAAAGTAATGGAGCAGCTTGCTCTGGAGAGATTTTGATGTGAGGCAATTCGTGTTCACAGATAGTGTTACAGGCTTTTGGACAGAAAACATTACGTTTTTAATTGTGTTGAGTGGCGAGTGAGTGAGTAAATGTTTGTTTTTTTTAATGTTCAGTCCATCATGGAAATACGTCTGAGGAAGATATAGGTTCTCTGTACATGTTCAGCCCTGCTACCACAAGGTCAGTAGGTGGGTGGGTTAGTAGGTGAGTGGATTGGTAGGTGAGTGGATTAGTAGGTGAGTGGATTGGTAGGTGAGTGGATTAGTAGGTGAGTTAGTAGGTGAGTGGAATAGTAGGTAAGTGGGTTAGTAGGTGAGTGGATTAGTAGGTGAGTGGATTGGTAGGTGAGTGGATTAGTAGGTGAGTTAGTAGGTGAGTGGAATAGTAGGTAAGTGGGTTAGTAGGTAAGTGGATTAGTGGGTGAGTGGGAGGGGATTAGTAGGTAAGTGGATTAGTAGGTGAGTGGATTAGTAGGTGAGTGGGTTAGTAGTGAGTGGATTAGTAGATGAGTGGGGTAGTTGGTGAGAGGGAGTGGATTCGTAGGTGAGTGAATTAGAAGGTGAGTGGGTTAGTAGTGAGTGGATTAGTAGGTGAGTGGGGTAGTTGGTGAGTGGATTAGAAGAGGAGTGGAAGTGGATTAGTAGGTGAGTGAATTAGTAGGTGAGTGGGTTAGTAGTTGAGTGGATTAGTAGGTGAGTGGGGTAGTTGGTGAGTGGATTAGTAGAGGAGTGGAAGTGGATTAGTAGGTGAGTGGATTAGTAGGTGAATGGATTAGTAGGTGAGTCGGTAAGTAGTTGAGTGGATTAGTAGGTGAGTGGATTAGTGAGTGAATGGTTTAGTAGGTGAGTGGATTAGTGGAGTAATAGGTGAGTGGATTAGTAGGTGAGTGGATTAGTAGATGAGTGAATTAGTAGGTGAGTCGGTTAGTAGTTGAGTGAATTAGTAGGTGAGTGGATTAGTGAGTGAATGGTTTAGTAGGTGAGTGGATTAGTGAATTAATAGGTGAGTGGGTTAGTAGGTGAGTGGATTAGTAGGTGAGTGGATTAGTGAGTGAATGGTTTAGTAGGTGAGTGGATTAGTGAATTAATAGGTGAGTGGGTTAGTAGGTGAGTGGATTAGTAGGTGAGTGGATTAGTGGGTGAATGGATTGGTAGGTGAGTCGGTTAGTAGTTGAGTGAATTAGTAGGTGAGTGGATTAGTGAGTGAATGGTTTAGTAGGTGAGTGGATTAGTGAATTAATAGGTGAGTGGGTTAGTAGATGAGTGAATTAGTAGGTGAGTGGATTAGTAGTTGAGTGGTTTAGTAAGTGAGTGGATTAGTAGGTGAGTGGATTAGTAGGTGAATGGTTTAGTAGTTGAGTGGATTAGTGGATTAATAGGTGAGTGGGTTAGTAGGTGAGTGGATTAGTAGGTGAGTCGATTAGTAGGTGAGTGGGGTAGTTGGTGAGTGGATTAGCAGGGAGTGGAAGTGGATTAGTAGATGAGCGGATTAGTAGGTGAGTGGATTAGTAGGTGAGTGGATTAGTGAGTGTGTGGGTTAGTAGGTGAATGGTTTAGTAGGTGAGTGGATTAGTGAGTGTGGGTTAGTAGGTGAGTGGATCAGCAGAACAAAGAAAATTGACCACATTACCCCTGTCATGAAAAATCTCCATTGGCTCCCAATCAAGTTCAGAATCCAATACAAAGTATTGCTTCTTGTTTTTAAATGCATCCACGGACTGGTTCCAGGGTATCTTTCACAACTTGTAAAACACTATGTGCCAACCCGATCTCTTCGCTCCAGTGACCAGTCTCTTCTGCAAATTCAATGTACAAGAACAAAGTCTTTTGGTGACCGAGCATTCTCTTCAAATGGTGCAAAACTCTGGAAAAATCTACCACAAGAACTTCGATCACTGACTGAACCCTGCATCTTTTAAAAGCCAGTTAAAGACTCATCTTTTTACCAAAGCTTACCTTTAGCTCCAGCGTGGACTCAGAGCGCCTTTGGGCGATTACATCGGATTCTGGCGCTATATGTATGTATGTATGTATGTATGTATGTATGTATGTATGTATGTATGTATGTATGTATGTATGTATGTATGTATGTATGTATGTATGTATGTATGTATGTATGTATGTATGTATGTATGTATGTATGTATGTATGTATGTATGTATGTATGTATGTATGTATGTATGTATGTATGTATGTATGTATGTATAAGTAGGTGAGTGGATTAGTGAGTGTGTGGGTTAGTAGGTGAGTGGATTAGTAGGTGAGTGGATTAGTAGGTGAGTTAGTAGGTGAGTGGATTAGTAGGTGAGTGGATTAATAGGTGAGTTAGGTGAGGTTAGTAGGTGGATTAGTGAGTGGGTGTAGGTGTGGGTTAGTAGGTGAGTGGGTTAGTAGGTGAGTGGATTAGTAGGTGAGTTAGTAGGTGAGTGGATTAGTAGGTGAGTGGATTAGTAGGTGAGTTAGTAGGTGAGTGGATTAGTAGGTGAGTGAGTTTAAAGCCGCTTTGAATAGTATTTCAATTACATCAAATACGAAACAAATGTTCAATGTAACGTAGATATTTATACATCTGGTCTCCATTAAGCAAGAATAAACCATGCTTGTTGTAAGAGCTGGCTAAATGAGGATCGGGTGGCCACATGTCTGCCGACACTCACATCGGATCGTTGTAGAACTTGATCTTGATGTCAACCACCGCTTTCCGTCCACGATAATGAAATGTGATGTACATGGAATATTGGTAACTGCGGCGTAAAACAAATTCTCGTCCTTGAATTAAAAACATGTCTGACTATTCGACGTAACAATAATAAATTATTGTTTGGCCATCTCCTGATTTCCTGCTTGTGGCTGAACGTGACTGCTTGTCACACTCGGCCCTCTGACAGTCCCTTCACACAACGATCATTGTGTTGGACTTTTGTCTGAATACAGTGAGAATGTTCAAAAAGTGAAACATCGTTTTGACGCCGGTTTCGCCTCAAGTTAAAATAGTATCAGTCCGGAAAAAAACAAGCTCGGAATGCGTCACATTTGATTTATTTAGATGTTCACAACAGGAATCGCCGGATGATGTGGTTTCACTTCTAACGGGTTTCACTGTGTCTCAGTGTCAGTGTTGTGCCTTATTGGTGGGAAGAACACAAGTTTCTAAAATAACATTTCATTTTATACTCACGACACATTTCGACACACACGATACCCTTGACAGATTAACACACATGTCACCACGCAGGATATATTGCACATACAAGAACAGACCATACTCAAGATACATTTCCACACTCAAGCACGGTACGCATGATATATTTAAACACATACGCATAATTCATTTCCACACTCATGCACAATTCACGCGATAATTTCAACACACACGCACGATTCATTTCCACACTAACGAACGATATACACACCATACAGAGGATACATTCCATTCGCACGCCGATCCCACGATACAGTAACATAAGCACAACACATTCCCACATTCACGCAGGGTACACACACACACACACACGCACGCACGCACCCCCACACACCCCACACACACACACGATTCACGATATATTTTCACACTCAAGCACGACACATTTCAACACACACCAAGGATTCACTTCCACACTCATGCACGATACACAGGATACATTTCCACACTCACGCACGATACACAGGATACATTTCCACACTCACGCACGATACATTTCGCACTCACGCGCCATACACAGGATACATTTCCAGGATAAATGTCCACACCCATGCGCCATACATTTACACGCAGGATAAATTTCCACACTCACGCACGATACACACGATACATTTCCACACTCACGCACGATACATTTCCGCACTCACGCGCGATACACAGGATACATTTCCACACTCACGCAGGATAAATGTCCACACTCATGCACGATACACAGGACACATTTCCACACTCATGCACGATACACACGATACATTTCCACACTCACGCACGATACATTTCCGCACTCACGCGCGATACACAGGATACATTTCCCCACTCACGCACGATATACAGGATATATTTCCACACACATGCACCATACATTTCCCCACTCACGCACGATAGATTTCCACACTCACGCACGATTCACACGATATATTTCCAAACTCACTCACGATACGTCTCTACACTCACGCACGATACACGCGATACAGAAGATACATTTCCACACTCACGCACGATACACACGATATATTTCCACACACACGCACCATACATTTCCACACTCACGAACGATACATGCGATACATTTCCACACTCATTCACGATACATTTCTACACTCACGCACGATACACGCTATACAGTAGATACATTTCCACACTCACGCACAATACAATTCAACACTCAAGCACGATACACGCTATACATTTCCACACTCTCGCACGATACATTTCCACATACACGCACCATACATTTGAACACTCACGCACGATACATAGGACACATTTCCACACTCACGCACAATACATTTCCACACTCACGCACGATACACACGATACATTTCCTCACACACGAAACATATAACATAACCACGCCAAGCGTCAACGCGACAGTTTCATATGGCGGCGCTGCATTCATTAGTAGGGAAACGACACGAAACTGCCTTTTGTAACTGAAGGCAACTTCCTTTTACTATCTTAAATTTGATTACATTTCCACATTTAGACATGTTTCGATTCACGCTCTGATAAGGAATTTAAATGAAAATCTAGTTTCAATGTCGAGTAAACTAAACATTATGAAGGTAGATTAAATGAATTTCAATCTCGCTAGAATTTGAAACAAGTCGATTGTTCAAGCTGGTGCCCATGTTTGAGCAGTTAAGATATTGAACGTTTTCCAACGATTCTAGCAACATGACATATATCGTTAGTGGCATCATGACACAATACAATTAGTAGCAACATGACATTATATAATTAGTAGCAACATGACATTATATAATTAGCAGCAACATGACATTATATAATTAGTAGCAACATGACATTATATAATTAGTAGCAACATGACATTATATAATTAGCAGCAACATGACATTATATAATTAGTAGCAACATGACATTATATAATTAGCGGTAACATGACATTATATATTTAGTAGCAACATGACATTATATAATTAGCAGCAACATGACATTATATAATTAGTAGCAACATGACATTATATAATTAGCAGCAACATGACATTATATAATTAGCAGCAACATGACATATAATTAGCAGTAACATGACATTATATAATTAGCAGTAACATGACATTATATAATTAGCAGCAACATGACATTATATAATTAGTAGTAACATGACATTATATAATTAGCAGCAACATGACATTATATAATTAGTAGCAACATGACTTTATATAATTAGCAGCAACATGACATTATATAATTAGCAGCAACATGACATCATATAATTAGTAGCAACATGACATTATATAATTAGCAATAACATGACTATATATTTAGCAGCAACATGACATTATATAATTAGTAGCAACATGACATTATATAATTAGCAGCAACATGACATTATATAATTAGCAGCAACATGACATTATATAATTAGTAGCAACATGACATTATATAATTAGCAGCAACATGACATTATATAATTAGTAGCAACATGACATTATATAATTAGCAGTAACATGACATTATATAATTAGTAGCAACATGACATTATATAATTAGCAGCAACGTAAGAGTATATTTTGCATACAAGTGTAGTATTCAAAGGCGACTAACGGGTGGTCAGGTTCGTTGACTTGATTGACACATGTCATCGTATGCCAATTGCGTAGATCGATTGCTCGTGCTATTGATCACTGGATTGTCTGGTCCAGATTCGATGATTTACAGACCGCCGCCATATAGCTGGAATATTGCTGAGCGCGGCGTTAAACAACAAACCAAAATCTCCTCCTTAGCTAGGACTCACGTGCACCAGCTGACTACTATTATCATGTGATCCCCAGCTCAACTGCAGGTTCTACTACATCAAAGGGACGCCGGGGTAGCCTAGTGGTTAAAGCATTAGCTCGTCAGGCCGAAGACTCGGGTTCGATTCCCTACATGGGTACAATGTGTGAAACCCATTTCTGGTTACCCCTCGGTGATTATTGGAATATTGCTAAAAGGGGCGTAAACTAAACTCACTCACTCACTGGTGTTCGATTCCCCACATGGGTACAATGTATGAAGCGAAATTCTGGTGTCCCCCGCCCTGATATTGCTGGAATATTTCTACAAGCGGGGTAAAACATCACTCACTTACTCAATAATACGCGTCCTTGCAGCTTTCATGTACCAGAGAAACAATCATTCGTTGGAGAACTTGTGGTTTAGACCTCGCCAGTCAGTCAGTCCGCTTTGTGATGTTATAGCATGGCACCCG